>NC_036252.1:13709953-13715453 GCF_002742605.1 Olea europaea var. sylvestris
AATTAAAATTCGATTTTGATTAAATTACTTCGTCCAATAGTTATAAAGTTAGAGTTGGACTCTAATTCGGGATTTAGTTAAAATTTGATTTTAATTAAATAGGCCCTTCAATTAAATTAATTAATTAATATGATTAATTAATTGTTTAATTATCTCGATCCCAAAATTTTGATTTAATTTTGACAACTATAATTGCTAGATTTATGAGACATTGCATATAATATTAGATATTATACATAGGAAACATTTATGTGATGAATGTTTGTGGATGATTATGGACTCGACCATATGGATGTGTTGAATGATTGATTTACTTCTTATTTTTGTTGTGGGCCTGCGAGCTCCTTATTAAATATTGGACCTACGAGTCCGTTATTATTATTATTATTATTATGGGCCTGCGAGTCCGATTTCTTTTAGGCCTGCGTGCCAACTAGTATAGGATACATGTTGCAAGTTCGGCTAATTGGAGGCGCAAGAAGAGGTGGACACCATGGAGATGGTGTATTGGTATTGGTCCACTACTGTACCCCTTAGGAATTGACCAACTAGTTTTCCTTTTGGCTCGGGAAAACTAGATAGAACAAGTCCATAATCATCCATACTATTATTTATATATATATGTATTTATTCGCATAGTAGATGTATGTTTAAATATATGTATATATATATATATATATAATTGCTTGATGAGACCATTGCACATTAAATCCCTCGTTAAAAAAATTATTAAGTTAGTATTATTTGCCTTCCATCATTATAGTGAAAAACGAAAATCCTAAATCGACCTTAGCTTGTTGAGTACACTCAAGGCTGCTCTATTAGGGACATGTTTGACACTATGAAATATTTGATATTTCCGAATGATGGGTTTAACTTAACTAAAATTTATCTTTTGTTGAATACACTCAAGGAGATAAGTTTTAGAGGCATGTTAAACTAACATATAAGATGTGTGAAGACAAAAGAGTTGTCGGCTTAATGATCTGGGAGTTGTATGGAGATACAATTGATAATAATATCTACCCAAATATTTTATTAGGATTTGTTTAGTACACTCAAGATCTCGATACAACGAATGGGATCCCAGCCCACTGTGAATCAAGTGTGGATTCAAATAATTTATGTATGAGGGTCATGAATTTATTTTAGACAGTGGGAGCACGTTTAATTAAAGTCCATATTGAATTTATGCACATGCATTATAATACATATTAATTCTATTTTTTTCGTCATTTACAGTTTTTGAATCATGAGTAATCATATGAATTTGAGAGGCATACTGGATGCCAACAAACTGACCGGACCAAATTTTCTCGATTGGCACCGCAATTTGAGAATCGTTCTCAAGCATGAGAAAATTGGATATGTCCTTGAGCAGTCCTTCCAGTGGTGCCTACTGAAAATTTCACTCAGGAAGAGGTGGCTGCTTACTATAAACACAGTGATGACGATAACACTACAGCATGTGTGATGCTTGCAGCTATGTCTCCTGAGTTGCAGAAGCAACATGAGGGTATGGATGCTTACACTATGATTTTTCATCTCAAGGAGTTGTATGATGAACAATCTCGTGTGGAGAGGTATGAGACCTCTAAACAATTATACCGATGCAAAATGGCAGAGGGATCATCAGTCAGTGCTCACGTGCTGAAGATGATTGGTTTTATTGAAAAACTGAGTTCACTGGGTTTTATCATGGATCATGAATAAGTATTAACTTGATTCTACAATCTCTGCCAGATAGTTATTCATAGTTCATTATGAATTTTAACATGAATAAGATCGAATGCACACTCCCTGAGTTGCTTAATATGCTTAAAACTGTGGATCCCAATGTCAAGGCTAGCACTGGGCATGTCTTAGCTATTCATTCCTCCAAGGGAACTAAGAGGAAAATCAAAGGAAGTTTTAAGAAAATATCCAAAAAGGCTAAGGGCAATAACAAAGCAGTCAAAGCAGGCAAGGACAATACCAAATCTGATGACCCATGTTATCACTGTGGAGTGAAAGGTCATTGGAAGAGGAACTGCAAGGCTTACCTCGCAAGTTTGAAGGGAAAGAAGTCTTCTGAAGCTTCTACTTCAGGCACTTTTGTTATCGAGGTTAATATGTCTATTTCATTAGCTTCTTGGGTATTAGATACCGGATGTGGATCTCATATTTGTATAAATATGCAGGGACTAAAGATAAGTAGAGCACTGCAGAAAAGAGAAGTTGACCTGAGCGTGGGAAATGGAGCAAGAGTTGCTGCATTAGCTGTAGGGACATACTTCTTACCACTGCCTTCAGGATTAGTATTAGAATTAAAGAATTGCTATTTTGTTCCCACCATTACTAAAAACATTATTTCTATTTCGTATTTAGATATGAGTGGTTTTTCAATTAATGTTAAGAACAATCGTTGTTCATTTTATAAAGATGAGATCTTTTATGGTTGTGGTGTGTTACAGAATGGAATTTATATTCTTGATACTGAGTCGTCTATTATGAATATAGAAAATAAAAGGCATAAAAGTGATAATATAAATAATACATGCCTGTGGCATTGCAGATTGGGTCATATTAACGACAAACGCATTTCCAAGTTACATAAAGATGGATACGTAGGGTCAACTGATTTTGAATCATTTGACAAATGCAAGTGTGCCTGTTAGGCAAAATGACCAAGTTCCCTTTACTAGAAATTGAGAAAGAACCACAGAACTGCTGGGACTAATACATACTGATGTATGTGGACCCATGTCAATAACTGCCAGAGGTGGTTTCTCTTACTTCATCACATTCACTGATGATCATTCTAGATATGGTTATGTATATCTGATGAAATTCAAGCATGAAGCACTTGAAAAGTTCAAGGAATTCAAACTTGAAGTAGAGAAACAAACTAGTAAAAATATACTCACGCTAAGATCAGATCGAGGTGGAGAATATTTAAAGGGAAAATTTTTAGATTATCTCAAAGAGAACGGGATTCTCTTGCAGTGGACTCCGCCATATACACCGCAACATAATGGTGTATCTGAACGGAGGAATCGCACTTTGTTAGACATGGTGCGATCTATGATGAGCCATGCAAACATCCCAAAATCATTTTGGGGTCATGCACTAATTGCTGCGTGCTACACACTTAATCGTGTCCCATCTAAATCGGTCGACAAAACTCCATACGAGCTATGGAGAGGAAAAAGACCAAACTTATCTCATATGAAAGTTTGGGGCTGTGACGCTTATGTAAAGCGAAATGAATCAGATAAACTTGAGGCTAAATCTGACAAATGCGTATTTGTGGGATATCCAAAGGAGACAATTGGATATCAATTCTATAATCCCGTTGAGAAGAAAGTGTTCATCTCAAGGCATGCCATATTCCTAGAGAAAGAGTTTATTCTAGGAGAGGGTAGTGGGAGCAAACTAGAACTTGAAAAAGTTCAAGAATCCACAGACACTGTTGACCAATTAGATGAACTTGAGTCTGATCCTACACCTGTTAGTGGACAGACTCTTGATCAGGATATAGAGAACCCTGAGGACACTCCAGCTCAGCGTAAATCAAGCAGGATCATTCAACCTCCCAGAAAGTACGAATTCACGATTACTAATCAAGTATTATTAATCGAGGATGATGAACCTACAAATTACGCAGAAGCAAAGTCAAGTGTTGATTCGAAGAGATGGCAAGATGCCATGGAACCCGAAATGGACTCAATGTATGAGAACAAGGTTTGGACCTTGGTCGACCTTCCAGGTGGGATAAAATCGATAGGTTGTAAATGGGTTTACAAGAAAAATGTCGATGTGGATGGAAATGTCCACACATACAAAGCAAGGCTAGTAGTGAAGGGTTACACACAAAGACAAGGTATTGACTTTGATGAAACTTTTTCGCCTGTAGCCATGCTGAAGTCCATTCGAATTTTGCTTTACCATGATTATGAGATATGGCAAATGGATGTCAAAACTGCTTTCCTTAATGGAAACTGCAAGAGGAGGTGTACATGACACAGCCTGAAGGTTTTGAATCCAGAGGAGCCAACAAAGTATGCAAGCTAAATCGATCCATTTATGGATTAAAGCAAGCCTCTAGGAGCTGGAATCTTCGTTTTGATGAAACAATCAAAATGTTTGATTTTATCAAAAATGAAGATGAACCGTGTGTTTATAAGAAAACAAGTGGGAGCGCAATCGTATTCCTGATATTATATGTCGATGACATATTATTAATGGAAAACAACATCCCAATGCTTCAATCGGTAAAATTATGGTTGTCAAAGAATTTCTCCATGAAAGATATGGGAGAAGCAACGTATATCTTGGGAATCAAGATCTATAGAGATAGATTTAAAAGATTACTAGGCTTATCCCAATCTTCGTACATAGATAAAATCTTGAGAAGATTTAATATGAAAGAGTCTAAAAGAGGATTATGCCCCATGTCACATGGGATCTACCTCTCAAGAGATATGTGTCCTAAAACACATGATGAAATGAGTCGCATGGACAAGATTCCTTATGCTTCGGCGATAGGATCTATCATGTATGCGATGCTATGTACAAGACCAGATGTTTTGTATGCTCTAAGTGCTACGAGCAGGTTTCAAGCAAACCCTGGTGAGACACACTGGATAGTGGTTAAGAACATTCTTAAGTACTTAAGAAGGACTAAAGATGTGTTCTTGATCTATGGAGGAAATGAACTGAAAATTTAGGGGTATACTGATGCTAGTTTTCAAACTGATAAAGATGATAGCAAGTCTCAGTCAGGATATATGTTTACTCTCAACAATGGAGCGGTTAGTTGGAAAAATTCCAAACAGGAAACAACCGCTGATTCAACAACAGAAGCCGAGTACATAGCTACTTCTGAAGCAGCAAAGGAAGCTGTGTGGATCAAGAAGTTCATTAATAAACTTGGAGTTGTTCCTAGCATTGTTGATCCCATACATTTGTATTGTGATAACAATGGAGCCATCGCGCAAGCGAAGGAACCGAGGTCTCATCAACGATCCAAAATGTGCTAAGGCGATATCATCTCATCAGAGAGATTATACAAAGGAATGACGTAACGATAGAGTGAGTTCCCACAAATGATAATATTGCAGATCCACTGACAAAGTCGTTGTCACAACAAAAACAAGATCGTCATGTGGATCCTTATGGTATTAGATACGTGAGTGATTGGATCTAGTGCAAGTGGGAGTTTGTAAGTGTTATGCCCTAAATCCAATCGATTTAGGTTGTAAACGCTTTTAATATATTTAATGCATTTGATTTTGGTGAGATCTATTATTTATTTAGATTAATTTTGTAATAAATAATATTAAATAATAGAATCCGAAGATCCAATTTTTAGGTAATCTGTTAATCACAAGGAGTTGTGATTGTGAGATACAAATTACATATAATTGGATCTTGAATAAACCATGGTCGTAAGTAATAACGAGATACGGATATCGTTAATACAGTTAGACCATCACGTGTGGCATTTCTTACTTGTGAA
>NC_036252.1:13715559-13730504 GCF_002742605.1 Olea europaea var. sylvestris
TCAAGAATCGTATGAAGGTTGTGATTGATCAATAAAGGATTTGTCACTCTTAGATAGTAGGAGATTATGATCTGCGTTTCATTCAATTAAGTCGATGATGAAATCCTTGGCCAAGGTGTACTCATAAGTCGAAAAGAAGTTTTCGATTTATATTGACTTAATAGTGGAGTGAAAGATATGATCAATGATCGAGATTGACACAATTCCATATCTCGTAATTGATCGGATCGTATTGACGAAAGGATAATAGTTTCACGGTAAACGAACGAATTTGGTTTTGTCATACCACGTGACATTTTCCGTCACATGTATTGCCCTGATACATTGCTAGATGTCAATCAGGGACGGCGAATGTGAATTGACGATAAATTAAAAGGGTGTATTGATTTATCAATTTTGATTAGATCAAAATAATATTTCACGACGTTAGGCATCGTGGTCGGGAACCTAATGGGTCGAACACAAAAGAGAATTGGAAGATTGCAAATTGTCAATTGGTTAATTTAACAATCATTGGATAAATTAATTAATTGAATTTGTTATTTATATTCCCAAATTAATTAATTGGATTAATTAATTCACGGACCGGGTTTAATTAATTGGATTAATTAAATATTGGACCGGACCGGGCCGGGTCCGTTTGGGTTTATATATATACATAGCTAGGGTTTGAGGTCCATAAGGTTTTCATTATTCTTGCTGGCACAAGAGAGAAACCCTAACAATTGCAGTCTATTCTCTTTGTGGATTTCATTGGATGCTGGACAATTGGACAGCTGTGGGAGACAGATTCAAGCTGCTGGAAAGAAATAACGTGAAGGAGTTTGCAAATTACAAGTAAAGGTATATTTCTTATCACAGTTTTTATCTAAATACAAAGCTTCATCCTGAATGAGAATTGAAATTTGTTAAATTCCGCTGTGCATGTTTAAGTAAATTCCCTCCAATTTCGTACTCTCTTCATTTGTTTTTATTGGATTCTTTTTCTTTGCCAGTGGATGTAGCAACTAAACTGCATTAATTTTGTTCTCTCTCTCAATTCTATTTTGCCTAAACAGAAACCCGAGGCTTCGGCATAACAATCTTCACATGATACAGAAAATTTACAATGCTAAAGAGAGAACAAGTAGGAAGTCATTTTGTATAACATAATACAGAAATTTTACAATGTAAACAACAATTTTGGAGAAGACATACACTATTATCATTCTCCTTAACAGTCTTGTACCTCACTAGTTCTCGAAAATTTGTGCGCTGCCTCAACTGGCTGATACATGACAGTTTTCATATTTAAAGCTTTGAAACAGGTAAACCTACACAACAGCGAACGTACAATTAGGACACCCCTTAAGAGATGGACAGAATGGTAAAATAGCACACGTGCATGCACAAATTTATATATTTAGTTACCTAAAGATTTTGAATTCACGATGCTTGGGCAGGCAGCAGGGGGTCGAGATTTCTCGTCCAGGAATGGTTCCACACGGTTTGTATCAGACCAAACAGGATATCCTTTAATTTTTCCCTGTAAGTTGAACGAATAAAAGATTTCGAATGAGATGTATGGCAACTTTTAAGCCTCTTGAAGCACTCATTTGCCTCAAAAATAGAAAGACAAATAGAATTGTGCATCAAATTTTCTTCAATACTGCATACCAGGACATTCAAAGCAGCTAGTGTTGCCATTCCTTCACGAGTCCACTGTACGTACCATGTCAGAGATAATGACTCGCAAAATAATACGGAGCAGCATGAAATGATTCATTTAATTGCCCCAGATTTGTTGAGAATGGTCTAATGGCGAAGAAAAGGCAATAGTACCTTGGAAGCAGAAGCTATATGCGGCACCACAATAGCGTTCTTCATGTCTGCAAGGCCAGGTTTCATGTAGGGCTCATCCTAAGACAACAATCAAGAAACAAATTCCAGAGAATCTTAAATATGATTTATGGAAATGTATCTCAAAAGTATAGGAAAAAATATTAATAATAAAATATAGGTAAGTTTGTTACCTCGAAGACATCAAGACCAACTCGAAACATAGGATTTGCTTTCAGATGCTCTACAAGTGCTACTTCATGTATAACAGGGCCCCTACTGCAGTTCACAAGTATTGCCTCCTATATATTTGATTTGCAATAATATCAACTTATTGAAGTCAAAAAAAAATTTAATTGATGAAATTAAAAAGGAAAATAATTTTCTTGCGGACATAGTACCTTCTTCATCATTGCAAGTCTTTCTTTGTTGATGAGATGATAAGTTGTTTTATCCAATATTGGATGAAGACTTATCTACAAAGGCATGATTAAAAATGCCGTTAACTACCTAACTTATACAGTTGCTTAACTTAGGTACTTAAGCATTTTTTTTTTTGGGTTCCAAATTAGTCACTTTGTCAACCTCTGTTTGCTATACCTAATGGAAAATATGGCGTGGCATGGAAAATTCAATTATTTATTGTTTTTATTGTTCAGCTAGGCAAAAAAGATATTAGACTTACCACATCAGCCTCTCGAAGCACCTCCTCCATTGACGAGGCCCTCTTCCATGTCACGGGCTGTTCACCGTTGGCTTTAAGGAACTGGCCATAAGCTGTAATAGGAAAATAACTATTTACTTGGGTATGAGCCGTGAAAATTAGTGAACTAGTAGATTCATTAAGACATGCCTGTGACGAATTTTTCGAGACGAGTGGCTTGGTAAAGATCATAGTAAATTAAGTTCATTTTGAACCCTTCAACCTATTTCAGAAAAACTCGAGTTAGTTTGCATCAGCAGTATTGCTGTTCCAGCAAACCAAACAAATTGATTAAATCATGGAAGTGTATGAAATAGTCTAGAAACAGGAGGTAGAAAATAAAAACTAACAAAACAACATTGTTTGGCACTCTTCACACTAACTACTAAAACACGATAGCCAAGGAAAAATGCCTCCCTCAAATTCCTTTATAACAGGGTCGTGCTACATGTATATCGGGTTGTCCGCCCCCCTCACATGGGTGGGGGCCCGATTCAAATAAAATATAATTTATTCGAAGTGGGCCCCCCTCCATGTGAGGAGGGTGGACACCCAAGTGAACATCGTTTGATGTACAAGTAGCATTATCCTTTATAATATCGTCAGAAACTAGGATGGCCTAATACAAAGATATGATAAAATCCATATATCACGTACAAAACTAGGTTGATCGGCAGTCAAGGGGATAACCCACTGTTCAAAAGCTACTCCATAGGAAGAGAATGGAAAAATACCATCATTCTAGCATAAGCAGATCCAATACGACCAGCTCCAATGACACCAACTGTCTGTCCTTTAAGCAAGTTTCCCACAAACCTAAACGAGAAATCATCTTAATCATTCTGTTGCACTGAGCAAGAAACCCCCTGTTCTCATAGATCTATGAACAGCTAATAAATGGAATTTAAAGAATGTAAACAATAAACATACAGATGGGGAAGCCATCCATCATATAAACCGGCTCTCATGAAATTGTCTGCTTCAACAATCCTTCTAGCTGCTGATAAAGAAAGTGAAGCTGCTAATTCTGCTGTAGTCTCCGTGAGTACTCCCTATCGATAAGATCATTGCACTAACTTCAGAAAATTCTAATTACTAATAGATCAAAGTATTATATGCATCACATAAAATGAGATGCAAATGTTCTCCACTGAAAAATTATACTTGTTAACGTCAAATATGATAACAATGATTTAAGCTTAAATATCTTTAAGCCTTATTCCTGATAAATTTGAGTACGACTCGTTCAATTCATGAGTATACACATGCAAAAGTAGAGGTAAATCTGAGCACGGTTAAGTGAACTTACAGGAGTGTTTCCAACAGCAACACCATACTTATTGGCAGCATTAACATCGACATTGTTGTACCCCACAGCCATGTTACTGAATGCTTTCCCTCCTGCCCTGCTCAATGCAGAGAACAGGGTCTCCCCCCAGTCTTCAGTCAACTAAAACACACCAAATTCAAATAAACTGAACACTTAAAAACATATAATCCAAAAACCCAAATCACAAAACAGGAAACTCTATCAAGTAAAAGGCAAAAAATTAATTTCTCTTCTTCCGTAGAAGTGTGCAGTTTTAGATTGGACAGACCTATTCAATCTTCGTACCAAACATACTACTAATAAAGTTTGATACTGTACCTGCCCAATGACTCCATCACATTTGTTACCAATCAGAGAAATTATATCTTCAACAGACAATATGGTTTTCTTCTGTGTGCATATCTGAAACATGAAAATGAACAAAAATATTAAATAGAAGTTGAAATGAAGAATGAAAATATTTGATCAAGAAAATAATTACTTCAAGACGGCAATCTTGCTCGACCAAGAGATTAATCCATCGGGTTCCGGGCATGGATTTTGTGCTGACAACCCGGTATTTTCCATTAGGATTGTACACCTCAATTTGCAATGGTTTTGCCATTGAATAGAGCCCAAAGCTTCAAAATAGGGAGTGTGTGCTGATTGTGTCTTATGCCTCCTCAGTCTTTTTTTCCTACTTCGGAACGTCAAGCCTTATAAAAATGGTCAGGAAGAAAATTTCCCTCGTGATCCCTCAACTTTAATTTATTTTTATTATTTAACTCTTTTTTTTTTTTTCTTTTTTTGGACAATTCCATCTATTATCCCATCTTACTTTAATTTAGCAGAATATTCACACTAAATAGTAGTTACATTGCCAACTTGAAATACTGTGGGAGCATTTGTTTCTCATTTTTGTAAAAATGAGAATGAAAAATATAGTTGTTATGGGCCCCACACAAGATATAGAAATTCAAATTTAATAACTTGATACGATGGATAATAGTTATATTTTTCATTTTAATGGAAAACAAACAGGGTTTGAATAGTGTACCTACACAGGGATGACAAAAATTGTTGCTCCACCATGTTCGGCATGGTATAGAATCGAATGGGGGAAAAAATAGTAAATGGGACGAGGAGGGGACGGGTATGAGGATGGGGATGAGGATCATGGTTCCATCCCAAATTATTTTATTTTAATATATTTTTTAATTTAAATTGTATTTAAAAAATAAATTTAATTAATTAATTAAATGAGGCAATAAATGAAAGATCATTTTAATCCTTACGCAGCTTTCCGAAAATCTCGAATTGGAGGGAGATGGTAATGACCGAACTCGTCATATTGCCATCCCTACTTCTCCACATAAAATAGCATATTCTACAAAAATATCAATTAAAAAACTAATTGTAATTAGCACATAAGAATTTGAGTTCCTCTTCTTAACCATGTTGACCTTTTAAAGTAAAATCTCAAGTCTTAATTTAATACAGTTTCAAATGAACAATTCGATCTATTTGTAAGCTTAAATGTGCATTTAAATTCCAAAATTTATGTTCTCAAAGGAATCACCATCTTGCAATGAGATTTTAAAAGTAGACCTTACACTGATTAAATATCAAAACAAATAGCAATACAGAAACTTGCGCTACTCCTTACTATAGTTTATATTATAAGATGAAATCTCAAGTCTTAATACAAGAGTGACACTTTGAAACTAATTGCTGATTTAACGTCAAATATGCATTGTTTATGCATTTTGTCATCACGTGAAATGGACCATTAATTTTTAATTACGATTATAGACATAATTGTCAAATGAAACATATGTTGTGTGGTTAAATTGATAAAAATTGAAGTTGAGTGACCAATATGAAATAAATCTCTAAATTGGGTGACTTCTGGTGGATTTTTTTCTGAGTGAAATAATTCTTGATCCTCTGTAGCATGACCATCATAGGTACATTTTATTGCCGTATAATTGAATTTGATCGTGTTGATAGGGAGAAAATGAAGGGCAGGGATCATTGATTCCTGAATGGTGCAGGTTATTTTGATAAGTTGATGTAGTAGTTGATTGCAGCTGGTTTAGGATGTATGGACCTCTCGTTTTGTATAAGATAATGAAATTATAGGTTGGTGACACGTAATAGAGGCTCTATCCCATTCTGCAAAATGACAATTTCTAAGCTTAGTCTGAGAATTGTGAGCCACTGCTTCTTGGGGAGTGATTAGCTAAAGCAAGAAGTATTCTTGACTTCCATCTACAATGTGTAGGAGTGGCAAAATGGGTTGGGTTAAAATGAAAAATTGCAACTTACCCGAGTCGGTTCGGGCTAATTCACGGGCCATACCGGTTGAAAATTCATGAGGATTGAACAAATCAGCTAGATTTACTTCCTATTGGAGTCCCATTATTTGAAAGAATAAATTTTGTAATAATGATTTTCTAGAGAATGTGTTGTTAAAAAAAAAAAAATTACAAGGAGAATGTATGATTAAAAATAAGATTGAGAAAACATGAATTTTTATAGAATGGGGCTTAGGGACTAACGCGAAAAGAATTTAAAATGTAATACTTTAGAAGGTTGGCTCTATTTCCCAAAAAATAATAGAAAGAAAGGGAACTTTCCAAAAAGAAGCTAAGAAACTAATGGTCCGTTTGATTGTAAAGATGGAATTGAATTGAATTAAAAATAAATTTTAGGGAATTGAATTGTAAGTTATTGTGTTTGATTAGTATAATTTTTCACGTGAAAAATGTTGAAATAAAAAGTATCTTTTAGTGTTCATTTGATTTTGTTTTACATGAAAATTGTCAATTAAATGGATAGAATTTACTGGTATTGGGGATGAAATTTGTTTCCATTGCCAAAAAAAATTAAAGAAAATCATCTATCTTTTGGTGTTCTTTTGTCTTTGTTTTACATAAAAATTGTCAATTAAAGGGAAATATTTTTTTACAATAATTCTTAAAATTTGTTAACTTTGCCAACAAAAAAAAAAAAATTGAAAAAAAATATATGCTACAATACCCGGGAAAAGAAAACCACAAAAATTCCAAAGTTCAAGAAAAGCAAAAACTTGAATTCCATGGAAAAACTACACCCATCAAACACGTCAAAGTTGGAAAATATTGTTGAAATTCCATTTTCCATGAAAAAATTATCCCTATCAAACATATCCTAAATTATTTCTCAAAATACTATCAAACCTTTCCTTCTCTCAAAGAACTGTTTTTCTTATTATATTTTTACACTACAATTCTGTAACAAATTATGTTTCATTTGTAACACTCGATCTTCTCATTGTTGCGACGGTTGTCATAGCCCAGTAGAAGTTCGATATTGTCACTTTAACGACAAATAGTTCATCTAATGCCACGTCCAGAGGAAACCCAACGTCACCAAACACTCCACCAATGAGAAAAATTGCCAAAACCTTTGGGATCAAATCATTTTAGATAAAGCCCAAATTTGTATCTTGAAATCAAATTGGTACAGAATTTAAAACAAATCTCAATTGGAGGAGGGTGAAGAGGTGTTGGTGGGGGATTCTAGACGGTAGACGGTTGTATTGGTGGTTATGCGTGGTGGTAGTAATAATAATTTCTCGACAATAGTGGTTTGTTTGTGGTGTTTGGTGTTAGTGGTGGTTATGTGTTGGTTGATGGTGTGTGTGTGTATTTGTGTGCATATGTGTTTTTCTTAAACTAGTATTTGTCGAATTTAAAAGTAATAGTTGTATAGTTGGAGAAAGGAAAATAGGAGAAACAAGCAGCCTTTGTATATATTCTTGAATGAATGAATATTCTGTACAGTTAGTGTTACATATATATAGCAGAGGAAAGCAGACTCCTCCCTCACCACAAATTCCTAAGATTCTTGTAACAGAATAGATAAAGAGATAAGTATTAGATACAACTAATTTAATCATATAACTTTATCATGCCCCCGCAAGCTAAGTGTGGTGGAGGACACCACACATAGCTTGGAACGAAGCCTTCCAAAATGAGCAAAAGACAACGGTTTTGTGAAGATATCTACAATTTGATCGAGAGACGGGACATGCTGAACTCGAAGAGTCTGATTGAGAACTTTATCACGAACAAAATATAAGTCCAATTCGATATGTTTAGTGCGAGAATGCAACACGGGATTGGCACTCAACGAAACAGTGCTCAAGTTATCACACCACATAACAGGAACATTGGGCAAAGGAAGCTGAAGTTCACTAAGCAAGGACTGAATCCAAACCACCTCGGCAGTGGCATTAGCAAGACTACGATACTCTGCTTCAGTACTTGAACGAGAGATGGTGTGCTGTTTCTTGCAGCTCCAGGTGACAAGACAGTGACCAAGAAATACACAAAATCCAGAAGTAGACTTCCTATCATCAGAGTCAGTAACCCAGTCCGCATCAGAGAAGCCAATAAGGGAAAGGGAAGGAGACTTAGGTAAATGGAGGCCATAATCATAGGTGCCCTGTAGATACCGTAAAATTCGTTTGACAGCCTTCCAATGAGGCTCACGAGGGGATTGCATATACTGGCATACTTTGTTGACTGAAAAGGAGATGTCAGGCCGTGTAATAGTGAGATACTGAAGAGTACCGACAATGCTCCTATAAAAAGAAGGATCTGGAAATGGGTCACCAACAGTAGCAGATAAACGTTCACTCGTGATCATTGGTGTGGGTAAAGGACGAGCATTGGCCATACCAGCCCGAGTAAGCAAGTCACGGACATATTTGCCTTGAGTCAATAATAGGCCACCTGAAGAAGTGTACCGAGCTTCAATACCAAGGAAAAAATGAAGTAAACCAAGGTCTTTAAGTGAGAAGGCCTGACTAAGATGAGAGATGAGTTGAAGAACCTCATGAGAGTGACTCCCTGTTATTAAGATATCATCAACGTAGATGAGCACATAAACACAAGAAGAACCACGATGCTTAAAAAAGAGAGACGGATCTGCCCGAGAACCATGAAATCCCAAAGTAAGTAAGGACCCTTGGAGTTTATCAAACCAAGCCCAAGGGGCCTGTTTAAGGCCATACAAAGCTTTGTGGAGCTTACAAACAAGAGGATGACCAGTAGAAGAAGTATGATCATAACCTGGTGGTTGCGCCATAAAAACAGTCTCACGGAGATCTCCATTAAGGAATGCAATATTAACATCAAGTTGTCGAATATCCCATCCTTGAGAGAGAGCAATAGCAAGCACTAGACGAATAGTAACAGGCTTAACAATAGGGCTAAAAGTCTCTGTAAAATCAAGACCAGCAGTTTGAAGATAACCTTTTGCAACAAGGCGGGCCTTGTAACGAGAAACAGTGCCATCAGGATTCCATTTTATCTTAAACACCCAACGACAACCAATAACTGTACAATCAGCAGGAGCTGGAACAAGAGACCAAGTCTTATTAGCAAGTAAAGCATCAAATTCATGTTGCATAGCTTGTTTCCAAACAGAACTGCTCATGGCCTGAGCAACATTGACTGGTTCATGATTAGCAAGATCAGCAAGCCAGGCTTTGGGCTTGAATATACCATGTTTTGCCCGAGTAACCATAGGGTGATCATTAAATGGAGTAACACCAGTGTCTACCAAGAGAGGAGGGAGAGAAGGGGGAGGAGGGGAAGGAGGGATGGAAGGAGAAGGGTCAGTAATGGGAGAGGAATCAGGAGTGGTATGTGATGTTGATGTAGGCAAAATAGGAGAGGCTGGGAGTGGATGCATGGGTATAGGACAAAGAACCGAAGACGTGGATGAATGTGTTGACGAGATGGAACTGTCTTTGTGAGCAAAAGGAAAGTATGATTCATTAAAAGTGACATGTCTGGAGATATATAGTTTCCCTGAATCGGATAAACATTTATATCCCTTATGTGTACTACTACAACCAAGAAATACACAAGGAGTAGAACGAAATTCTAACTTATGATTATTAAATGGTCTAGTGAAAGGGAAACATTGACATCCAAAAACTTTAAGAAAATCATAGTTAAGAGGGATATGAAAAAGCCTTTCCAAAGGTGTCTGACCATAAAGAGTAGGCGTAGGAAGCCGGTTGATAAGGTAAACTGCTGTCTCACATGCATCTTCCCGGAATTTATAAGGTAGCGAGGCTTGGGCTAAGAGGGTTAAGGCAGTTTCAACAATATGACGATGTTTGCGTTCGGCGACTCCATTTTGAGGAGAAGTGTAAGGACAAGAAACACGATGAGATATACCATGATCAAGAAAAAATTTAGTCAAGGCCTGAAATTCACCACCCCAGTCGGATTGTACAATTTTAATTTTCTTGTTGAGCAACAATTCAACTTTGGATTTGAAATGAACAAAGGCTTGATAGACATCTGATTTAGACTTAAGGAAATAAATCCAACTATATCGAGTTGCAGCATCAATAAAACTAACATAGTAACGATTGCCATTATGTGAAAGAACATGGGAACCACACCATAGATCAGAATGAATTAAATGCAATGGTTCTTTATACACAATTTCAGACTTAGAAAAGGGCAAACGATGACTTTTTCCAAGTTGACAAGCTGAACAAAAATTGAATCTGTCATTAATAGGTAAAGAAACATTTCTTTGTAGTAAAATTTTCTTGACAATAGGGATAGCAGGATGGCCAAGTTTCTTGTGCCAATAATCTAAAACAGACTCATTCCTAGTGACAGGTTCAGATCTAGAAACAGTATTATTATTACTACGGGAAGACGAACAAGCAACTGGAAATTGTGAAACTGGAAGGGCCAATGGAAAAGATGATGGCTGATGAGAAGATGCAGAGAGAGCAGCAGGAACCATCTCAAAACGGTAAAGCCCATTATGTAGACTCCCTTGAAGAAGCTTGACTCCCGTTGCTAGGTCCTTCACAAAACAAGACAGAGGATTAAATTCAATAGAAACCTGATTATCTTTAGTAAACTGACTGACACTAATCAAGTTTTTTGTAATCTGAGGAACATGGAGCATATTTCGAAGTGTAAAGAGTTTATTTGGAGAAGAGGAGTAAAAGAGAGAAGTGCCAGGGTGAGAAATTGGTAAACCTGTACCGTTACCCATATAAATCTTGCTATCACCCGAATATTATGTCCCAAAGCTGAGATTACTCAAGTCATTAGTGACATGGTTGGTTGTCCTTGAATCTGGGTACCAATTTGTGTCAGTGAATGGTTCTGGAGTAGAGGCAACAGCTGCAATTGGAGAGTTTTCTGATTGTTGCTGCCGTGAAGGGTGCTGACTGCTAGAATTCAAATTTGAACTATAGCCAGAGAAGTTGGAATCGAACCTGAAGTAACACTTGTGAACTGTATGACCATATTTACCACAAAGTTGGCACTGAGGTCTATTTCCACCATTCCAAGACCTGCCTCCTCTGTTACCGCGACCTCTACCACGATTTCCTTGAGCTGGTGAAAAGTTTGGATGAAAAGAGGGCTGAGAGCTATAACTAGGTCCTCCACTGTGTGATTTGCGTTGTTGGAAAGTCAAGTTGACAGAGGGAGTAGATGACTCAGTACTACCATGGAATTGCTCAAGACGAACTTCATGTGCTTGAAGTAATGCTCTTACCTCACCCAAGGTGAACGGTTCTGGACGATTGGTGACATTGACCACTACTGAATCGTACTCAAGTCCAACACCTGCAAGGATGTAAAGAATCTGATCTTCCTCTGAAATTGAATACCCTGCTGAAGAAAGTGTATCTGCTGCAGCTTTCATCTTGGACAAGTACTCTTTCATTGCAAGACCTCCTTTTTTCAAGGTTTGTAGCTGAAATTTATATTGCATTATTTTGGCTTTAGATCTGGAGCCAAACAAGGTAGCAACAGCTTTCCAAACATCTGCTGATGAGTGACATCCCACCATTTGAGCTTGAATACTCTCATCCATGGTAGCAAGAAGATACGAGAAGATCAACGAGTCCTATCGTTAAAAGCGAATATACTCAGGATTTAGAGATCCTGGAAGGTCATTTTCTGATGGCAAGATTTTGGATGGAGAGGTTAATGATCCATAAATAAAATTCTCAAGGCCGAGACCACGAATTCCAGCTTCTAGCTGTTGTTTCCAAGGGAGATAATTTCCATCAGTCAATCGAACTGTGGCTAGTTGATTCGCTGGGTTTGTAGGCTGATTAGGAAGATTCGAGGCTTCATTTGTGGTAGAAGATGGACTGGTAGTGGTAGA
The DNA here is from genome assembly GCF_002742605.1 of Olea europaea var. sylvestris. Taxonomy (NCBI): domain Eukaryota; kingdom Viridiplantae; phylum Streptophyta; class Magnoliopsida; order Lamiales; family Oleaceae; genus Olea; species Olea europaea. The sequence goes on from NC_036252.1 coordinate 13,727,601, forward strand.
GGAGAATTGAGGGGAAGCCATTTGAGTTGTGAGCTCTTCCTGCTCTGATACCAAGAAAGGAAAATAGGAGAAACAAGCAGCCTTTGTATATATTCTTGAACGAATGAACATTCTGTACAGTTAGTGTTACATATATATAGCAGAGGAAAGCAGACTCCTCCCTCACCACAAATTCCTAAGATTCTTGTAACAGAATAGATAAAGAGATAAGTATTAGATACAACTAATTTAATCATATAACTTTATCAGTTGGAATTATAAATGTAACAATAGTTAATTGAATAATTCCTCAAAAAGAAAAAGACAACTTAAAATTAACAGACATAATTGTCTGCCCAAGAATGTCCACATTTCAAAGACAATGAAGGTGTGGCATAGATCGTACTTTTACATGAATGGATTTAGGTTTGTAATGGGAATGAATAGAACGAAAGTTTGACCTGTCTGTTTTGACACTCCTAAAGTTTGATAATGAGTTGAAGTGTTAAAAAATCATGGACAAACAAGTGATTCCTTTATCTCATATAATTATATATATAAAACAAGTGATTCCTTTATCATATATATATATATATATATATATATTTTTTTTTTTTTATTAGTAAAACCCACACTTTAGCCCAAATTAAAGCCTCACAAAGAGGCGAGAAATAAAAAGTGGAAATTACAGAAATGCAGGTGTTTAAAGATACAAATTCTAAAATCAGGTTTAAGCTTTATTTAAGTACAAATCAAGTTTGATATAATAATTTAAATTAAAATATTTCACCCAATTATTCAAGCCCTAATTTTTTCCATTCTCCTTCTCTCTCTACCATCTTTCAATGCACTCTCCCTTCTCCCTATCACAAATTCACAATACATCATCGAAGATGGCGGCAATTCACGACGGCGGCAACGCTATGAAGCAACTCACCAGCGGCAGTTTATCTTTTCTCTCTCTACTCCTTTGAAGCAACCTCACTCGCTAGCTCCTTCGCGTCGCTCTTCAATCTCCAATGAGTTTCTTCGATCTCATCGTCGACTGCGTTCGCTCCTTTCGGCGTTGTTTTTTTCGTCAACGCTGCGTCGCAATGCTGCTGCGAACGGTGCCAACGATGCTGCTACGAACAATGTCGTCGCAATGCTGTTGCGATGCTGCAGTCCTCGGTGCCGACTAGTGCCAGCGTGGGGAGAGGATTTGGGGTTTTTTTCTCTCTTTTCAATCTGAAGAGGTTGTGGTGAGCAGTATATATGGGCAGGTTTTGGTGAGTAGTAGATCTGAAGAGGTTGTGGTGAGCTGATTTATGTGATCTATGTGGTGGTGCTGGATATAGATGCTATGAGATGGGTGGTGTGGTTGAATGTGGTGGTGATGAGTGTGGGTGCGGTGAGTATTATGTTGGAATGGGATCGGGATCGGGATAGGGTGTGGTGTTGCGGGGGTGTGTTGCAAGCGGCGATTGACCGGTGGTGGGGTGTTTAGAATCCATGACCAACCATTTAGGCGTCTATGACCAGCTATTTCATTGATTTGTGATCGAAAATTAGGTTTATGTCACTAAAAAATTAAAAATTTGCTGGTGGTGGCGAGATGGTGGTTGGTGGTGGTGTGATGGTGTGGTGCCGTAGGTTGTTGTGTTTTGGTTGTTGTTGGCGGTGGTCATGGTGGTGTTGTGTCGGGGGCGGGGTGTAATAGTGTTTATGACCAATTATTTTGGCTGCTCTGTGATCAAGGGTTGATGGTGGATCGGGATCGGGAGTGGAGTGTTTGTTATACGTGACCAACGATTTTGTCTGTGACCTTAAAATTTAATAATCGATTACGTAAATTTAATTAGTGAGTTTGCTTTTAAAAATGCAAGAAGAAATATTTTTACATGATTTGTAGTATTTCAAGCTTTACACTTGACTTGGTTTATATATTTTTTTTCAAGGTTTGCTTATATAGAATTGCACGAAGAGGCTAGTGCTTGAATGGTTCTTTGTTGATAACATATGTATTTTGATGAAGTTCATGAGATGTTTTTAAGCTTTATATATATATATATGCAATGAAATAATATTATTGAAATATATACTTTTTTTTAATATATGTTTTAGTTACTTGAAGGGGGCACCATTTTAAAATCTCACACAGGGAACCCAAAATTTCAGAGTCGGCTCTGAGAGTTGAGAAGACTTCTTGGTTGAATTAGACTAATGAAAAAAGATTCCATAGTTGTCCACAATTTGATTAGAAGAAGTTTTTAATTAATTTTGAGGAAATTATCAAAATAGTCAACTTTTGACTTTGTATTTACAAAAATGTCACTTTTTTTTTTTTTTTTACATTGCAAAAATGTCAATTTTAGACATATTTGCCTTCAAGCTAATTTTAAATACCCTACATGTCCTAATTAAATGAGATTTGACCAATCAAAAAAATTGTACAAAAATTGTGAAATTTCAGCGTACTAAATGCATTGATGGAAATAAAAAATAAAAATCAATGAAGAAGGTGAAACAACCCACACAAATATGAAGAAGAAACCATTGTTGAAACACATTCCTTTATCTCACACATTCTCCTTTCTCACTGGAATCGTCCTCTTTCTCACACATTCCCTTATTTCACCACCGATGAAGACCAAAAGCATTTGGCGAACTCACTTCTCTCTGTCGTACGAACCGGCGAAAGGCGAGATTCTCCTGGCATTCAAATCGTTCAACGCCCAGCCATCGACAACCGCCGTCAATCACTTCATTGCCAACGAAGACCATAAATGATATATTGAAGTTGGTGTTTTCTTTATTTTTTCACAATTTTTTCAGAAAAAGAGGAAATTTTTCTACATTCATTGTACATTGTTGGCCCTGGGGGTAAAATTTTTATACATTTTTGGAGGGATCCATTCTAAAGAACTAATTGTGCTAAGAATGCAA
>NC_036252.1:13730905-13806463 GCF_002742605.1 Olea europaea var. sylvestris
CACATCTCCTGAAAGTGTTGGTGCGTACATTATGGAAATAATGGGAGATGGAACAATCGATTGCGTTGTCAAAGAAAGAGCAACATTCACAATGGTACATTCAGGATTCCATTACAACAATAGATAGTGAATGAGGCAGTTGCATGGAAGAACATTTTGTTTTCCCTTAATGTATAATATTTTGCATTCGTTGGTGAAATTTATGTGACATTGACGTATGAAATTTTTGTGATTTTTAACGGAAAATGTTTATACTAAGGAGTAGTAGATTGTTTTTAATGTGTATTCCAATATTCTTTTTAAAGTCATGAAAACCATGGTACAACTAATTTACAAATAAGTTAATATCTATTCCAATATTTTTTTCTTGATGTGGGTAAAGATGATGAGCCATTGAAGTGGGAAACCGTAGCATTACAACCATGCTTCCAATAACTTGCATATGAGAAGATTTGATTTGTAGGAAACTATAAGAAGCCATCGTGCACATGATTTAAGAGTCACAATGTCCTAGTATTTATGAAAAAATGGGGGATTAATGTCCGTAAGTTGATATTTATTGAACCATCACACCAATTGATTTTCAAATTTACTTAGAGATTGGACTTGGTGGTTGGGTAGTGAATGACCATAATTGCTTCCTTCCTTGGAGTTGGTTATAAATAGCATTGAGAGATATGTTAGTTACACACAAGTTACTTCATGAGCATTGTCTTGGACACGGGCGTAGAGTTGAGGGGCTAAATGTACTCTTCAGGTTTGAATTTTGGTAATAGATATTTTGTTTTTAAATATATTAGCTCATCATATTGTACGTTTTGGGGCAAACTGATCGATTGTTGTTTTTTGAAAATAACACAATACGCTTACGCATCTCTAATATTCGTATGCATAATTGAGTCAAAGTGTCTAATTGTCCTCTTTGCTACGTAGTAATATTGGGGAACATACACGGTGTTTCATGGGGAATAATGAAAGATGTCGTACACCATAGAATGATAGCAGTTTTCGAATGATGTGGATGATTTTTTTTATTTTTTTTTGCAACAAGAGAATAGTTCGAGTGCTTCAAGTTGAGTTATAACAAATTATTTTAAGTACTTTTTTCTTGTCCTTATTACACGTGGTAGCTATGTACCTTTGTTGTTATTTGTCGCGTTGTTTATTCACTATTACCATGGTTATGTGACATTTGCAGTCATATGTCGAGAATGACAGAAGACAATTGGGGGGACCGACAGGTGAACTATCGAGATGTTCTGCAGGTCATCAACATGATGATCCTAATGTTTATGCCAATCCAAAGATCAATAACGACTGCAAGCAATAATGAGAATCAAAAGTGTACTATAATAGATTTCAATGTACAACGCAGTAGGGGAATAATTGTTGACTGTAATTTATATCCCTCTCCATTTCAACAATTGGCAGGCCGGTTTCCAATGTCGTAATGCAGAGAGCAGTTTCCTTATGAACTGATATGTACCAATTTACGTCTTCATCTTCGAATATTTCGACCGGCGGTATATTCATGTTGGGAACTTTGAACTTCAATTCCATTTTTGTGTGCGGATCGAGAACACCAAGTTTGTTGTTCAACCGTAACAATAGCCCGGGTAGTGTACTACTGCTCGGCACTAAAATGGAAGTGGTTTTGTCCCCAGTCCACTTCCATTCGTCATTCACGTGAACGAACTTTCCCCCATACGATACGATAAATCTCAAATTATTGTTCATACCTGAAATGTTGGGATTGCAACGATAAGAATTATGCGCAATCAATATATCGATTATATAACAGCATGGAAGTGACACGTTCGAATATTTAAGCTTATGCAATAGTACAAGGTCAAATGAAGGGTTTCAAGAGTTTTCAACTGTCCAATTCGACAGTTTAGTTATCTATCCCGACAGTTTCGAAATGTCGAGTTCGACAGTTCAACTGTCGGAACTGTCGAGAAGCTTCAAATGTGTTTGATAGCATTAATAGTTATAATTATTTCTTAACTACAACATCGCAACCTATTTTCAGAAATAAATGACTGAATGCTTCATTAAATATGGAATACTTCGCATTCCCTAAATATTTTTGGTATGTTTTTCCTTCAAAAATATTAAAAAAACAAGAACATGATGATTAATAATAGTGATTATCATGTTATTTTTAACATTTTAAAAATAGTAAGCTATTACATAAAAATATAAACAATTCGTAATAATTGACCTTTCAAAATAGATGAGGAAGATGGATGAAGTAATGCCTTTTTGATGAAGAAGAAAATGGATAAAGAAGAAAATGGATGAAGATGAAAGAAAAAGGGTTTGTTTAAGAAGAAATTTGTTTTTTTATGTTAACTAGGGTTTTGAAGGATTTTATATTCATTTTTTATTAACTAAATTCGTATTTTACAATATAATATTCATATATTTAATGATTATAATATACAAATTAAACAATCAAATCACAACATTAATTGTTTTGAAAAACAATCATGAAGGAGCATTAAATGCTCCAAAAAAAGGTCAAATTAAGGGTAATTTAGACATTTGACAACAAGAAAGTGATATTTTTGTACAAATTGTGTGCACATCAAAATTTTTTGTGCATTTTCAAAAAAAAGTGACATTTTGGTAAATTCCCCATTAATTTTTAATGAAAATTGTTTCACTTGACATAAATTAAGATTTTGGAAGGAATATAATATTTATAATTGATGTTTTAGTAGTGGGTTTTGCTTTGTTAGTGTGTTCCTCCGTTTTCAGTTTTGAACTCCAGCTTATGGCAGATAATTTAATTTACAACTGGTGATTAAACGAGTTACACAAGATTGTGAATGAAAACATTTTCATTTGTATGTTATTTGCGGATGATGTTTTGAGAAAAAAAAAACATATCTTTTAATCTTTCTTTCTTAAACTAATATGATCTCCTTTTTACACTCAAATTTCAATTTGTGTTTGCTATAGAGTCAACTATCAATATACAATGGCTCCTAAATCTGCCTCCGGAGCTCAAAAAAAGAAGTAGAGAGAAAGAATAGAGATATTAATTTAAAGCCAAGCTGGAGATATTGATAAGTATTTTAATGGCAAGAAAAGAAAAGGTACACCAAAAAATTTGGTGATTGAGGAACAACATAATTAGAATGATAATGATAATGTATATGTATTGAAAGAAAATGAGGAAATGATTGAACATACCAATGTAAATGATTCAAACTAGGATGATGAAGACAATGTTCAATATGAAGATTGAAATCACAAGAATTGTTTTTCTTTGAATTTTGATGATTCTAAAAACTGTAAGGACCATCAAATTGATCAAAAGATGAGAGGCTTTTTAAGACAGAAAAAGACATGAAAATATTAGTCAATTGGGCAATGATGAAAAAAGATTGGCATAATTTGTGTCGATGTCTTACAAAACATGAAGTGGTTAAGGAACATTTAGGTTGTATTACTAGTTGGATGGAATTGAAAAATAAGCTTCAAATAGATATACGATTGACGAAAGCATACAATTGGTCATCAACAAAGAAAGAGAGCACTGGAAACAAATGTTAATGAAGAAAACTGCTATTGTGAAAAGATTTGCTAAAAATATTGACATTTTGAGGAGATTGTAAACAATTTTATGTTGAGAACAATCGACTTTTTTGCAAATGATAGAAATAATTGCTTAATTTGATCCAGTAATGGGAGAACACATTTGATGTGCTCAAGCACGTGAAATTCAGTATATATATTTTGGTCCTAAGATTCAAAATAAATTGATACAAATATTGGCAGGCGAGGTAAGAAGTGCAACTGTCACAAAAATAAAATATGCAAAATATTTTTCTATCATACTTGATTGTACTCCAAACACGAATCATGAGGAGCAAACAACTCTAGTAATATGGTGCATAGACAATTAAATAAACTCAACAATGGTACAAGAATAATGGATATAGTTTTTGAAGGTGGGTGATACATCAGGACTTGGACTTTTCGCTAAACTTAAAAATGTAAATAAACTTGAATTTAATATTGATAATATAAGAGGTCAAGGAAATAACAATGGAGCTAATATGAGCGGAAAACATAGGTGTACAAAAAAGGTTATTTGAAATAAATCTTAGAGCTTTTGTGGTTGTCATAACCTTAATCTAGCATTATGTCACACGGCAAATTATTGTTCTAAAGTTATGTCATTCCTTGAAGCGACACAACACATCTACACAATGTTCTCTTCTTCTCCCAAACAATGAATTTTTTTTTTGGGAAATGTCAAGTAGAAAGTGTTAAGCCTATAAAAGAGTAATCTGTACAAACAAGAAATGTTTTACTTGACTTGGCAAACATTGATGAATATCCTAAGACAAAGAGTAAAGTTGAGTCCTTAGCAGTATATGAATTTTAGAATTTTGAGTTCTTGTTTGACATGATAATTTGGTATAAGTTGTTGCATCAATATTTTTTTTCAAATCGAAAACATGGATATTGATGAAGTCATCAAGCTTTTACAAGCACTTATTCTGTTTCTTGAAAGTTATAGAGAATTTGGGATTGCCAGTGCCATGGATAAAGCTAAACAAATGGCAATTGACAATGTGAATTGAAGTGTATTTTGAGAAAAATGCAATATTTGAAGAAAGAAACATTTTGACGAAAGCAATACTGAAAATGTAACAAAATCACCCGAAGAATCTTTTATAGTTGATTATATTCTCTTTATAATTGATCAAGCTCGATCTTCACTTCAAACTCTTTTTGAATAATTTAAACATTAAGAAGAGACATTTGAATTTTTGTTTAATTTTGAGAGGTTAAAGAGTACACATGTTTACAATTTGTTGAAATCTTGTGAGAATCTTGAGCAATATTTGAAATATAATGGACATTCAAACATTATTGGTGATGACTTATATTCAGAGTTGATAGTTTCGAAATGCTATTTACCTAGAGAAACAAAAAGAGGAATTGTTGTGCTACAATACTTGAAGAAAATTAATGGTTATTTTCCAAATTCTTGCATTGCTTATAAGATTTTGCTAACTATACCAATTACAGTTGCATCAGTTGAAAGAACTTGATTAAGATTTATCTCCGATCAACTATATCACAGCAAAGATTGAATGGATTTACCATATTATCCATTGAAAAAGAAATAATTGAACAACTTGACTATTCAGAATTTATTGATATTTTTGCCTCTAAAATTGCAAGACGAGTTTATTTAAGTGATCATTTAGAACATTTTCACAATATTATTTGATAATAAAAATATTATGAATATTTTATTTTGTTGTTGATTTTAAGTAAATAAATTTAGCTCCATAAAACTCTTATAAATAAATAAATAAATGATTTCTTACTATAATTTAGAAGCTCAAATTCTAAAGTTCACTGCAAGCCTCACGAAACACAAGTATGGTTGGATTTTTGTGATAGTGATCTAGTTGTACAAATTACTTGTTGTTTTCCCTCCATTCTCATAATTTTGAGTGTTAAACAGAAAACTTGTCAATAAACTCTTTCTTAACTTTCAGGTGGCATCGTCTTTGTTGCCATAGTCTTATCGTTTGGTTGCGCTGTTAGAATTGGTGTCTTTGCAAGATTGTGAAAGGCAGTTGAAGGCACTATATGCCACATGCCTCTTGGAAAATAAACAAGTATATCATTTGGGTGAAGCTATGTTCATCTAATGTTAATAGACTGTTTATAAATATTTCATTCATTTTTTATCAACATATTTGAGGTGCGCACAAATATTATTCACCGCTCATTACTATTTATTCATAATTTTTAAACATTGATTGTGGGTAATTATTCTCATTATAGATCTTTTTCTCCACATTTAGAGGTGGGCTGGAGTCTAGAGATCATAATGGGCTCGTCGTATGTTCTTGAAGATCCAAAGTCACTCTTCGTTGTGAGGTCGTTGTCTCAGTATTCATAAACATGGATATACTACAAGATCAAACCTAAAGATCATTTTAACAAATAACATATGCAACGTGGGCATTAATTTTATAATAGAGCTAAACCAAAATAATCATATATTCTGTCTTAAAAGCACAAAATTAATATTTTGCACACAACAAGACGATGTTATTCACTATACAAAAAATTTAAAAGTGTGACTACATATTCCATATAGGAGATTGAGACTTAAACTTCAATTACCAATAGAACTCTCTTAAAAATATATAAAACTCCATGTATGAAATGAATAAAAATCACCCCCCCTACCCCCCCCCCCCTACTCTCGCTATTTTAAAATTCCTCGCTAACCTAAGCATCTTAAGATTAATTTTAGATTCCAAAAATCACAAAAAGCTCTCTTGCTTGTTTCGCTAAATTTAAAAAGTAAATTTTAAAATACATAATTTTTTAATTGATTAGAACTGAAAATAAATAAGTTATTTTTATTAACAGTATGTCAAGATTTTAAAATTTTAAAGGAAAAAATAATAATTATAATGTAACTGAAAACATATTGAAGTTTGGTGAAGCATGATCATAAAGTAAGATATGAAAGGCACCACCACTTATTCTAATGTATATTGTGGACACGATCAGACCACAACTTCCCTTAAACTGGTCAATGTCAAATAAGTAACCTTGAATACATGCTTAATTACTTATCAATATTTAAATTTAAGTGTATCCATTGCAAAACTACCATATGTACTAATTTCATGTTACGTTGCAATCTATACCCCCAAAATTTTCAAAATGTTCGAGATAATCCATGTACGAGTGGCCTCAAAGTCCATCTCAAATACAACTTCTCCTGGAATTGGCCCCAACCTAAATCCGCGTTCGATTGTAGAGGCTCACAAATCAAAATTCACGATCAAAACTATGCTAAAATATAATCAATTTTTCAATTGGTCAAATTTCAAATTTAATCATTATTTTATGAGATTCAAAACTTTTATCATCTTTATAATTATACATTTCATCAAATTTTATTAGAATATGCTAAAATTTTTATTAACTGCTTAAATAAAAAGTAAAAGTCAATCAAGTCCAAATAATTTTAGACATTCATACTTCGAGGTTTAAAAAGGAGGTGTGATTGGCCCTCTCTGGTTTGGCAATTTTATTTTAAATAAATTTTAATAAAAATTGATGAATGTATGAATTATAGGATTAAGAGTTGATAAAATGTAAAATTAAAAATGGAATTTAAAAAAAAATGAAAATTGAAGTCATTCTGTGATCAAGTTGTACGGGTCAATCAAACCCAACTAATATGAGTCTGACGCTTTCAAGTTGACGTTTCTACGGTACCTTTTTAAACGTTTTAGTTAGACGTAGTAATCAACAAATTTTATCGTTATAAAAAAAAAAAAAAAAAAAAAAAAAAAAAGAGAGAGAGAGAGAAAGGTTAAACCCTACCCTTAAGGATCCCCCACCACCCCTACCCTGAAGTATCGTGAGGGAGGTAAATTACAGGTTATGCCTCAAAGGGTATAAGGTGGAAGGCTGCTTGTACACTTGCACTTACCCAAGAGCCAAATTCATATTTCAGGATTCGAACCATTGACGCAGCAACCTCAAGTAAAGTTGGATTTCTCCACCCTCCCCTTTTACCACTTGGATCGTTATATGTTCCTATGCTGCTATGCATTTGCAGGAATTAAAAGGAGAAAAAAAAATAAAAAAAATTTCAATATACAGTTAAACTGCCAACCAAACTGGTAGATTCATAGAACAGTTTAGGTATGTTATCCCTTCATCCCTTCACCTCTTTCTGCCACCCCACCTGCCCTTCTCCTGCAAGACCTTTTTTCCTCTGAAAATCTGTCAATTCGTTCAAATTCCCAGTAAAACAATTCCCCAGAAACTCATAGGTTGTGGGTGGTTTCAGTTTTGATATGGAGAGGCTTATTTATTCCAATTCAGTTCCTTCTAAAATCCACAGCCTTAAGCCATCTTGCCCGCTTCTCCTCCGAGTCCATTCTGCGTCAAGAATCGGTTTTTCTTCCTTCCCACGCTCTGAATCGCGCCAATTGAGCTCGCTATCCTGCAAACTCCATGACCCATCCTCTCTTTCTGTGAATTCATTAGACACATATCCGGAAATTTTGTTGAGTTCTGCGGATTTACCTGATGGGGCACATTCCAAGCCCCATTTTCTTAAACGAATCGCCCAAACATTCTCTGAGCAGCAAAAGGTATTAATGCCATGGGAATTTTAATCCTATTATTATTTTTCAGATTTCTCTGTCTTCAATTCTTTTTTGAATTATCGTCCACTATATGAAGAAATGCCGATAAAACAATAAAATTAAAGCAAGAATAATTGGTGTCCAGTAGAGGATATTTGGTACTATTTGCTTCATCTAAGGGGTAGCATTAGTTTATTGTGAAGTTTTCTTTATTTCTACATTAGTATTGAATGGAATCCCCTTGAAGACAGTAATTTGTTATTGACACTTATTCTGAAGGTGCAACATCTGGGAAGGTGGATAAATAAATATTGGTTTGTGTTGGATATATTTTATTCTTTCTTATGTACTTGTTTGGCTTAAGATATTGTTCGTACGGGAGTGCTTCTATTTAATTGCATTTTCTGAATCAAGTGAGCTCTGAAGCACCATTGTAATTCTTCGATTTTTATGCCTGTGCATGTATTTGCAAGAGGAAAATATGCCACCAACATTGTATAAATGCATGTTGAGAAATATAACAACTCAAGTTCTAGTAGAAGTTTCTCTATGTGCTCTACGTCGTGCTTCTGAACACATCTAGTTCTGTCAGTATTCTGGTGTTTGAGGTTTTTCTAGATTTTTGTATGGAGGCATGTCAATTGTCAAGTCACGTTCAATCCTTTGAATGGATTGGATTAAGTTTATGAAATTTGTCAGATGAAGCAGAAGATTGTATATTACATGATCCTAAAAGAAAGATCCTTATAAAGTCAGAACTGCAGTTTGTATAGGAAGATTCCACTCGCCAAATTATCCTCTTGGTGAGTCTTTTCAAATGTTCTATATGATTTCTTGATGCACAAAGGAAATTTTTTATTGTAGTACTTTGGTTTTTTGATAGCACAATTCTCGAGTGTATTTGTGCAGAAAAATTGTGCATGCACTTCAATTTTGCATGTCAAAATATTATGTTTTCAAATGCTCTATCTAGCTAGCCATTCAGTTTGGAAGATTCCGAAAATTAGCTTCTGTCCTAGACAAGACTTTTGATTCTATACTTAACTTTTATTTTAATCCTGAAATGGGTTGGTCAGAGTCAGACTTTTTTGACAAACCTTTTTCAAGCTTAAGATCGAGCTTGATATATGTTTAAGAGATCTATTTTGATGGACTATAAAGTTTCTAGCAAGTTACTGAACTTGGCTTCTGGTTTTTGCCCTGCTGCTGTTTTTGACAATCGATAAATGGAGCTGAGGAAATCTTTTCAATTTTTTGTATTTTCTTATGATGTGATAGTAGTTAGGCACTAAGATTCAATCACTCCTTTACATCTAATGTATTCTATGGTTAACTTTATATGATTTTTGTGTATCAGAGTAAACCAATCCTGTGGAAATCAAGAGAAAATATAGTTATTACTTATTACTCAATGCAAAACATGACCGTGTAATCAGTACCCTACTTGTGCCTGTAGATATGGATAAAAGCATTTGATTGGTTAAGTAATATTTTTTCCGAGTAATTTGACACCTATACCACTCATTATTCTAATGTTATAATCTTGTAAATTGACATATGGTAAAGATTTTTGCCCTATATTTTGACATAACATTGTCAAATATGTTTCAGGTGGTTACTTCTGGAACAGTACTACTTATCTCAGCGGTCTTTTTGGTACTGGTCCACCCTGTTGTTGTGTCACCAGCTTTAGCTAGTTTTCAAAGTATAGCCAAGACCGGAGGACCCGTTGCTGCGGCAGCAGGGAGTCGACTTATTCGTAGTGAGTTATTGAGCAGTGCGTGGACCGGCTTCTTTGCCGGATGCTTGCACACATTATCTGGTCCCGACCACCTTGCTGCTTTGGCCCCGCTTTCAATAGGTCGTACAAGAATGGAAAGTGCCGCAGTTGGAGCTCTATGGGGATGTGGCCATGATGCTGGACAGGTAATATTCGGGTTACTCTTTCTACTTTTGAAGGATCGGCTTCACATTGAAGTTATCCGAACCTGGGGTACACGAGTTGTGGGCTTTACTCTTCTTGTAATTGGTGCTATGGGGATCAAGGAAGCTTCAGAAGTCCCTGCCCCATGTGTTGCACTAGAAAATGGTGAATGTGATGTTATCATTTATGAAGCCCTCGAGAATACCTCTGTCGGGAAGAAGAAGATCGGGTTTGCAACTTTTGCTACGGGAATTGTCCATGGATTACAACCTGATGCTCTGATGATGATCTTGCCTGCACTTGCTTTGCCATCTCGATTGGCTGGTGCTGCGTTTCTATGCATGTTCTTGGTTGGAACGGTTATCGCTATGGGAAGCTATACCGTCTTTATAGGCTCGTGTAGTCAAGCACTTAAGGATAGGGTCCCCAGGATAACCGAGAAGCTCACCTGGGCATCGTCCCTTGTTGCCATTGCTTTAGGTCTTGCACTCTTGATTAGCCAACTTTTCGGATTTAGCCTGTATTGATTTATGTTGGAGATTTCATCAGTTGTAGAACTATTATGAGAGGGATAAATCCTTTAAGGGAAGCAAAAGATCATATTTGTAGCATTGTATCTTGACAAGATTTTTGTCTTAAATTGTTACTTTAAACTGTCTGAAAAATATTCAATTATTGGCTTCTTAAGGGACTGTTTGCATGAAATTGATCTCTTATCTTCACTGAGCAAGATAAAAACTTTCCACTACAGGCATGACAAAATATAGAGAATCACTTTAACCCATGCTAGACCTATGCCATAAAAGATGCTCGAAGGTTCAAATAAATAGTGATTGGAGTGAATTTCCAATAACGGGCTCGATTGAGCTTCTTGTCATATCTGCAACCTTTTAGAGCTTAGTTGCATTACCCTGCACGACGAATGCATAGTATGCTTTTCGAAGTCCCCCTTTCCATTCGAGTCTAAATGGGAGACGACGGTGTTGCTATTGGCATACCTATTTTCAAAATGTTGGGACATATTAGTCAAATGATATTTCACGGGAGCAACTCTAAAGATAGAACAAACGGCAAGAGAACATTTCACCTACGACACAACTGTTCAAAAAACAGGTCAATTTCCAAGAGGAGCTGTACAAAATATACTATGCAAATATTCAAACGTGCTCGGCCACATAATTGAAGATTGACTGATTGAAAAAAAAAAAAAAAAAAGTTCAACTGTTCCACACTTTCAACTCGATCCAAATTGCAGGTCCACATAGCAACCAATATGGAATTAAAGTTCTTCTGGAAGAGAACAAAAATACATCATTTGGTAAACGACGACTGCCTGCAACACGTAGCTCTCCAATTAGCTATTATACCACATTAATCCTTTTGCTTTTTGTTGATGTCATATAGTATGCATGCATCTGCTGCAGTCTTTATCTGTCATCACACAATGAATATAGTCACAGTAAATTAAGGCACTGTAATTAGTTAGGAAGTAGGACACAGTGGAGTCAAATCAATCAAGTTTAAAATCCCAACTGCTTTTCAAGAGAGCCATCTTTTTCAAACTAGTCATGAGGACATGTAACAAATGTGGGGCTGAAAAGAGATCACATATTTTCTCAAACAAGTCAATAATGTTAAAATTTACTTGTACACGTGTAACAAGACAGACTTGTTGCAATGAAAACTGGAAATCAGAAATACTTATTAAATAATCTACATTAAATTCATTCATAATTATACAGGAGCTGAAACAGGATTTTGAATGAAGAGGTTAATACAGTAACTAGTTTGTCCCAGTAAAATAGGATCATTTGACAAGAGCTCATCTTTGAATTGGTGCTGGTCCTATAGACAGGGAATTTAAGACATAGGCCTAGACAAAGGGGGGCAAAGTGACTAAAGGCCTTAGTTATAGATTTTATTGTAAATTCCTACAGACTGCCAACCTTCTTGTGTGGCACCTTGACCCTTAACCTTTTAACACACTGCGACTTGTATCCCCGCTTAACAGAAAATGTCTACTTAAATATTTGATCCCCATTTTTTTTGCGAAAAATGAGTTTTGTAACAGTAATTTTTCAAAAAAAATGTGTGATTAAAAAATGGGGAAAAATTTTGGATTTACATGCAACATTATTTTATTGATAAAATGTGTGGTTGAAAATGAAATTTTAGAAAGTGGGATTCAAACAGGAGCTAAATGTCCTTCCGACATGCACGTGATGTGTAATTAAAAGGGTAAATTTATCCAAAAAAAGGATTTCATGTATTCCAAGCCCAAACCATGATTATTCAACTTCCATTAAATGTTGCTCTTTTTTTGAACAATTTCACCTTTATAGTCAGACACACCTAAGGGTCACGTGGCCATTTAATGTCTAAATAGACAATTTTTGTCAGGCAGGATTATTGAAGCATGCAATTTTAAAAGGTTGAGGACATGGGTGCCACAAATGGAGGTTGGAGAATGGCTACTATGAAGAGTTGGGAACCCCTGAAGAAGTTTATCCAGAATTTTTAGAAGGCCTTTTACATTTAAAAAATCCAAAAAAACCCTAGTATTGGTGAGTACCGGAACCATCAAAATCACACCATCATCATCAACATTCACCCAAAAATATAGATATAGACACAATAAAGTTCACTAAAGCACCAAATAACCTTGAAAAGTACAAATTTTTGATAGGGTACTTCGTGAGGTCAATAGTAATGCTCTTCTTCATCCTAGCATGGTTAATAATACTAATTAACAATGAATATTATCGGCTTTTTTTAGCAAAAACAGTGGCAGGAAGGGCCAGGTTTGAATGTGTTTAGATTAATAAGATTTGACTGGGTTTGAATGAGTAAAAATGGCAACTGTTTCGATTCTAGCATTTCAAATGGTGAAAAAGGATGAGGGTAACAAATAATGGGCAATGTTTGTTTTCATTTTATCTTTTATATATATATATAAAGAAATTATTGCAATCAAAGGCCTTTCTCATAAACCACCCCCAAGCATCGGGCACCCAAATTACCACTTCTACCAATAGTTTACTGTCATGAAAATAGTCTTCTTCTTACTTTATAAGTGGTGAGGACACCAAGTTCAGACCTCCACTGACACATTTCTACAGAAGCTGAAAGAAACTTGTCCAACCACTCAGCTTATGGTTGGGAGATTGACGACAACCTATAGTGATATATCCACTCGACAAGATCGAGTTTTCTTCCACCCCGAAAGAGTTGATAAGGACATCGGATATTTATTTATTTTATTATCAAAGTTGCGCTTTATTTATTTTTTTGGACTATTAAAATTGGACTTGTATGGGCTCGGGCCCAATCTCGTTAGGGCTTGCTTTACTATTTAAACATACTTTGCTTTGTAATTTTTAGTTGACGATTGAATAAATTTATTGGTGGCTTGTGGCGGAAGCTTTCTCTCTTCCCCCATTATTCTTCCCCTTCTATTGATTCTTCTTCTTCTTTCATCTCCTCCCTCGCTGATTTTCTTCTTCCTGTTAATTGTTCCTCTTTCTACCTTTAATATTCTGTTGGTGCTACATCAAATTTGGTATCAGAGCCAGGTTGGACATTTCTTCTTATCTCCAATCCAAAATTTTCTTCTTATTTCTTTCCTAAGAACTTGTGGAACAGCACAAACAAATAAATTTTAGCGTGAGCAGCTGATTTATTATTACTATTTTCTTCCAGCTTCTTCATAGTTGTTCCAAAAAAAAAAAAAAAAGTTCATCGTACTGTTCACGGGTACTATTCAAACCCGGAAATTTCTATTTCACATTCTCTACAGTTTCTGAAAAAAAATACTCATTGGCTGCTAGATAAATAGTGATGTTCCATAAATTCTAGCCTACATTGAAACCCTAGCAACAATAGGCCCACATAATCCCAATCCTAAACTCACTCAGCTCATAACCCCAATCCCAATCCACTTTCAAGTCCAGCACACACCAAACCCAACCCATTCACTATATATTAACCCAACCCAGTAAACCATCTACCCACATAATCAAGACCCAATCCACCATTCCCATCCGACCCAATCCATCGCCTCGACCACCAACTCCACCACGTAGCCACACCCACCGTTACTCTCTCTACTAAAACTTGCTAGTCCACAATTGCACCCCAAAACCACCCCACAACCTCGTGACGCATCGTCAGCCTCGATCGCCGGTGCTCTCCTAGCAGCGTCACTTGCAGACGCCACCCACACCGGCACACCCTAGCGCGCTACAAGCCATCAACTCTCCGCTATCTACCTCTGTTGCCACTTTCAATACCACATCCTGCCTCTCCCTGTCTCGCACCTGAAACCCTCCACCACAATCGACTTGTAATAACTTAACCTGCACCAATTCTCCCAAAACCGACCCAAGCCCCATACACTGCCACACTAGTCGCCACCACCACAACCATAATTCACTCAACACACCACTCATCTTTCATTCACAAATCACTGTCAAAGCAACCGCCACCACATCACCACAATCAATTTCAAGCAACTGTTCAAGGAATTCAAAGGAGTCAGAGACAATTTATTGTGAAATTGGTTACTATTTGTAGCCCCTACCACATCAGAATCAGAGTCAAGACAGTATGAATCACAATTCAGCAGGAGAGTGTTCTACAGTTAAAGGCAACTGAAGCGAGGAGTAAGACAGAAACATACTTGGAGCCCCACACGTTGACAATTCAAACCAATCGGAATACTGGGAGTCCCAACCGAACTGCAAGGAGACACTCTTCTTATCTATCTTTTGTTTATACCGTTGCTTCATTTTAAAATTGCATCAGTTACAATATTAGTGTTGCTATTATTTGCTAATTATAGCCTTACACCCTACTAGATCGAAATTCGTGAATTAACTCTCATTGTTTCCCGATTACCCCACATATTCAGACATTTCGAATAGTCAATTGTATCCTTGCTTTCTATTTTATTTGCATCAGTATTATTAGCTTGCTACATTCGGACCTACGTAATCCCATTTTTAGACAAATAAGAAAAAAATAATAATAATAAAAGAAAAGCTCAAATTGCTATTTTGCTGTTGGTATCCATTGTTTATTGATCTCAGTAGTGCACTTCACCTAGCTAGCGTTACTTTGTATGCAATTGCGTAGTAGTCGTGTTACTGTTTCTAGTGCTAGTACCCTTACTATGGATCAATCCCAAGTTGAAGCTCTCACCCGACAATTAGCACAATTAGAAAATCAATTAACAGCTGTCCAAATTGAGGTAGCTGCCACTCGTGAGGAGAAAAGAGCCCTAGCCGCTAGGTTGAACACTCTTGATCCAACCCCATATTCGACCGAAGCTGAAAACTCTGAAATTTTCGTTTATAGGCCTCAACGTTGTCCACAAGGTAGTCGAGACCACGCCAGATATGATTGTAGGGAAGGAAATCAGGGTCGTGGACGAAAGTAGGAATATCACCATCATGGTACACAATCTCCCCCTCGTCACGAGGAGCGCCTCTTTCGAAACATTAAGTTAGATGCCCCTACGTTTGATGGTTGTCTAGATCCTAGTGTATTCAATCAATGGATTAGAGATATGGATTGCTTCTTTGCCTGGTATGGAGTCCCGAAAGATCGGAGGGTACAATTTGTTAGTTTGAAATTAACTGACATTGCTCAACTCTTTTGGGAGAGTGTTGAGGACCTCCTAGAGAGGCGTCATGCTCCCCCTATTGGGAGTTGGGATGAAATGAAGCGTCGCCTTCAAGAAAAATATTTACCTCAATCATACAGTGGTAACTTGTTAGACCAATGGAACGCACTTACACAAGACAATCGACCTGTGACCGAATACGTCGCGCAGTTTGATGAGTTTCGAATGAGATGTCAAGTCGTCGAGGATGAGGTCATGACTTTGAGTAAGTTTAGGCAAGGCCTAAGAGATGATCTCAGGCGTGAGCTTATCCTTAGAGGCGTCACCACTCTTGACCACGCCTACTCTTTCGTTCGGGATTACGAATTAGTGACTAGGACACCGTATAGAAGTCGTAGTGACTCCCGCACTGCAACTTCTTCTGCATCCACTCCATCCCCTAACTCTATTCTAGGACCCCCTCCTTCTAATACTACCCCTACATTGGATAGCAAAGGTAGAGGTTCCGAGGTTTCAAGGACGTCCTCCCGTTTGCAATGCTTCAACTGTGAGGGTTTTGGTAACATTTCTTCTAAGTGTCCTAGCCGAGCCCTAGTTGTAGAAGAGCGTGAAGGTATAGTCGACGAGCCATTAGAGGACCAAGTTTATGAGCCTAAGTTAGAAGAGTTTGATAACTTGGAGGATAGTGAAAATATCTTCTTAGGTTGTATTCAGGCTAGTCCCCTTATCCCACATACGCCTAGAGTCAGTGTCGTCCGTTGCACTCTTACCCAACCTAGGGATGCCGATGATTGGCGCCGTCATGCCATCTTCCACACTTACATCAAGATTAACAATAAGGGCTGTAAAGTTTCATGGATAGTAGCAGCTGCATTAATGCGATTTCGATGGCTACTGTATCCCGTCTAAGATTGAAGCTAATTCCTCACCCTCAGTCATACATCGTCTCTTGGGTTGATACCTCTTCTATAGCTATTAAGGAGCGTTGTTTAGTCCATATCCAGTTCCTAAAGTATAAAGACCATATATGGTGTGACGTCATTTCAATGGATGTCGAGCACATCATCTTAGGACGACCTTGGTTATTTGACCTAGATGTAACCATCTATGGTCGATCCAATTCCTGCTCCTTCGTGTTTAATGGAAAGAAGATTCACCTTGACCCACCGCCCCTAAAGCCTGTTGGCCCACTGGAAACGAAGAAGAGTGTGGAACGAAAGAAATTGCATATTATTAGTCTTACGGAGTTTGAGCGTACACTTGTTGGTGACTCAATTGTGTTCGCCTTGGTAGTCATGGAGGCTTCATCTAACTCCACAATAGAAAGCCCTGCTGAAGTATCCTTCTGGAGTTTCGAGATGTCTTTCCGGAGGACCTACCTGATCATCTACCTCCTCTAAGGGATATTCAACATGCTATAGATTTCGTCCCAGGAGCATCCCTTCCAAATTTGCCTCATTATAGGATGAATTCTACCAAGCATCCTTTCCAAATTTGCCTCATTATAGGATGAATCCTACCGAGCACGTTGAACTCCAAAGATAAGTGGATGACCTCCTTCACAAAGGATTCATTCGTGAGAGTTTAAGCCCGTGTGCTGTCCCCGCCCTATTGACGCCAAAAAAAGATGGTTCTTAGAGAATGTGTGTGGATAGTCGCGCTATCAATAAGATCACGATGAAGTATCGTTTTCCCATTCCTAGACTTGATGATATGCTAGATATGATGGTTGGTGCGACAATCTTTTCGAAGATCGATTTGAAAAGTGGATACCATCATATTAGAATTCGCCCAGGTGATGAGTGGAAGACCGCGTTTAAAACAAAAGATGGTCTTTATGAATGGCTGGTCATGCCTTTTGAGCTAAGTAATGTGCCAAATACCTTTATGCGGGTAATGACACAAACTCTTCGACCTTTCATGGGTAAGTTTCTTGTAGTCTACTTTGATGATATCCTCATCTATAGTAACACTAAGTAGCAACACCATAACCACTTCACACAAGTTTGCTCTACCCTTCGTGCAACTAATATGTATGCTAACGTTAAGAAGTGCTCTTTCTTCATTGATACAGTCGTTTTTCTGGGGTTCATTGTCTCTTCGACAGGGGTATCTGCTAACCCTGCTAAGGTTTAGGCGATTATTAACTCGCCTGAGCCTGAAGCTATTCATGAGGTCAGGAGCTTTCACGGTTTAGCTACATTTTACCGTCGCTTTATCAAGGGGTTTAGCACTATTATGGCGCCTATTACGGAATGCATGAAGAAAGGGGAGTTTCATTGGACACAAGAAGCGGCTAAGGCCTTTAAGTTGGTCAAAAAGCGAATGACGAAGGCTCCTGTCATGCGTCTTCGCGACTTTTCCAAAATCTTTGAAGTTGAATGCGATGCCTCCGGGGTAGGTAAAGTTGGAGTCTTGAGTCAGGATCGTCACCATGTTGCCTACTTCAGCAAGAAGTTAAATGAAGCCAAACAACGGTACTCAATTTATGATAAGGAACTGTATGCGGTGGTCCAAGCTTTGTGCCATTGACGCCACTATTTCTTGCCCCCAGGAATTTGTCTTTTATTTGGACCACGAGGCCCTCCGTTACCTCAACTCCCAAAAAAGATTAAGCTCTAGACATGGTTGTTGGATTGAATATTTGCAGGCCTATTCATTTGTTTTAAAACACAAGAAGGGTGTAGAGAACCAAGCAGCTGATGCATTAAGTCATCGTGTCTCCCTTTTGTCGATCATGAGTGTCAAGGTCATCGGTTTTGAAAGGCTTAAGGAGGATTACAAGGCATGTCCCGATTTTAAGGATATTTTTCTCGATTTGCAAAGTGGACAATCAAACACCACAGATGGCTTCCGACTTGAGGATGGTTTTCTCTTTCGAGCCAATAAATTGTGCATCCCTCAAACTTCGTGCGAGATTTCATAGTGTGGAAAGTTCATGCGGAAGGGTTAGCCGTTCACTTTGGACGTGATAAGACCATAGAGGAAGTTGAATGTCAATTCTATTGGCCTAGCTTGAAGAAAGATGCGGCTAAGATTGTTAGTACATGTAACACTTATCAATTGAGCAAACAGAAGAGGCAAAACACAGGCCTATACACCCCTCTTCCCGTCCCCAATTGTCCTTGACAAGATGTTAGTATGGATTTTGTATTAGGCCTTCCACGCACCCCAAAGAAACATGATTCTATTTTTGTGGTTGTTGATCGTTTTTCGTAAATGGCTCATTTTATCCCCTGTAGCAAGATCTCAGATGCGTCTAAGGTGGTCATATTGTTCTTTAATGAGATTGTTAAATTGTATGGGCTTCCTAAGACCATTGTGCTCGATAGAGATGTTTGTTTCACTAGCCATTTTGGAGGACCTTGTGGCAAAAGATGGGCACCAAATTGAAATTTTCTACGGCCTACCACCCTCAGACTGACGGTCAAACTAAAGTAGTTAATTGAAGTCTTGGTAGCCTATTACGTTGTCTAGTCCGGGAAAACCTTCGAAATTGGGATTTGATCCTTCCTATAGCTCTAATTGCGTATAATAGCTCCATAAATCGTTCATTAGGTATGAGTTCATTTGTAGCCATTCATGGGTACAAGCCTAGGAAACCTTTAGATCTCATCTCTATGTCCCCACAAGCTAGAGTGTCAGTATCAGCCGAAGCATTTGCACAACATCTTCTTGATTTGCATATTGATATCAATAAACAACTTGAAACTAGTAATGCAAAATATCAATTCCAAGCTGATTTGCATAAACGACATTGAGTTTAACGTTGGGGATTACGATATGGTCCGCAATAGGCCCGAGCAGCGTCTACATGGACTCGCCTTCAAATTGCAAGCCCGTAGTGCTGGTCCTTTTAAAATTTTAAATCAAGTTGGTCCAAATGCATATGTTGTTGACATTCCACCACATCTTGGTTACCACTCTACTTTCAATGTTGAGGACCTAGTAGCTTATAAAGGTCATTTCATTCCCTCAAATAATCTTTTGCCACCTCCTTTTGTAGACCTTGATCCCAACTATTTGGTCACTTTTAACCCACTACCACCTCTCACAACACACACAGATAAAATTGATGCTATTTTAGATGAAGAAACTGTGTTTACTAATGATGGAGAGGTTTAGCGCTTCCTCGTTCGTTGGGTTGGTCGACCAGATTATGATTGTACATGGATCTCCAAAGAGACACTACAGCAATTGGATCCAGATTTATTGGAGTTTTATCGGAGTCAGCAAGATCTTTTTTGGCCCAGATCACCTCCCGTTCACCCAAGGGGAGTTGGTAAGGACACCAGGTTCAGACCTCCATTAACACATTTCTATAGACGTCGGAAGAAGCTTGCCCAACCACTCAACTAATGGTTGGGAGATTGACGACAGCCTATAGTGATATATCCACTCGACAGGGTCGAGTTTTCTCCCATCCCGAGAGAGTTGATGAGGACATCGGATATTTATTTATTTTATTATCAAAGTTGCGCTTTATTTATTTTCTTAGACTATTAAAATTGGACTTGTACGGGCTCGGACCCAATCTCGTTAGGGTTTGCTTTACTATTTAAACATACTTTGCTTTGTAATTTTCAGTTGACGATTGAATAAAATCATTGGTGGCTTGTGGCGAAAGCTTTCTCTCTTCCCCCATTATTCTTCCCCTTCTATTGATTCTTCTTCTTCTTTCATCCCCTCCCCCGCTGATTTTCTTCTTCCTGTTAATTGTTCTTCTCTTTCTACATTTAATATTCTGTTGGTGCTGCATCAATAAGTCATATGATTAATTATTTATTTGTAGATTATTCATAGAGGTGCAGAAGTAAACCAAATGTAGACCTTGATTTCATTTCTACATGTCCAGTCAACACATGATTTGAAGGTAATTCCAGATAACTTAGATCTTGCTAGTCTAACTTAATTACTTACTAATTATATGTTACATTATATGGAGGATATAATCAAGCCTGGAAGATTCAGTGATCATGACTGCTAACTCTACTCCAAACCAAAGAACACATCCAAATTCGGAGCAAGTTTTCCCTCTACAATATTATTGATACAGTGTACAAGGAAGAACTCATTATTAATTGCATTCAGATTACATATTTTTTCTGAGCCAAGAGCATAGACTACATCATTGAGTCACAACACTGTGATCAAAGATGAAGCCTCGAGTGTACCATATAAAGATATACTATATTAGATGATTTCGAAAGAATAAAGAGAAACCAATTCAAGAGGTATTGAGGCGGTGGAGCCATGGTTGCAACAGAGCTAAGAATATGAGTAAACATTCATCAGAAATATTGAGTATACAGTGTGTTTACCTGGATAAGATTGACTGATTGCTTGATTGTCCATCCGAACAGAATTAAAGCTAAAAGAGTTAAGTATATCCAACTTTGCGTTGCAGCGTTCACTAAAACCTAAAAAGAAAGTATATGGAAAAAAACCAAGCTTGGTAAATTTTCAGAAGACGAGACTAAATATTACTGAGAACAAGAAAGCATGAGGCTTACATCAGTCAAATTCTCGGTTTGCTTCTTTGCTAGAAGAAACAAAATAATGTAAAGAACCTGTGGACCAAATTACTTCAATAAGATGACTACACATAAAAATCACTCGAAATTAGAAGGATCAAAGAGATATTCACCTCACAGGATACACAACAGTAACCCATAAATTTGCGATTCGCATAGTAAGCCCTGAACAGCCAACTGCTACTATCCTCTACGTCTTTATGACTAGTTTTGCCTACCAAGAAGGAACTGCAATACCCAGGATGTGAAAGTAAGTCGAATATAAATGAAGATCCATGAGACATGGACACAGATAAATGTTGTACGATAAAGACACACACAGCAAAAACAGCTCTCCAATTAAATGCAATGTTTCTCAGGTTAGAAATTCAACAGAAACAGTGTGTTATAATGTAAATACCTGTACATTTGCAACCAATGGCTGGCAATATCTAGAGCAAGCAACAACAAGAAAATGAAGCCAGGCCTGGAAGAAATTGGGAAGAGAACCTCAAATATGTAGTGGATTGTAGTCACAGCAATTGATATAAATACAAGTAAAGCAAATCACCTATAAACTTGGGAGAGTATTACCAGCAGGCAGGCAGTGCTTATCCTGGGAGATAAAACACAAATTTAAGGTGGAATTCGTAGACAAAGAAAATCGACATCTGAGATCCTAAGTTAGACAAATATAGCTCATAAGAGAAATGTAAATGATAGATTACCTATCTGTAACCATGTCGAGAACAGCTCCAAAGGTTGAAACTGAAATGAACAAAGCAAATCAATTGATTGCACATATTGCAGGATTGAGAAGTTATTTTCATAATTTCTTAATAGATTTACACACATTAGACTGGCCTCATAACAGAAATGGAAGAAGTTCAGTTCAACATAATTTCTGTGAACAACTTCTTCCTAGGAGCTTTTTCTACTTTGTAGTTCTATTGTTGAAATAGTTGATACTTGATGTATATCCCACACAGATTTGATTCTCTATTGATTACTTAATTTCTTCAATATTTGGTTTTGGTACCCATTGACATTCAACCTACAACCTCCACGCTTCAACCACCCAAATCACTGGCTGTCCATTGTTTTGGAGAAGTGTTCCATGAAACTTATTAAACTTCAAAATGAAAGCATATAATCAATATTTCACCATTCAATTTATAAAAGCAACATAATTTTTATACACAAAATTCATACAGATTCGGAGCATTAAATATGTAATCAAACCGACTAACTGTAAGCTAAACACCAAATTGTCACCACCCCACAAGCAAAAAGAAGCTTGAGTACAACAATTTATAGCAGACATCAACTAAATAGTGAAAATCTATAAACCCATACCTTGATTCAATTTGCGTGCAAACCAACCATCTAATGCATCACACGCAAAGCTGAAAGAGACCCGGCATTCAAAAATTCAATCAATTTAATGATCTTACTTCAATGGAAAAATCAAGGAAATGGTGAAAAGATCCGCACCTAATAAAATACAGAACCGAGAAAAGATATTTGTCCTTGAAGCATATGGCGAAAGCAAAGCAATTCATTATAATTCTTATGTATCCTGCATCGACAATGACCAAAAGAAAATCAATTAAAACTAAAGCGAACAATGTTAGCCTCCTCTAAAATCTTATCTTACGCCGTTAGAGAGATTTAGTATCAACAAGCCCCCAAGCCGGATGCAGCCTTTACGGCGCACAATTTTCATAACCATCTCAACAGACAATAAATCAATTGAAACAAATAATTAAATTGCTCAAATACTGACCAATGATGTTGGGTACATAAAGGTAAACATTTAACGTGCTGGGTCTCGATTTGTCCGCCATAACTGCACAAAGGATTTGAATCTCTATTACTGTGGTTCTACGGAACTTAAAGTAGAAGTGACGATTTCAGCATCTAATCCTAGCTCAAAAAATCAACTTGAATATGCAGTATTTGGGTAGTTTTCAATCTATTTTGGAATAACTTAAAATCAAAATATCCACTGTCTCCAGAGAATAATTACAAATTTAATCTGAGAATCACGAGGGAAAGTGGTAAAAGAAAAGTTCGATAAAGTAAGAAACTCAGTTCAAATCGAACGTGTAAAGATATTCATTTCCTCCTCGCGGAAGAATATATTATTCTCTGTGGGTTAAAAAAGACACGAAACTTCTGCTGAAATTTTACTTTAGTCCCTTAACTTTTTATACTAAATTTTTTGTGGAAGTCTACAACCTACGACATTTGTGCAAAAGGATTCTCAACCTTTAATTTTTAACACTCATGTCCTCAACTTTTAAGTTTCTATCAAACTCAATCCCTTTGGACAAGATTCATTCGAATTGTCAGTTAAACGGCATGTGAAGCACTATTGTAAAGGTAAAATATGTGTGATTAGCAAATGCTAGATTAGAGATTAAGGTGCTAAAGAGTCATTCGCATAGAGCTAAAGTAGGGATATTACGAGTCGAACGCTGGGAGATAATATTCTAAAGGCTAAGATCTTGTTTGAGCCCCATTTTCCTGTCTAAAAGTGCATTTTAGAATAATGATTGATTGAGAATATGTAGTTGAAAATAAGAAAGAGAAAAATATATTTTAAAAATAATGAGAATCAAATAAGAGCTAAATATATTTAAAACCATATTTTTAAATAAGTTCACCACATTTTAATTGAATGAAAGGATCATAACTTTTACTTATCGTCACATTTTGTCCCCAAATTTATTTCATTGCATTTATCTTTAGTATTTCAGTAATTAGCTCATTTTATTCGTGATGTTGATATCCGTCCAAAAATTTCATTAAGAATGAGGAAAAAGACTTATTTTTTGCTCTTTATATTTTCAAAATAAGCAGAAAATATACAAAATCATAATTAAATATATGCGTCTCGTTTTAAAACATACTAATAGAATTTTTGAATGGGAACCATATTTTGGACAAAATGTACTAATTAATGAAAAGTTAAGAATAAGAAAGCGATTAAAAAACGTTAAAGAGTATAAATATGACAACTTATGTTTGAGACCTTTGATACAAAAAAATGTGGTGTTAATATCGTCTGCGACAATACGTAGGGGTCGAGTCATCGATGACCGTTGCCCTCCAAACAGTATGGGAGCCTTTTAACTCGTGATACTCGTACTCCTAGATCTTCACAGCGCCTCCTCTACCATAGTGTAAGCTGGGAGTAGCTCCGAAAAGCAAGGCTTGCTAAAAAATTAAATTATATACTAAGGATAGAATGATTATTATATCACTGCAGCCTTAGTTATTATGAGTATTATATTCCCTATGATGACGATTCATCCCTATAAATATTTTGATTATCAATAAAATACATACAAATTTATTGACGTCTAATTCTTTATCTAGTTTATAATAAATTATCAACACAAAGTTTTAGCTAACTAGAGGCCTGCTTGATTTGGCATGTTTTCCATGGTTTCAAACTTTTGATAGTTTGATGGCAATTATTTTCTTGGCAATTTGTTTTCCTTCTTCCCTCCACACATGTGCAATTTCCTTGATTTTTAGGAAAATCAATTCCCACCAAACCCATGGAATTGGTGTTCCAACTGGCCTTTTTTTTTCTTTTTTTTTTACAATTGGAACAAATTCTATCCTCAATTGTAACAAATTTTGTTCTTTTAATTGACAATTTTTAAGAAAAATAAAGTCAAATGAACACCAAAAAATAGAAACTTTCAACATTTTTCAGGTGAAAAATTATACCAATCAAACACATTAATTGACAATTCCCAAAAAAACAAGCTCTATGCAATTAAATTCCTTGGAATTCGTTTTATTTCCACCCAAATTCTATTCTTGCAATCAAACGGACCCTAAGCCCTTTTGCATTCAAAGAAAAGCACGAATATGTAACTAACTGAATTCTTTTATTTCCGTTCAAAGAAACACGAGAAGTTCTTGTTGTGGTGGAAAGTATAAATCTTACAAAAAAAGAAATAAATTGAACTTGGCCACTTGAAGATTTCTACATCTATTAAATTTGAAAAATAATTCAATTTATTTGCTCCCTTTCTACTACAAGTTCATTCATTGAAGTTTTGTCATTATGTACCAAATCATGAAAGATTATTTATTATAATATTTAAAGATGTTTATGCTCTTGAAGACACATGACCAAATTTATATTTATTCTAGACAAATATGGTATTGATGTTTTTGAAGAAATGCGAACCACGTTATATAAATGCTTTAGAAGACTATTATGCTCCGAAAGAAGCATCATGTTCATATCTATATTTCATTTTATTATTTTGTTGTTTCTCATGTATAACACAACTTTATATTATATCAACATTGTTGACAAACACTATTTTGCTATTCTTGAAGAGCACAATTTTATATTTATCTATATCATAATACTAGTCTTGGCCCATGCAATGCACAGGATGGGTTATTTTGAAGGTAATGTTAGTGTGACAAATGTTTTGGATTCTCATGAATTACATGATCAACTCAATGTTTGCTACGTCTGAACTGGGGTGGATTTTCCTTTATTGAGCATGCAGAAAGACTTATTCAGTTAAATCATTCCAAAAGACAAGAAATTATTTTACATGTGGAATAAGGACAATCAGGTTACTGGGGAAAAAAAAATGAGAGACAAACGAAAACAGTACAAGTTTTATCCAACTTGTGCAAGTACTTAAAACACAAATAGACCTTTCTCCTGTATATGTAAAGGCAACAGCTCAAAAGGAAATCCTTCATTAAGCAAGCACGTCTTTATAAACCTTTTATGTGAAAAGGTGGGTTAAAACCCCAAATGGTCACTTAACTTTGCTCGAAGTCTCTCAAAAGGTCACTGAACTTCAAAACGTCCCTAAGTAGTCACTGAACTTTGCCCAAAGTCTCTCAGGAGATCACTGAACTTCAAAACGTCTCTAAATGGTCACTGAACTTTGCAAAGAGTTCCTAGGGCGTCACTGAGGTTTGCAAATTAGGACCCCATTCATCTTTGCAAAGTTCAATAATTTGCAAACTTCAGTGAGCCCCTAGGAACTTTTTGCAAAGTTCAGTGATTATTTAGGGACGTTTTGAAGTTCAGTGACCTCTTAGGGGACTTCGAGCTAAGTTCAGTGACTACTTAGGAACGATTTGAAGTTCGGTGACCTTCTTAGAGACTTTGGGCAAAATTCAGTGACCATTTGGGGTTTTTTCTCTAAAAAGGTACATGAGGTTTAGAGGAAATAAAATCTTGCATGAAAGCATATTTTGGATCACCAGGCTCAGCGAAGACATTCACCCATCTCGTCTTTTCCTGCTGGTTTCCCATCTCAGCCTCACTCTTGTACGTAGTGTTTGTGTTGGAACAATCTCATGAAAATAAATATAAAAATCATAACTAAATGTAGAAAAGGTACAAATGGTAGAAGATATTTAGTGAATAGAAGAACCAAATAGGTGTGAAAAGGAGAGTACAATACGATACTTGCCTTGGCGAATTGAGCAGCCAATCACAGTTTCCTTTCCTGCTTCTGTCACTCAGAAATTCATAAATCCATTTAACACAATTAACATGTGTAAATACACACATACATATATGCTGATAAACACAGAGAAGTGCATGAAGAGTGAAGGGGGATGAGATTGCAGACAATAGCATAGAATGCAAAGTATCTGACATTTTCAATTGTACTGCGGTTAATCTACTTGGCCTGGTCAGCCACCATATCCACCTTTTGGGTCCTGTGAGTAACAATGAAGAATTGGATTTAAAAAAATAGTTAAAGTAAAAGAAATTGACAAACTTGGGAAGAAATTGAAGATACTATATGCCAAGACAGAGATCAATATTCAAACTTTTATGCAAAGAGTCAACTTTAAAGCATGGTAAATAAGAAGATTCAAAATAAGACGGATTCACATTGATTTATTTGTGTCGAGTATAGAGAAGCAGCGAGCCCGTGGATGAATAGTTTGTTCTATCTGATACGTTAAAATCACAGCAATTTAATTTATCCGTAACCACATCCCAGATTTAAACTGGTTCTTTAGAACCTTACTAATCTTATCAACGTCACTCTCAACTACGTTGATGTGGAAACATAACATCCATAGTTGTGATGCATTGTTGTATTGGATTGAGACACAAATCTTGATCTAGCTACAAGGATGAAGTTAAAAACATTCATAGTTGGTGGTATAGTGACAAACCTTATCTAAGAGCTTAAACCATAGACACAAATCAAGGGGGAAAAACTTGACCAACCTGTCCATGCAAACATCTTTGCCATCTCCAACACTGTTTTTGCAAGTATGACACCTGAGAGAATTCATAGATGTAGAAACTGAAAAATTGGCTTCAAATTCACAATCCCTTTTGATATCAGACAAATTAGGATAATACCACAGCAACTTTCAACAATGCAATCATAGAAAATGTGTGTCGTTTTGGGATTAGGTCCGTGAGTGATCACACAAGTGTAGTCCCCAGAAAGCTACCTAGAAAAAGGACTCATCAACTGAGAGTACCTAGTCTTGATTCCAAGATCACTTGGAGATTCAAGCAATTCTTCGACTGGAGAAATCGAAGAGGGGACAAGGTTTGGAATTTGAACCTTAAATTTTTATGCAAAAAGAACCATTCTACTAATTGGCTTTGAGATGTCCTCCGCATCGTTTTTCTCATCATTCATTGAATCAACCATGGCAAGTCCAATGGCTTCTGAGTCTTGTTTATTTCAAGAATTAGGAGATGGGATTGAGGATTTTGACAAATTTTTTATCATAGCCAAAATGGTTAGCAGAATTTGATGAGTTCTTCGTGTCAAGAATCAAGGTTGGACTCATTGCTACTGATTCTGCATCTAAAAAAACTCTTTGTTAAAAAGTGTTGGCGATCCAAAGAAAGATGAAATTGAGGTTGCAGGATTTCTTAGGCTAGTCAATGCTCTATCTCCTCTACTTGTTTAAATATTTTACCAAAATTTCACACTGCAAAAATAGAGAGAGAAAATAAGTATAAAACCAAAAATTAAAGAAAAAATGCATGGGTTTATAGAAAAGAGCTAACCTGAAACCATTAGAAATGATAGCCTTCTTCGGTAACTGCCAAAAGCACTGGAAAAAATCTCAAAATAAGCAAAAGTTGGCTTCTTTCCACTCAAAAGCCGAAATTTCTGAATTTTGTGTAATCAATGAATATAGAAAACACTGTTTAATCTCGTTAGCCTCTACGTTTTTAACACCAACACTGATCTAAAAAAGACCCAATCTTCCCCCCTTCTGCAAACCAATTAAGAACAGAAAAAGATTTAGATTCGACTAAAAGGGAATTCAAATTATCTTTCTTTAATACAAAAAGAGAACAAGACAAGCTCCTTGTCTTTTTATGCTTGAATCAGTGGCATAGTATTGATCGTCAAATGCATGTCTGCCAATACAAATGGGTTTATTCTAACCTGCAGAAAAATGATCAAAGTAAATAAATGGTGATTCCATATATTTTAAATATATACAGAGGAAGAAGTAGAAGCACCAGGAACATTTGTCGGAATGTTGCTGAACAAGATTGGCTCACAAAAAACAGTTCCTAGAAAAAAAATATTGTGAACATTTGTAATCAGAAATAGACATAATCGCAGGATTATGCTGAGCAATGAGACAACAGGTACTAAGTTTATTACACAGACCATTTTAATATGTTGTTGATTGTGCCATTGGAACTTCTTCACATAGCTTTTAGGCCATGCCTGAGAACAGTTTATTTGAATGTGGTAATCATGCTTGATTTGACTTTCAATATCCTTTGGCTTGTAATTTGGAGACGCTTTAAATTTCTACTTTATGATATATCCTATCCATCCCCTAGTTTCCCTATATCCTGCTTTTATGGTAGCTCCTTCATATGAATGCTTATCATTCATTTTCTTAATACATATTAGTTGGGTGGTAGCCAACCTTGAAGCATATATATGCCATGGACAGCCTTTCGTTTTGCACTTGGCAATTACGCAACGGTTGCCATATTTCTTATATTTGTAAGCAAATCCATGGGCAATTGTGTACTTATGCAACTGTTGACGGAATTCAGTGTAACTATTAAATCTTTGGTCCACACCAGTGATGATGTTCTCCCATTTGGGTAGCTGCCGTCCGATGCTTATCTTTATTGCTAAATGTAGACACGTCTAATGGTGAAATTTCTATAGGCTCATTTAAAACGATTGCATCATCATCTTGCATAATTTTCATAGGGTCATCAGATGGAATCACAGCCTCTGATGCGGTTATTCTGCTTCACCTGCATAATAATATAGATATAAGTTTTTAAAGCATTCAATTTATGTCCCCTTTCGTAAAAGAATTGCACTCTCAATTTGTTCATGATCTGATAGCACAAAACAAAAACACATTGCTCGAAGGAAGACCTTTAGATTTTATTTATTTTTTCATTTTCCTTCATATGAAACCAGCGTGATGACACACTAAATTGAAAATGTAGAAATTGAAAGTCAGAGAGAATCTGAGAATAAATGGAAATGTATTCAATAAAGCAGTGACTTAAGACTATTCACAACGAAAACAAATAGCATGGTATTCAGTAAAGTCATTCACATAACTTAGCTTCATTTTCGTTAATTTAATAATCTATTAATCGTGATAGGGATATGAGATGACATAGACGATACTTACACATAGTATTTACAAAAGTAGGATAAGAATAGTGTAAGAACCTACTGAGAAGATATTTCCCATGCCACTTTGTGGGGCGACTGAATCACTTGCTGGTCCTATCAAGTCTCGCCTTTGCTAACATCCATTTCCTGTGAAAAGAGACGCTCAAAATTTGTTAAGTAATCAAAATCACGAAAAGCACTTTAGGTGGAAAATGCAACATTTCACATCTACTTTAAAAGACAGTATCAAGTAATAGAACTTGTTATGTTATAATGATATAGAGATTTATTTCATCTTGATTATATTTACTTAAGTTGTTTTGTTATACGGATCATGCCTCTAGCTACGTCCAAATACCAATCAACAGATATAGTAATTCAGGATGTGTTTGGGAGCCATTTTGGCCAACTTTTAATAAATTTTTTGACAGTTTGAAAGGTCAGTGGAGCCCAGTTGTGCAGAAAATGTTGACTGCACAGCTCGCAGAATATCGAAATTGCCATTATTTAATCAAAGACTGATTTTACGTGGAGGGTCAAATTGGTAATTTCACTGAATTACGTCAAACACAACAGCTCCCCACTGACACACACAACTATAAATTCCTATAATCCGGCTAAAAATTTGATACAAAATCTAGGATGGACAAGCGTTAAATAAGTACATGCTTTCACTAAAATCCTTAAAACTGGTCATTAGTGGCCGTTACACATTATTTGAAATAAAGAGTTATAG
This sequence comes from Olea europaea var. sylvestris, assembly GCF_002742605.1. Classification (NCBI taxonomy): domain Eukaryota; kingdom Viridiplantae; phylum Streptophyta; class Magnoliopsida; order Lamiales; family Oleaceae; genus Olea; species Olea europaea. Next base: position 13,761,524 of record NC_036252.1, read on the forward strand.
ATTGAACAAGTTTTAAAGCCATCAAAATAACATATATAGAACGAACAAGCAGATTTATAAAATTTTTGAAGGTAACGATTTTGCTCTTGTGGTAACAAATCCATTGCCAGAAACATCTTTCTCAGATTCTTCAATACATGATGGAGCCATTTTTATTCTTCGGGCTAATGATTTCCCTATGTGGCCATTTTGTATTGAAACTCTTCCCATGAAATTTTTTTGCAGCTTTAATACATGCAGGCACAGAAATACTCTTAAGAGAGAAATGGCTAGGAGAGTTCTTTTCAACAAGAACACAATCCTTAGAACTCTCATCTTTAGTGAATCTTTTGTTATTTTCTTTGGCGAAATTTCCAGGCAAGGATGTTACTTTCCATGTATTAAAGTTTTAGAGGTGTTGCAACCCGAGCTCTCTTGCTTGTCAAGTTGATTTGCCTAACAAAAATTGTGTTCTTCATCAATGTTTGTTGTTAATTTAAACTATTTACCCAATATTCATGCATTTGTTACCAGGCGCAAGGGTTAATTTTAGAAAGAAAATAAAAAGTAGGTGGCTATGCGTACAACAAAGATTTGGGAAATTTGGGAAAACAACTCCTTACAAGCGTTGTTTCTATCTACTATTATCTAAAAATAATCATGTTATTAATGATTGGATGAAACCAAGAAATCACCCCTCACGTGCGAAATTATAAAAGATCTCCTTTAAGATCAAACAATTCCATCGAATTGAGTATAATTGTATGTGTGATAGCATCTACTATACCTGGAATACCAATGAACCCGATTATTGCAATTACTCAGGATACCCTTTTTTAGCTTCTAGGGTATATTTCTTAGTTCAAGATCCCTCTTACTAACTGGAATCAAAGAATTAGTAGATCTGAGACAAGAAAATATGATCAACGTTTTGGAAAATCATACCGATACATTCATAATAAGAGCAGGAAAATACTTACTACTTAATCTTCTCAATGTTGATATCATGATCAAGAGGAAGTTTGAGTTGCAAATGAAACCATAATTGGTAGCAATTGCTAATTTAAACACTAAATGTACCATAAACAATTGACAGGAATCAGCAAGAAAGTTGAAACCAAACATACCTCAAGGTGATAATAAAAAATTTGATTATTTATTTTTTGTTAAAGGATATTTGTTACTTAATTATACTTATCTTCAATTCCATCAATATCTTTACTAACTTACACGGTTCAATTTACAATCTAACAATAAATACCAAAAAAAAAAAAAAATTAAAATCATAAGTCACTACAAACTTGCACGTCAAGATTCAATAAAATTCATCCTGAACTACCACCGAATACATGTTTTAACGAAATTAAATATTGCCACAATGTTTACAGAAACAAAAACAACACACCTTAGATCGAGATTTTAAAATCTGCAAGGATTATGACATTAGTAAAAATAGTATAGTAAATACACTTCACCTAGAACAAAACATATGATATCAAATGCAAAAACATTCTCCAAGTTGGCTAACCTGCATGTTAATTGGAATTTAAGGGAATGTTCCTACCAATTTTGACATAAAATTGCAATGTTCTAAACAATCTAATGTCTCCAGCAACAAGCATAGAGCCTCATTGAAGATGACAAGTTGCATAATACAATGATCTTGTGGTAATTATCCATCAGCTAAGTGAAATACAGAACATTCTGTTGGATATGGTACCTTGTCTCACTTCCATGCTTGTTATCTCCATTGGTCTCTCTAGCTTTAGCCTTCCCCTCCAAACATTCATTAATGCCTCCTATATCCTCTAAACCATCTCTCTTTACACATTTCAACTCCAGTTGAAGGAATAGGAACTTTCTAAATACAGGCCATAATTTATTATAGATATGGTAGGTTTTTTTAATCCATCGGGATTTGAAAATTAAATTTACAAAAGCACATTGACATGCCTTATTAACAACTTAGACAAGATCTTCTGACCTAACTATAAGCGTTCCTATCATGTTATCATTTGCAACATTTGCAGCTCGGTTCCCCTTTTTAATCATCCTTGTTTTCTTCATCGAAATAGCTGGATCAAACATATATAAATCATAAAAAGTATGAAGACAATAACTCTAATCATCATCAAGCCTGAGAAGTAAGCATTAGTATAAATTCGAAAGGTACTTAATTTACACTTTATCTAATGTATAGAAATAGGAATTGCCTTCAGCTTTGTTCTTCAGTAGAATAAGATTAGCAGAATGAAAAACTCAAAATCTTGACTTCTAATTTAATCAGCAAAAAATGATAAATAAGATACAAATAATTTCAAGAGTACCATAATCATTGTTGACACAGGCGATATAAAAAATTAGAGTAACAACAAAGCCATCTTTTGTATAAACATCAACTGGAAGCTCAATTCCATAAACTCCATCGCTATGAAGGGTCTATTCATATTCAGCAGACTCGCAAAAATTTTCCCATCATCCTCGTGAATTTTAAAGTAGCATCTCTCGACTTCTCGAAGTTGACCAGCATGTTGGGTCCCTCCAACCCCTTTTCTATTACCTTCGACTCGTAGATTCCATCTCCATCCCAACTCCAAACCACCGCAGGGCATATCTCCCAGTGGCAAAGGGGAGGGCGGATAGGGCTCAGCGCGGCAGTGTGCAAAGTTCGATTCCCCGCAAGGTGGAATTGGCTTTGTTGCAAGCGGGAGTTATCATATGGGTTAACAGCCTTGGCCTATCCATGTGCTCTTCACCCTGGCTCCTGGGAGGCACATCCTGCGATATACCTCCTCCACGATGGCCCAGGGCAGGGTCGGTGGGGGCCCTTAAGGTTGGGGTTCAACCTTTTTTTTTTTTTTTTTTTAATCAAGAAACATTTTTAAAAGGATAATTAGCACAAAACATCACTACCTTTCGATGTTTTTGTGGAAAACGTCCATACCTTTCATTTTTTGGCGGATTACACCCTTACATTTATCTTTTTTTGCGCAAAACATCCTTCTATCAACTCTCCGTTAAAATACTCCGTTAAATCAAAAGGTAATTAGCACAAAAGGTCCCTACCTTTCAAAGTTATTGTGCAAAACGTCCTTACCTTTTATTTTTTAGCATAATTAGCAAAAAAGGTTCCTACCTTTCAATATTATTGTGCAAAACGTCCCTACCTTTCATTTTTAGCATTTTGGGTAATTAACACAAAACATCCATACCTTTCGATGTTTTTGTGGAAAACGTCCCTACCTTTCATTTTTTGGCGAATTACACCCTTACCTTTACCTTTTTTTGCGCCCTACCTTTCATTTTTTGGAGAATTACACCCTTACCTTTACCTTTTTTTGCGCAAAACATCTTTCTGTCAACTCTCCGTTAAAATGCTCCGCTAAATCAAAAGGTAATTAGCACAAAAGGTCCCTATCTTTCAAAGTTATTGTGCAAAACGTCCCTACCTTTTATTTTTTAGCATAATTAGCAGAAAAGGTCCCTACCTTTCAATATTATTGTGCAAAACGTCTCTACCTTTCATTTTTAGCATTTTTACCCCTACATTTCACATTTTATTGCGCAAAAGGTCATTTTCATTCATTTTTTCAATAAAATGACGATTTTACCCTCCTATTGAAATAAAACAAAAAGAAAAGAAAAAAAATAATTAATTAATTGCAATCATAGTTCTAAATCTTTCAAAACATTACAAATAAATCCTAAATTCTCCACTACCGCCACTTTCACAACCCACCAAGCCACCACCTATAGATCCATATAGCACCACTTTTCGACCACAACACCTATCGGACTCCACCACCACCAGTATCGCCTCACTCTCCCCAATATCTTCCTCCATAGTATTGGTCACCAATCTGTCCAAAACAACCACATTTACAGTGGTGGAGTCCGGTGGGCATGGTGGCCGAAAGGTGGTGTTATGTGGATTTATAGTTGGCAGCTTGATAGGTTGTGAAAATGGTGGTGGTTGAGAATTTATGATTTTTTTTGTAATTTTTTAAAAATTTAAGGACTATGGTTGCAGTTGGTAATTCATCTTTTCTTTTTATTTTATTTGAATAGGAGAGTAAAATCGTCATTTTATTGAAAAAATGGATGAGAAGGACCTTTTTTGCAATGAAAGGTGAAAGGTAGGGGTGAAAATGCTAAAAAATAAAAGGTATGGACGGTTTTCACAATAACATTGAAAGGTAGGGACCTTTTGTGCTAATTATGCCAAAAAACGGGACGTTTTGCACAATAATATTGAATGGTAGGGACCTTTTGTACTAATTACCTATTAATTTAACGGGAACTTGATAGAAGGACGTTTTGCGCAAAAAAAAAGTAAAAGTGAGGGTGTAATCCGCCAAAAAACAAAAGGTAGGGACGTTTTCCACAAAAACATCGAAAGGTAGGGACGTTTTGTGCTAATTACCTTTTTTTTAACTACTCCTAAAGAAGCAAAAGTTTATTTATATCAATGTTTCAAAAAATGTTATTTTGATGCTCAGGAATAAACACGACTAATAAATCAATATTCACAAACAGTATTGTGTAGATCTCAAGAATTAACTTATACAGATCAATATTTTGGAAAAATATATTAACGCTCTTGAAGAAGAATAACTTGACACGTCAATATTCTATTATCATAGAAATATACATATAATTCTTACTTTCATTTTTCTCATAGTACATTCTCAATTATTTATGAGAACAAAATATGTATTTCATGTTTTAAAAAATAAAAATAAATAAAATCAACTTTATTATGTGTGAAAATTGCTAACTGTTTACCATATATTTTATAAAACCTTTTAAATTATTTTCCCTTTCTTCGTGACTAAAAACTTTGGAATAGAAAAACAATACGATGGAAAAATAACAGCATGTATCACCATACCCTGTGATTAGAATTATAAATAAATATGTGAACATTTGATCTAAAGATCGACTATAAGGCCATTCTAAAGAAATCATACACTTTTGGTATGAGATTGTTAATCCACAATCTTAAACGACTTTGATTACATGTTTGGTTCGGATTAATATTTGATGTTAATCTAAGTTAAAGTCAAATAATGAATATTAATCACATATTTCATGGGTTCCACGGCTTTTCAATCACACATTTCAAAAATTTCTATTACAATTTATTAAAAAAAATCTAATTTTAATCCCCACCTAACACCCTCTAAATATCATAATTCTACAATCACTGATGTATTCAATAATCTTTTTCAGTTCTATATTGCAGAATTTTTGGTGCAAAAACCGAAAAGATTAGAATTTCAGCTTCGGAAATTAGAGATTCAATAATTAATACTATGAAGATTGGACTGAGGAAGATAATGACCGAACTGGTATAAGGGTTGTATTTCTATATTTAAAAAAAGTATTTCTGAAATAATAAAGAATGGAAAGTAAAAATGGTATTATAAATTTAATTTTCACATAGGAAAATTCATTATTTTAGGGTCTGTTTGGTACTAATTCTTAGAATCAATTTTTTGACCATTAGAGAGAAAAGTGGATCCCAGATGTGAATAAAGAAGTAAAAAATGACGACTGACCATGTTAATCCTTCGTTTGTTTTCCATTATTTGCTCATTAAAATGAAAAATATCACCGTTATCTATTACATCAAGCCATCATATTTAACTTTCTATCTTTTGTATGGGACCCGTAAGGATTATATTTTTCATTCTTATTTTTACATTAATATGTACAAAATGGGGCCTAAGTAACGATCAAAAAATTATTTTTTTTAGTTTGCAAAATCAGAACCAAAGGGGCTCAAAACACACACAATATCTTTAGGGGAAACCACATAATTACTACATTATAAAAACATATCTCACAATTGACAAACTCCCTTAAAACTTTCATAAACCAGGTGATAAATTGAAAATATTAAATATATAAATATATAATGTAAAAATACACTAAATTTGGATAAAAAATTATAATCTCCTACAAATTAGTTAATATACAATATTTAAAGATATTTTTTATTTTCCAACCATAATCAAACGAGATTTTCTCTCTACAAAACGGGTTCCACAAAAACTCTCTCTCTACACAACGAATTCACCAAAAACTCTCCAAACATCACGAAATTTTCATTGGAATTCCTCAATTTCAAGCTGCAATCGATCAATCTCGTCGATATACTGCTAATTTTCATTTAATTGGAGAAAATCGATGCTGGAGTATGGAAGAATTCGATTTGCCCAAAGCAGAAATTGAAGTTTTGTGATCTGACTTCGAAGGTAAGCTTATAATTACTTAGTATAGCTTATGATTTTGAAGAAACGGGTGTTTTTGAAGCTATTGAAACATTTATCCAAACATAATCAGAGATTTCACGCTGTTAAGAATAAACTATATTTTGCCCAGTGTGTGATGTTTGTTTTTTCATTAACCATTGGTAGTATGCAATTTTTGTTTTCAATTTACAGTCATGAACATGTTGATCTATGACTGTTTATATGATTCAATCACATTGGTTCATATTTCTGTAAACTGTGACTAGTTGTGACCACTGAATTAAATAGATCGTGACATATATGTTAAATATCTAAATAGTTCATAAGTAGAATTAGTTTCTGTAATCAATGTCATTGCATTGAAAATTGATTCTCTGCAACACTAAATTTGTTGACCGTATGTGAATATATTTACATTAAATAACTTCTATGACCTGTATTGACATATTTGTGACTTCTTCATCTGTGGCCTGTATTCATCAATGTCGTTGCATCTAATCGTTTCCTAATTTATGTGAATGAAGTGTGACATGCTGTTATTTGTTTGTGATCAGGGATGACAATTTTGAATGTTTGCCTATTATATGGAGGTCACACATCACTTATACCAGTGAATGATACGTGCGAGTATGATGAGTTGGTTCACCTTGTTATTTCAGAATTGGGGCTTAATCATGTAGAAGTAGGTGTGAGATTAACATATTCTTTAGATTCTAGTTCACCTCCAGTTCGGATACTAAGTAATAATAATGTTTTAACGTATTTGAGGCTAAGATCTTTGGATGGCATTGTATCGAACTATCCTATTGCAGTAGATGTTATCACTACAAACTCATGGCAGTCAACATGTGCGTTGCAATGCCCAGAGTCGTCAATTACTACCATTGAGTCATCAACTAATGTGTTTTCTTTACAACAAATAGCTCAGGATATATGTAACTCAGTTACTACAATTGAGAACGGAAACATTGAAGAAGGTGTGACATTGATATCTCAAGCAAATGCTAGAGAAGTAGTGGAAGGAAATATTTTCCGCAGCAAGGAAGTACTGAAAATGAGCTTGGCCTTCTATGCCATACAAAACAAATTTGAATATAAGGTGTTGAGATCGGAGTACGTAATAAAGTATTCCCAAGATGATTGCAAGTGGATATTTAGATCTTCACGCTTGGGAAAACGAAAATGTTTAAGATCAGGGAAATATGTAATGGTTACACATGCTTAATGAACAATGTTTTAGGATCTCATCGACAAGCATCTAGCTCAGTGGTGTCAAACTACATCAAGTACAAATACACTTCTTCACGTACAATATACACTTCTAATGATATCTCAAATGACATGTTACACAAATATGAAGTATCGGTGAATTATATGAAGACATGGAGGTCACGCGAGCAGACATTAAAATTGATTAGAGGTGATCTAACAACATCGTTTCAGTTGCTACCTTCTTATTTTTTTATGTTACAAGAGATGAACATAGGGACGGTCACACTAATAGAAACTGATCATTTAGATAGATTTAAATATTGTTTTATGGCTTTGGGTGCATCGATTGCTCGTTGGAAATATTGTAGGTCAGTCATTGTTGTTGATGGTACATATTTAAATGGCCACTACGGGGGTACACTCTTTACCGCTTGTACACAAGATGCAAATAACAATATTTTCATACTAGCTTTTGGGATTGGGGATAATGAAAATGATAAGTCATGGAGATGGTTTCTTGAGATGTTGAAGAGGGCGTACGGATCTAGAGACGAATTTGTATAGTATCTGATAGACACAATAGCATAAGAAACGCTATTGAATTTGTATATCCAGAGGCAATGCATGAGATCTGTTCATATCATTTGCTGAAAAATTTGAAGTCTCATTATGCAAAATCAGGTCATAATGTCATACATGCATTCAATTCTGCTGTAAGAGTTTATACAGTTGATGAATTTGAATACCAAATGCAGCAATTGGACTCGGTAAATGAAGATATCAGGGGATATTTGGTATGTGATTGTCTAAAACATATGTTATATAACTTCCTGTCACTTTTTCTGTGATGTTATGAAATTTCTATGAATATCTGTGATCACGCATATTTAATGTGCAAATTATATTTCATTTATTGTTACATGAAATTGAAAAATGATTATGAATGAAATATACAGTGCATATTTAGCATGTGGTCTCATTTACAATTGAAACATAATATAGTTTTATGAATGTATCCATTTGTGACCTGTTCTGTGATAATACTGACTATCTGTGAACTTTTTAGAGTTAACTGTGACCATATGTGACTTATTACTTGAATTTGTTATCTAATAACTAAAATTATTTTGTAGCTAGATGTTGGATATGAAAAATGGTCAAGATTGCACATGCCAACCAATAGATACTCTACTCTAACATCAAACATAGTAGAATCTATTAACGCAGTCACGAAGGCGGCAAAAAATTACCCCATTGAAGCACTTCTAGAATCATTGAGGCAAACGGTCCAATCTTGGTTTTGCAAAAATAGAGATGGCGTGCATGGCACTTTCACAAAGTTTGCAACAAAATATGAGAAGTTGTTAAGGGAAATGAGCAATGATGTGAGAAATCTAAAGGTAAAAATAAGAAAACTATGTTTATTATGTTGATCACAAGTATAACTTTAAATATTTTTTATTTTCAGGTTTCACTTGCAAGTCACATTTTGTTTGAAGTGGGGGACAATTCTTCATCATACATAATTGATATAACTCTACATACATGTAGTTGTAGAATGTTTCAAGTGGATCAACTTCTCTGTCTACATGCACTGGCAGTAATAGCAACATTGAAGCTAAACGTATGACTTTTGCTCGGTGTATTACACAAGAGATGTATATCTAAATACCTATAAAGAGACTGTCTTTCTTGTATGTAATAAATCAGAATAAAATTTGCCAGAATATGTAAGTAATAGAGTTGTCTTTGCTCTAAACCAAAAGAGAAGTTCTGACGGCCTATTGAGAAGAGAAAGAAGTCAGCATATGAAAAATCACAAGTTGTGAAATGTGGACGATGCGGTGAATTCGGGCACAATCATCGAACATGAAGGAATTTGGTATCACTTAACCAGAATGACAAAAAAATGAAAATAAAGAAAGATCCAAAGAAATTCAAATAGCTTAGCATAATTTTTTTACACAATGATATTCTTTGTAATTGCAAATCGTTTCATTTTATTGCCAAACTACGTATCTTTTGGATTATACGAGTTGACAGATTTATGCATTGAGCTTTCATTATATCTCATGATGTCACTTATTTATGAAAAATTGCTGTGTAAACAGACATTGATTGTGACTCTATTTTTGATAATTGTGATCATCTGTAACCATTTCAAGCATAAAATAAGTTCTATATTTTTTGTTTAACTTGTGTGTTCAAACTAAATTCGAATGTCATTTTCCACTAGATGGGACCAATTCTATGCTTACTTCTTTTGTAAGAGTGTCAATGATAAATGTTAAGCATTTGTGACATGTTCATATATAACAAGTTAATCAAAATTATTCGTGACCATCTGTGACTTGCAATCATATAAGAAAGTACTCGTATGTGACCACTTGTGACCTATTCAAGTGATGCAAATTAACCAACTGTTGCTATTTGTGACGATCTGCGACCTGTGGTTATATAACACATTACTCACATGTGACTATTTGTTACCTGTTTAAACTGTGCAGTATTCTCACGTGACCTGTTCAGACCGTGCAAATATAGACTTTTACATCCATAAAAAACGTAGATGATATAAACAAAATCATTCACATAAACACCAGTACTTTCATCTTATACCAATTGATAAAAACAAATTCAAATTCAATTCCAAAACATATTAGAAATATAACATCTATCGAATACATCGTAAAAACATTTGTTTTTCTAATTTTGAATAGCTATCAATCTAATTCATCATGAAAACAATGTCATCAACAGGAGTTCATTCATCTGACTTTGAACTTCCCTTTCCAACTACTTCAATTGTTTGTTTTTGAACAGCAACACTGTAATTTCAAGTCTGGCATTCCCAGCATCAAATGACATTGGCATATTACCAAGATCATTGTGCAAAAAATACTGTGCATACTTTATGACAAAAATCCCACAATCATTCCTGTAATATTTAAAGAAGACAAACCATAAGTAATTACTAAATATTGATGGAAAATGATAAAATTTGCAATGCCCATAGCGAAACTTACCCGTTTTGTTGTTGAGGTCAACCACGGACAATGTTAACATGGCAAGTATTAAATGATAACCGTTCACCATTGACGGTTTTGATTAGCTCATCCTTCTTATCAACAATGCTTGGGTCTTGAATAAATTTGGAGTATGTCGACTTGATTGACATATCAAATATGCAGTCTGTAGTGGTAACTTTCATTGTCACATCTTCACCGAACTTGGCAAGTTGTCTTATGTAATGAAAGCATGCATCCAAGTGCTGTAGTAAGAAAGAATATACGTAAGTAATACAAACTACTATGCATATGTGGAAAATGGTGAAAAAATTGTACCGTGCTGTTGAATGATGTATTAGAATCAATCAACATATGCCACCAAGTTTTATAATGAACAGTGACAGTGCCACATACAAATTGAGGACTTATCACGTTATCTGCATCATTGAACTTTATCATGTGCATACACATATGCCCTCATCAAACAAATGAATAAGATTGTGATCAATTTATTTCTATCTGTGACCAAAAATGTTGTAGTTACAAAAAGTAATAGAAGGTCACAATTTACTAAAAACACTTAAAATCTATGTTTAATTTACCTATTCTTGGGTTTGTATTCTCTGTCAAACAAATTCTTAAATGAACTAAGATCTGTACTATCAACTCCTTTCGAATAATTTTGGAACACAACGTTTACAGAGTTAGATTTTGATCCAGTAGCAGCATGACGTGGATCGACCTTAACAAAAGGTGACTGCAGAGTTTTCGATGACTTTTGTGCTCTCTTCACAGGCAGTCCAAATGATGATGGTGCAGGTGTATCTTCCTGAATAAAAAACATAAAAACAATGTTTCTTAAATTAGTGTATGACTATTAGTCTGAATTTATAATATTAAAATACTAAATGTTTCATTAAACTGACATCTTTGAAATGAAGTTCAGTAGACTACAACACGCATGCTATAGCCTCATCAACCTGATCCTGCACTTTTTTACTGGCAAAAAATGAATCATCGGAGCTTTTAGGTGTCTGTGAAGAGCCAACTCCTAGATCAAATGAAGGAGATTCAAGAACATAGTCATCATGAACATGTGAAAACTCAGGTGCCATGTGACCCTTGTCCACTTTTTCAGTCACGTCATCACCTTTTTGCTCGGGTTCTATGTGACCATTGTCACTTTTTTCAGCAACATCATCACCTTTTGGCTCAGGTTCCATGTGACTCTTACCCTTTTTGTCAACATCATCATCATCTTTCGGCACTTGTTCCGTCAAAACATCTTTACCACTCAACTTTATATGAAGTTCATCCATCACCAAAATGTCAATACAGATTCAAGAGACAACCTGATGTCACTCAAGCTATCTTTCAACACATTGTGACTCTGAATGACCTCATTGAGCTTCAAAGAATTATTTGATTGACGCATGTTTACATTCATCTTAGATAGTTCTGACTTCATCGACGTAAGCTCATCTTTCAACCCCTTGTTCTCCACTTGGAGCTTGCTTATTTCCTTATTAATCAACTGTTTCAGTCGACTACATTCCTAATAAATTTTGTAGTTAGTGGAATTGTATATAAAATGTGTTCTTAAGTGAATATAAAATGAAATTACTTATTTCAACGCAAGAGCAATCTGGATGGTAGGCAGCACTACGCTGATTGCGAGACCCAGAACTAGCAACCCCCGTTTGTTTATACAGTGGTGGGTCTACAAAATCATTATCTGAATCTTCAATGTATACCTTCGACAACAGGGGAGTTGCCTCACTTGTACCCGCATGATTTTTATAGATCCTAATGTTCTGAGTTGATCATCTAGGCTTTGAGTCCTGCACATCTACTGATCATACACAACATACATAAGAATGAATAAAGTCACAAGGCACAAGTCACATGTTTCACGTCACAGGCATAAGAGATATGTGACTTTGAAAACAACCTATTCATACTTCAGGTCATGTGAAGAAAGTCACAAATCACACGTTTCAGATCACATTCACGAGTCACATAAAAATAAAGAAAGTCACAAGGCACAAGCCACAACATACATAAGGACCAAAAAAGTCACAAGTCACATGTTGCAGGTCATAGTCATAAAAGATATGTCACTTTACAAACAAGATATTCATACTTCAGTCACAATCGTATGAAAAAAGTCTAACCGTATGAAAAAAGTCACTAATCACACGTTTCAGATCACATTCACAAGTCACAAGTCACATAAGAGCAAAGAATGTCACAAGACACAAGTCACAACATACGTAAGGACAAAGAAAGTCACAAGTTACATATTTCAGGTCATAGTCATAAAAGATATGTCATTTTACAAACAGGATATTCATACTTCAGGTCACAAATAATATTTTGTATCATAATATATGTAAAGTTCATATTTAGAACCTGTCATATATGGCCTTGTGAGCTCAACTTCAGATAGATTAATGTCATTTATCACAACCTGTTTCACATAAGATGAAAAAATATTGAGCATATGTCTTTTCAAAATTTACATAATTAACCAAATGATTACATAACAATTTAGATGTATTTAAAACCTTACATTCTTACTTCCAAACACTTTGTCCTCTAACATTTCCGCTGAAGGATGTTTGTGCGCAATCCAATTAATAATGCGTGGATATTTCTTACAAATTCTTGTGGCCACATTCCCCTCAAGTGCAGGTATGCACTCATACAGCCACACCTAGAAAGCCACTAAAAAACATGTCAATCTGTAGTGACTAGTTTGTTTTTATAGTTCCTTTCTTAGTGACTATAAGGTGGTCTCAAACAAATATCTACCCCAAGGAAATGTTTCAAGAGTGGCAAAATCGTCTACAAGTGTAAATATGCATTGATCCACCACCTTCGGGTAGGATTTAGCAAATAAATATGAGATGATGAGATAGATAATTCCAATCTTAACAACGTCGAGGTCTGGTGCATCATCCAGTAAAATAAAAACCCTGTTGACATATTCACTTGTAACAACTTTTAAGTCCTTAAAATATGTGTTCTTCACTGAAGATAATTTTTCATCTAACATCGGTCGATCATCGACCCCATCATACCTCAATCCCGTAACCAAACAAAATTCAGCAATTGAAAAAACGAATATATCTCTCATTTAGGTTAAACCACATCTCCTGCTTGTTCGGTTGCTTGACCTCTCGTAGTAAAACTTAGTGAATCAATTGTGGTTGCACAACTATCTCCCCACAATGCATGTAGTAGGAGAAACATGCGTCTTCTAGAATTTCCCTCTGAGCAGCATTAAACTTCAGCACAAAGTGCGTAATAACACTCTGGTGTTGTGGTGATCTTCCCAGAAAACCAATTCTTTGGTTTTATTAAATATTTCTAATCTTGTACAATCGTAATGTAAAAAATGTTACTGTGACCTTCAACACAAAACATTTCCCTGTGGCCAAATCATATATATTCAGATCATAAATAGTTGGTCACAAATTTCCAAAATCATAACACAAAGAAGTAAAAAGTCACAACACCTATTTCATTCACAAACAATCCAGCACTCCTTAGAAAACATATTCGATTAAAATAAATAGTAATTGATCACACGGTACATGAAATAAATCACAAACCCTTCAAATTACAAAATACCTAAAACAGGTCACAAAATGATATTTCCAACACAAAATACCCACATCAGGTCACAAACTACTCAAATAATATGTCTCAAATTTCATAAATTAGGTCCCAAAATCGAAGTTCACCTTTTCATGGGTTTCTCGCCAGATCATAAATAGTTGGTCACAAGTTTTTCAAAATCATAACACAAAGAAGTAGAAAGTCACAATCACGCAATACATAAAATAAGTCACAAAACCTTCAAATTACAAAATACCTAAAACAGGCTACAAAATGATATTTCCTACACAGAATACCCAAATCAGGTCATAAACTACTCAAATAATAGGTCACAAAATCGGAGTTCACCTTCTTCATGGGTTTCCCGCCAGAGGACGACATTTTAACTCTCTTTACTGAAAAATAATCTCCTTCAACATATTTCCTCTTTCCTTTATCCTTCTCTATCACTGTCGCATCAACACTACAAGTTTTTGCGATTCCAAACACAACTATGGTTGAAACTAAAATTTAATAAACGACGATCTATTATGCAGTTGATAGCAGTGAAGAAATGGAGTGGGAGGTTACTTTACTGTATTAGAGAGAGAGAGCAACGTCGTTTTTGTATTCTCGATAGAGAGAGAGAGGCGATTTATGGTAAAACGCGATGGACGTGGGTTGGATGACGAGTGATTACGTGCAGAAAGAAGTGATATGAAAACTGTATAATTCAAATATGGACAGTCCAGATTTCATCACGTAAATGAACAATTAGTTTATAATTAACTTATTTTTATTAATTTTAAAATAAGTAATTAACAACTGATTTTAGAAAATTAAACCTAATTACCCTAGTTTTGAAATGTAAAGTTTATAAGTATGGTTTTGCGTTATTTTTCCATATCTTTATCTAACAATTTAAATATAAAATTAAAAGCATTATCTAACAAGCTGGGCCCCAACATTGTTTTGATCTCCTTTTAAATATGATTTTTTCTGTTTCGTTCTAATAAATACCCCAATAGACATTTCAACTTGTGATTGTTTGTGAATGTGAAAGGTAAATTCTGCTCAAATTAAAGGTAACTTCCAAGGGCTAATCACCGGGTTCTAGAGATGTCAATTGGGCCGAGCCGACGAGCCGTGCAAAAAAGGCTCGTGGGTGGCTCGTGCACGTGAAATCACTAGCCCGAGCACGAGCCGAGTGGGCCTCGCCCGGAGGCGAGCCGAACGGGACGAGCCACGAGCCGAGCGGCTCGTGGCTCGTTGAGCCTGTGACCAAAACGGTCACAAAAGTGACCATTTGGTCACTGAACTTTTATTTTTATTTTTATTTTTTTCTTTACTATAAATACCCCCTTTCCCCAAAGATTTTTTTTTCATATCAATTGCTCTTCCAATATTACAATCCTCTCAACTCTCTTTTATTATATCAATTACCAAGTTTTTACTCTCTTGTGCTGCAAAATATACAATATCAATTCAATTTTTGCTGTTTATTAGTTACAATTTCAATTCATCCAATTCTTAATTCTCACAATCTCACTACATTTATATTCATTTAGTCAAGATTTCATCATAAACAATCACAAAAATGGATCAACGTTCATTTTTTGAGAGCTTGTTCGATACAGAATGTGAGTCATTGCCACATCATGGAGAATCGCCTAGGACGTCGCAAAATCAATTTCCAAATGAATTTGCCGGTCTAAATAACATACCGATACCTGAAGATGTTCACATTCACGGTCAGGGAAGCCACACTCCAATTGATTTGGATGATATTAACTTTTCCGAAGCGGAACATGAAGATGAAGATCGGCAATTAAAATATCCCAAATGCGAGGGGAAAGCGAAAGGCCAAAAAACAAGCAAAATGTTGGGATCACTTTAAGTTGATTTCAACGAGTCGTGGATGGCCTTGCAGAATCTAAAGCAGTATGTAAATACTGCCAATAAAGATTGGCATGGTAAAAATGAATTGGTACCACTCATCTCAACCGCCACTACAAATCATGTGCAGTCAGACATGGACATCTTCCAGCTGGTTAAACACAATTACAATTTGGCAGTCCAGGTGCCGATTCTACAACTTTACCCCTATCCACGTGGGTGTATTCGGAGGACGAGACTCGAACCGAAATGGTGAAATTTGTTGCCGCCACTGAGTTGCCTCTGGCTATTGCAGACAACCAACACTTCGTTAAGTTCGTGAAAGAATATCTACAACCGAGGTATGTTGGGGTAAGTCGAAACACTCTTCGTGCCGATATAATAAATTATTTTAATAATTCAAAACAACAATTAATTATGGATTTGCAACAATATGGGGGTGTTATATCCTTAACTTCTGATATATGGGAAGGAGTTAATAAAAGAGCATATATAGCTACAACTGCACATTATATAGACCCACTTTGGTGCATGCATAAGAAAATTATTGCTTTTAAAATTATTGAATTTCCTCACAATGCTAATAATATATATAATGCTATTATCAGTATTGTTAGAGAATATCATTGTGAGAGTAAAATTAGATCTTTTACTTTTGATAATGCTAGTGTTAATAGGGTAGTCGTCGATAAATTGTGTAGGACACTTCAACCTGATTTTGGTGGGTAATTGTTTCATATTCGTTGTGTGTCATATCTTGAATTTAATTGTGCAAGATGGTTTAAAACATATAAATGATGAATTTCAAAGGATTAGGAATGCATTAGTATATATTACGATCTCTCTTAGTAGAAAACAAGCATTTGAAGATTTTTGTGCCGAATTAGGGGTGATAACTGCTAAAACATTTGTTAGCGACGTAGGTCATAGATGGAACTCTACATAATTGCTATTAAAATCATGTGAATGTTTCGAAAATTTAATAACTGACTTTTATGATAATAGACATGTTAGAAGTGATGATGATGGTATGTTAAATGAATCCGATTGGATTTTAGTTTTGAAAGTTAAACGATTTTTGACATCTTTTTATGAGATCACAAAGATTTTATCCGACATTTATTATCCCACAAGTTGTATAGTGCTTGAACGCCTTTATGTAATTGCAAGAACATTTCATAAATATAAAAATGATCCTACTTTTAGTGAAATTTTAATTACTATGGAATTAAAATTTAGAAAACATTGGGAAGAACTGCCTATGTTATTTCCTTTAACATGCGCAATGGACACCCGATATAATATTTCGGGAACTAAATACGTAATTGATCAAATCAATAAAGTTTTAATACTTGATACACCTATCACATATAGGAATTTAGAGCAAACATTATGTGGAGTGTATGATTTATATGCCGAAAGAATGGGTGCAAATGTTAGTCGGGTACCCTCTGCTGCACTTACTCCTTCTGCTGCACCTACTCCTTCTGCAGAAACTGAAAAGATGCTGCGAAAATAATGAATTTATTTCAGGGCATTAATACATTTAGATATGATGCAACTGCAATGTGTTCATCTAATGCCATGTCATCTACATCTGCATCTCATCAAACATCGACCGAAACTCAAAATGCGATGCCTGTCGAATTAATTGGTTATTTCAATCATAATATGCCAACAGACATAACAATTAAAAAAACTTCAGAAGAAATAATTGAATTCTGGCGAAAGTATGAAAGACATTGGCCAATTGTTTCTGCAATTGCAAAATATCTATTGACACCTCCGGTTAACACTGTTTTGTCGGAGTCTGCTTTTAGTATAGGTAAAAGGGTTTTAACTGATGTCAGGAGCCGATTGAAATAAGATATTTTGGAAGCGTTAATGTGTGTGAAGGATTGGCAGGACGCTCATTTTCGACTACAAGATAAATACGCTGAAATTGCATGTCGTCAGGTAAGTGATATTTGATTTAATTATATTAATCAATTTTTTTTTCTTTTTAATCGTTAAATTTAATTTTCTTTAAAAAATTGTACACGTTACAACAAGTTGTTCGTGTACAATTTTTAACTCCGTCTACTTAAAATTAATGTAGCCCGTCCCAAACTCGGATAAAGGAGGAGGATTTACATTTTATTAACTTTAAAAAGAAATCAAAAAAATATATTTTTTGTAAATGTATTTCAAAAAATAATTTGTTTTCATTAAATAAATATTTTATACTTTATAAAAAGTATTATAAATTACAATATGATATAAATAAAAAAATAAATAAAAACTTGTTTTCGTTAAATTATTTGTATTTTTTAACACTTTTTATTTTTAAAACTCTATTCTTTATTTAAAAAAAAAAATAGGCGAGCCCACGAGCCGAAACTCGGTTCAGCCCACGAGCTCGGATGAGCCACGAACTGGTGGGCCAAGCCAAGCTCGCCCAATTTCAACGAGTCACGAGCTCGACTCGCCCTTAATGCCACGAGTCGCCGGCTTGGTCCATTGCCAACCCTACCGGGTTCTGCACCAAATTAATTTCTTATTGTGAGCTTTTAAGGCCTATGGACTTCGAGTAAGCCAAAGGAATTTTGGAGACGCAAAAGTTAATTTTAAACTCATTAGATTAATTTAATAAAACCGTCTTTTCCATTTTAGAGGAAAGTAGCACAATAGGACTTCCTCTAAACCTCTTCAAAAGAACGAACTGTTTTAATAGAAGCAAAAGCAAAATTAGAAGACTCGCCAAATGAACCTTTACTATACTACATGTTATATCATAAAATAACGTGACACTAAGAAAGATTAAATTTTTTATTGTCAAAGAATATACCAGAGAAAAAAATTAACATAAAATTTGGTTTGGGGGTTCTCAGGAAACATGAAATCAACTGTAACTTCAAAGAAATTTGAAATGGATTTCTTTCTTCTACGGTATAAGACCAAACATTTCTTGATGTCTAACTTGGCCCAGTTAAAATGGGCTTCCATCTTGGGATAATCTCACAACTTCCATACCGCAAACATCATAACACTTCTTCACTTCTTCATTGTATCAGAAAAGGCAATTCACAGGAGACTCGCTGCATACTAGAGGAACTGTTCACATTCGTCAAAATTTGAAGACTTTAGTCCTGAATCGAAGCTCAAAACTAGCAAACGATAAAAATTTCATTGTCTCTTTTTCCTATCGGTAATACCATCAAACAATATGCGATCGCAATTGTCAAGTCCACAAATCGAAGGCTCCTGTATTCCAGAATTCTGATTTCCCAAGCATTGAGGATTGTCGAATTCACGATCATTGATGACTTTGGTGTTCAATATTGCGCCTTCTGATCTAGGATGCTACAATAAAGTTGATCGTTACATTAGATCTTACTCGGATTCATCACATAAGCACCTGGAAAATTCGCATTAACTGGTTTTTGGTAAGGGAAAAATCCAATGTCGCTTTCGATTCTTCCTCTAATGTCAACAAGCAAGCACTTAGTCGAGCAATCTCGGCCTCCAGTACAGCTTGCCCTACAGCCTCTCGGTTAACCATTAATTCAAAACTCTCAATCGAACAACTTCATCCTCCAACGACCTGGTCCTTGCCTTCTTCTCCACACGGTATTTGCGTACAACTTCAAAATTACCCAATAAGCGTTTCTTTCCTTTCTTCTCTTCAGACTCGGCCATGTCATTAGTTAAGGTTTGATCATAACTTGGTGTATGCAAAATCTTGGTATGGACGTGATAACAAGTGTGCGTGTGGGAGTAATCACGGGCTCGAATTATTGCACGTGTGGACATGAGTGCAAACATGTGTCTTTTTGAGACTCTTCAATGTCATCATCCATGGAACAATTGCTAGGTGTTCAAATTTTATGAAACTTTAAATCTTAATAATATAAAAATATAATTACTTTATTGTCAAGATTCTCCATGTCAATCACTGAGAAAAATAATTAATGTGAAACATATCTTGATCCATTGATTTGTTTCTTGAATGATGAATCTTATCTTTCGGATTTTTAATCCTGATTAGTGATTATGAATACTAGAGTTCTTGAATTATTCTTCTTGATTCGTGATTGTAGATTGCCTTTTTGTATTGTGAGTTTTTTATCTTCCTTTTTAATATATTTTCTTTTGTATTCTTGTATTGATGGAACGACATAAAGAATGAGAAGTTGTATATGAATTGGGGATCGTAACCATATATATAATTGTGGTAATTACACAAAACCATATAGTTAAAATTATAAATTCTAAAATCAGTTGGTTACTTTAATCTTTCAAAAATCAGAGATATTATATATAAATATTAATATTAAATATACATTTTTTATTCCAAACCCTACCATTTCTCTCTCTCTCTCTCTCTTCGTCTTATCTCAGATCACCCTCCCTAGCCGCGCTAATGTTCTCCGTCTCTTCAACTTCTCTCATCTATCGCACAACAACCATTCACGGCATCATCACCACTCACACCGTCGCTAGCCAGAAGAAGCGTCAATCTCTGTCCCCGAAGACCAAAGCGGAGCTCGTGTCTGTGAGCAGCGTGCGGCGCTCCCTTGGACCGTGGGACGCCTCCGAGCTTCGCTTGCAGCTTGGTGCAATGCGTTCGATGCCAGTGTTCCTCCATGGGCGCTGCAGATTTGTTTTTGTGTGGTGCGTGGGTGGTGTGATGTTGTGGTTGTGTGGGGTGACCAGTGGCTGGGTATGGTACGATAAGTGGTTGTGTACGATGATTGTGCAGTGTTGTGTACAGTGGTGTTGGCAGCGTGATGGTGGATCTGGTGGGTACACAGGTGCAGTGGTGTTGGAGTGGTGGCTGACTGTGGGGGTCGTGGCGGTGGTGGTGATGTTGGTGGTTGCAGGTCGTGGTGGCGACAGTAGCTAGGTGATGGTGCTATTAGCGTTCAGAGAATTGATGATGATATTGGTCGTGGTCATGGTCATGGTGGTAGGGCGATGATTTTGGGCGGTTGCAATTTCTCCATTTTTGTTGGATCTAATGGCGGAGTGGGTTTCAGTGGTAGTAGAGGAGGTGATGCTAGCTGCGATAGCAGTGATGTTGGTTATGCTGAAAATTGTGACCATGACTCTCAATTGTGACTCGAAATTGAATGTGGCCTGAAAATTGTGATCATGACTCCCAATTGTAACTCGCAATTTGGGAGTCACAGTTGGTCGGGGGGATTTGGTTGATTTGTGACTCATAATTAAATACGTGACTTGAAAATTGTGACTATGAATCGTAAGTGTTGGTGGTAGTCACAAATTATTTGGTTGACTGTGACTATTAAATTGGTTAATCTGTTACCAATAAAAAAGATAAACTGTGATCGAAAAATAATGTGTGACCTAATAGATTGTTAACCTGTGATCGATAATTTGTGATTGTATTATAAGTTGTGACTTGTAATATTTGTGATTAGTGATCAATAAATAAATCGTGGCTTATAAATTTTTCGATTTGTGACCGATAAACAAGCCGTGATCTATAAAATTTTTGAATTGTGATCGTAAAATAATTTGTGACGTAAAATTTCAAATTTGTGACCAAAAATAATAAGTGAAGAATTAAATTGTTAATTTGTGACCAAATTATATAAATCTATGACTTAAATATATTTAATTTCTAAAAATTAATTAATTAATTATAAATATTTTTAATAAAAATATGATTTTTGAAATTTGAAACTTGTTTTCTAGTTTTTGAAATGTGCCATAATTAATCTTTTACTTATGAAATTTTCCCTATATAATTTTCACACGTATTTCGTCCATCATGAAATACAATTCTAAAGGAATCTGGTCTCTATATATATAATTTGGCCCACACTTTATTAGATGCCCCAAGCCCAATTACTTAGTTCTTTATTATACCACTTTGATTTTGAGCTTAACTAAAAAAAAGTCTTTACACACAACTAATTACATATGTCGGCCCATATAACAAATTAAATAATTTCCCAACAATCTCCCACTTGGGCCACATATGTTGTCTTATAAATGTGTATAACCTTATGAGATTAATATTTTTGCTATCATAATCAAAAGGTACATTCGAATAATTTCGTCCATTAATTATGCTAATATAGGATCAAAGCAGTCTTCGTTACAATTACCATAACTAAACCCTCAATGGTTATGTAAATCAATACAATCAAATGGCATTAATCAATTATGGATGTGTAGCATGAAAATTACATGCAATGTGATTTGAACATGCCTATTTCCAACTGATCCTATTTTATGAGATCAAACCAAAACTTTAATCAAAGTGAAACTGAACTGAATACTTTATTTTTGAAATAAATCGAAGATTCATAGATAAAATAAGTGTCCAAAACGGACAACATCCGAATACAAACTCTAATTGAACTGGCATATCATAAAAAATGTAATACCCATGTGAACAGTATGCTCATGAAAGTCTTTGAGTGATAGACCCTCAGTAAGGGGTTCTGAAATTATAAAGCTTGCCCTAATTATTCTATAAAAACATGAACACTCTGAATTATTTTCCTAACAACTAGAAATTCAAAGCCTATAAACTTTGACATCATCAAACTTCTGTTGGAACACAAGACTTCTATTATCACAGAATAACTAAAGTGGTCTTTCAAATTCATCCAAAATATGTAGCCTAGTGACAAAAATTTACTGTCATATTCCATAATTAAAATCAGAGTATTCAGCGATCTCCAATTGGTTTGATTTTCTTGAATGTGATCTGTGATCCTTATTTCTCTATAAACACTAAATAACTTAATTGGCTGCTTTCTAAATCTCCATCATGGAGTTAATTAAATATCTGCCTAGCATTCAACCAATGAATGTTATATCCATACGTATGCATACATTAAACTCTCAATTCCTAAGGTACAAGGAATTTTCAATAATTTCTTTTCTTTAAGTTTATTCTTGGGGTATTTATTGAGACTAAACTTCTTTTCCTTAGTAATAGGGATATCACCTGGTTTACACACCGACATCCCAAATCATTTAAGAACTTTATTGATATTATTCCTTTTTAATAATCTAAATATACTCCAAGAACGATCCCAATGTGGGGTCACGTGGAGACCCTACATTGGGGCAACATGAAGAAGTTAGTCCTTGTTCCGAAGCCCTTCTATCGAAGCTATATCTCGTTCTAATCCAATGGCTATCATAAAGCATCTCTCACATCTGTGAACATAACCCCTCTCCGAATTTTCGATCAAAACGTACTTGGTTGCGTGGGCACGAGTGGGTCAGACATCTGTTGTCCACACAATCACTATGAAAAACGGGGTCACACAGAACGAGTTTCACGTATATACGCTGTGAAAATAAATCAACAACCTCGCGCATGTGTCCACGCGAACTCTGGTAGATCTTCCATTCGGTTTATCGTTTGCATAATGTACTACAAAAATATTGACCCACGAGACGAAAAACGTAATGAAGACATTGTGGAAGATGAAAGCAATCATGGAAAGAAGTGTAAATGCACGAAGATGAAATGAAGGGACGTGATCCAGAATTATTTGCTTGGGCAAATTGAATTTAATTATTCGTGTTGGATGAGTCCTTAGTTGACGTCAAATAAAATTTTATTAAAGTTAATGTTTGATTCAGTGGTTAGCCGAACGCGCACTACCATTTGCACGACTGTCAACATGTGCCAAAAAACAAGGGTTAATCTTTTTACCAAATGCTTTTGCAGTCTATACTAAATTAAAACAACATTGATTTCAATTGTCATGAATCAAAATTGATTCTCTTCTCAAGCTTTTACAGTTTTACGCATCATATACTCTATCGATCCAAATGATTTGAAATTCTGATACCATTTGTTGAGAATTGAAACCAAATTTTCGATTTGTCCACAAGATTCTTATTCAGAGAATTTATTAAAAACCAAAAAGATGAAGAAGAATAATACGAAAATTTACCTGAAAAAACTCCGAAATCACAGAAATTCTACGTACTATCAAAGGTACGTATATACTGTATGTTAATTTTCACAATCATATATAATCTAAGACATTCAAAATATTAGTATCGGATGAGACTACAAAGGACCCCTATGTCTCATCCCAAAATAGTTTATCGTACGAATAGGAAATATTAACGAGAAGCATCTATTTATAAGAAAGCTTTCTAGATTATATTCGACGTGGAATTCATAATGATCCTAGTACAAGTAAAAAGTCGAAAAGTCATGATTTATTTGGAAAAGATAACCATAATCCTTAAATAATGCAAAATCAAAATCAAAATCAAAATCATAACGCAAGCTTGGTCCAAACTAATTAGTTTTGAATCTTTTGATACAACTTACTGTAAATTGTGTCTTTACAGGGACCCATTTGTGGCCATAGGAAGTGAACCGAAAAATGATTGCTTCTAATTTTATTCACCGTCTATGAATAAAATTGTGGAATTCTTTGCCCTTCTTAGCAGCCTCGAATGGTTGGCAATAATTGAAAAATATTTATTGCGTGTAAAGTCGAAAAACACAGGACGATTCAAATTTTTCTAGAGGGAAGACTGCAATAGCTTGTTACGTAGATGTACATTTACTTTTTTTATCGAATTTCTTACCTACATACACAATAGGAGGACGAGTCCCACACGCCAAAATTTCTAAATGCACGCAGGCCCTGCGTACATGTGAGAGTATGTAACTAGTTCGATAACCCAAATTCGGTACATATATATTTATCCTTGTTATTACATGTTTATGAGTAAGGAGAAAACATTTTTTAATTCTATAAAATAGAAATTATTTACTACATTTTTTTATGTTTCATTATTTCCTTAATAATTTTTTAGTCTAATTTTTTAAAAATTTATTATATTCAGATATAGTACTAATTGTTTTAAATTAGTACTACTATTTTTTTAATAATATTACGTTAGTTATCAGCTTACATAACAGTGAAAGTAAATCATATTTCTTACATATAAGTGAGAAAAAATAATATTTAAACTGTTTTTGAAGTTAAAAATAAATATTTTTAAACTTATAAACAAACGTGTTGCTTAATCACATTTCGTAAAATTACCCTTTAACAGTCAAATTTTGTTGTCGAAAATGAACATCAACCATTTTATATAAGGTGATTAGCACTAAACATCCATACCTTTCAATGTTAATGCGCAAAACGTTCATATCTTTTATTTTATTTTATTTTTGACATTTTCAATCTTATTTTCACCTTTCACTGTGAAAAATCATCATTTCTTCCAACTTCGAATAAAAAAAATATAAAATGATAAATATATCCTTCTATTTTAATAAAAACAAAAAAATAAACAAATTGCAATCACACTCTCAATTTTTTTTAGAAAGTGCAAATAAATATTTAAAAGGATGATTAACACAAAACGTACTTACTTTTCAATATTATTGTGCAAAATATCTTTACCTTTTATTTTTTGATATTTTCACCCTTATTTTCACATTTTATTGCGAAAATCATCATTTTTATCCATTTTCTCAATTAAAATCTATAAAAATAACGAATATATCCTCCTATTTAAATGAAACAAAAGTAAAGAAAAGAAAAATAAAGAACAAATCGCAACTATACTTTCAAAATTTTCAAAAAAAATACAATTATTTATTTGGAACTTATTTGTACTTTTTTTTTAAAAAAAATTTGAGAGTATAGTTGTAATTTGTTCTTTATTTTTCTTTTCTTTATTTTTGTTTCATTTAAAGAGCAGGGTATGTTACTCATTTTACAGCTTTTAATTAAGAAAAATGATGAAAATGATGATTTTTGAAATGAAATGCGAAAATAAGGGTGGAAATGTTAAAAAATGAAAGGTAAAAACATTTTGCACAATAATATTGAAAGGTAATGATGTTTGTAATAATTACCTTTTCAATAATTTATTTGTACTCTTTTGACTTTTTATAAGTTCAGGAATGTGATTGTAATTGGTTCTTTAATTTGTTCTTTCTTTTTATTTTATTTAAATAGGCGGATATATTTGTCATTTTATCTTTTTATTAAGAAATTCGATGAAAGTGATGATTCCACAATGAAACATGAAAGTAGGAGTGTAAATGTGATAAAATAAAATATAGAAATATTTTGCGCAATAATACTGAAAGGTAAAGACATTTTGTACTAATTACCCTTTTATAAATGAGCATAATTATATTAAAGGGAGGCCTTACTAACACCATGTATGGTACATTATCCTAGGGTTATGCGTAAACTAATCTAATTTTTCATAATTAGAGATTATTTTGTTTAACAATCACATAGAGTGGTGGGAGTTGGAAAACCAATGGGTTATTGGAGCATGATTTTTTAAACGAAGTTAGAGGAGAAAATACTTATCGAAATTTCATTCTTGGAAAGCAGTTGATCGCGATTGATAACGACAAATCGAAAGATAAAACTAAATAGAGAAACTTGATATTGAATTCATTGACTTTGAAGTTACGTAAGAAGAAAGAGTTGTTGAGGAAACATGTAACTTATCCTACCTCCTTCCCATTTATGTAAGTCAATTTTCCTTATTTTCTTGTTTAATTACATAGTCATGTTTCTTTATTGAGAATGTTTTATTTTATTCATTTACTGATATATCCTTATTTAATTTGCCTATTTATAACCAAATTTCCCCCACTTAATTTTGAAATTGTACAAATATAAATAAGGATAGACTAAAAAAGTTTTTGACAAAAATTATTCTTTTCAATAACATCAGATAAGATTTTTTTAATCCGTGAAAAAAATAAAATCAATTTGTATAAATGGGACGGAGGGAGTATTTTATTTGAATGAGGACCCAAAAATTTTAACAAGAAGACAGCATTGGAGTTAAAGAAAAATGAAATATGGAAGTGGGTATTAGCAGAGTAAAAGTAGGTTTAAAGCTTTCACTTCTTATGATGTATTTGTAAGAATCATCAGCTTCAGCTGAGTCATAATGACAAGAAGAGGGGTGTCAAATTGTGGAGTTTAGTTATTGTCAATCATAAGTTTTGTCACTTTATAGAACTGTTTTGCATGTATTTCCATGTCTTTGTTTCCAAGCGTTATCATCGAGGATTGTTTAGGAAATTGTATTCTTGTAAAATTCTATTAAGGAATTGAAGTCCTTGAAAAATTCAATTTTACCCTAATTTATCTTATAAAAAGGAAGCCGTCCTCAGACTCTATCACCATCATAAAAGAGGGGAGAAAAAGATTTTAGAGAAGATAGTTGTGATTTTTGTTGTAAACCTTTTTTTTGGGTCATGGTGAAAGAGAACATAGTCTCACATTGAGGTGATCCTTTATAAATATTGCAGGTCCATGAGTGTTTAATTTTCTTTCTTCGAATTGATTGCTCTTGGTGGAATAAAATTAGCGTTTATAATTCTCAACAAGAAGAAGAAAGGTTGGAAACCATTGGAATCATTTCAAGCCTCAGAATTGCCATGAATGTAACAACGTACTAGAATAGAAAGATTGTGCATTCGGATTATATTCTTTATCTAATTGAACATTAATCGGATGAACCTCAAGTCCCATATAGTCCACATCATTCTAAAAGTTCGTTCAAATTTCATCATAGATGAAAGTCTTGAGAGTTGGCGGAAAGCTTGATCACGGCTCAAACTATCGCAAAAAAAATGAAGATGTAGTAGCCGACTCGTTGGATTTGGTGGAGTGTCCTAAAATATTAGTCACTGGCTAGATCGTGATCTAGTGTTTTTCGAAAGTGAGGTCTCGCTGTGATCCAATAATTCTTAAAATGGTTAATGATTTCCTTTCTTAATGGACAAATTGTCCCAATTGCCATTTGTGTGGTGCCTCCATCCCTTCGAGATGTCACTCCAAGTCAAGAAGATCTTACCATGTTCAGGTTAGCGTTCTCTCTGGAGTTGATTGGTTGATTATAAACCATTGAATAACGAATACATGGCACAACTAAAATAAAAATTTAAGGTTGATAATTTTTATATCATACTGAATTTATGGGAATTGAATGAACTATTATTATTTACAATATATTAATTCAACAAGAATAATGTTATGTAACCACAGTTTAAGTGACACCAGTTGATAGGTTAACTAAAATGTGAAATTAAATGAGTTATTTAATTCTATCTATCAATTAATGTCACATTAGCGCCACCTAAATTGGATTGCAATTTCGGTGGAGCTAAAAAACATTACTCATTTGGCAAAAATATCATTTATCCCGTGCCACACCACATGGTCCCCGCCCTTCATCTATCCCGTCCCACACCACCATCACAACCACCACAACCACCTCATTGTCATGATTACCGTCACAACCTCACTATCACCTCAGGATCCCTCTGTTAATAAATAATTGATCCGTCCTCCCCTGGACTTACTCTTTTATGGACATACGATAAGTTTTCTACTTTAATAAAAATTAATTGTTAAAAATACACGTCGAAAGTTCAACTGTTTTTGCCCAATTCAAAATAGATACACTTCCCTTAGTTGACCTTGCTCTTTCATTGAAATAGAATAAACTTTGATATTTAATAAAAATCGAATGAAAAAAAAATGTTAAAAATCATGATTACCGTCACAACCTCACTATCACCTCAGGATCCCTCTGTTAATAAATAACTGATCCGTCCTTCCCTTGTTTAAACTTACTCTTCTATAGACATACAATAAGTTTTCTACTTTAATAAAAACTAATTGACAAAAATACACGTCAAGAGTTCAACTGTTTTTGCCCAATTCAAAGAATAGATACACTTCACTTAGTTGACCTTGCTTTAGGATAAACTTTGATATTTAATAAAAATCAATTGATTAAAAAAAAAGAGACATATTCAAACACAAAGTTCGACTGTTTTTGCCCAATTCAAAGAATTGAATCATATCCACCCTTTTATTTGAACTTGCTCTCTCATAGAAATACGATAACTTTTTACCAATTGTCCAATCTAATATTATTATTTTGGACAAGATAATGTTTCCATCCAATTCTTATATATTTGATTCCCTTTGCCATGGCAATGTACGACACGAGCGTCGATGATTAATTTCAATATTATTTAATTGACATGGCACCACTCCATTTAGGAACGCGAGTATCGGTGAATATTTAAATATTATTTAAAGGATCTGTCTAACGAGAAAAATGGGGACCAGTAATTATTTCCTACAATTACGTGTCGTTTGTTTGCAGGGAAAGTACATAGATAATTCCAGTAGAGTTACGCTTACAATAATGCTATTGTGACAGGGTTATAAACAGGCTCAAATCCAGAATTTTAAAAAATCTGATGTGGCTGTTGAGTGTTGACTACCTTTTCTCTCATTCCAATATATATACATAATTAAAAAAGCCACAGTATCTTTCTTTGTCCATTTCGTGTGTTCTTTGAAAAAGTCCCCTTTTCTTCCTGTTCATCTTTCAATCGTAAAAGCCCTCTTCCCTCCCACTTCACCTTGTATTCGTAAAAGCAACAAAAGAGCAGAAATTAATAGCTTCAACTCCAGTCGCCACACCACATTTTGCTTTTAATTCTCACCCCGCACTACGCACCGTGTCCGGTCGTCTGAGACCCAACTCACAACTATTGCCCAAGAAATTTCCCCTCCGTGAGACCCGTCGGCGTTCACTACCGACTTCTTGCAAAATCATCACAAACATCAATCAATTTCCATTTTCCGGCTGTGCTCAGGTAGATGTTTTTCTATATCATCTATTATGACTTCCATTGACACTTTGTGATTTGATATACGGTCGTCCACAGATTACTGTGGCTCCTTTTTTGTTGTAATTTTGTATCCTTGATTTTCGATTTTTTTATTAGCTTATTCAGGTTGGGTATTCCAACTAATTCTAATTTATGTATTCCATTGAGTTCATGCATAATTGAGTTCACATTTATCGGTGGTGGTTCATTCCCGTTGTAGAATGCTCGGGAAGGAACTATGGAGTTACGCACGAAACAGTTGATGAAATGTCTCACATGTTCCGATCTCGGGTTCAGCTAAGTGAAGAACAACAACTTTAGATTTTGATGAACGTGACCATTCGGACGTCAAAAATTAGCCCAAAATTGAATGAAAAAGGGACGCAACCAACTTGATTAGAAGACAGTGATCGTGGTATTTGAGTGATGTTTGTATGTTTAATATGACGCAAAACCTTATTGTAGTGTAATTACATGTGTGTCGTCTTTGTGGAAAAATGAAATCGTCGAAGTTTTATCTCGTTGATGTAGCATGGCCTATCTCTAAACTTGATTTTGTGGTGTGGTTTATGGTTGCTATATGCTTGGAAAGGGCTATTGTTCAATCAAGATTTTTTTCCCCCTTCCGTGTATGTGGTGCTGTGAATTATATACTTTTATGTGTTCTAAAGGTGACAAATATGTATCAAAATAGCCGTATATTGGTGTAATCAAAGATCTCGTTACTTTTATTGAGGTGCTACCAAGAGATCTTCTATCATCCATATGCATTTAAATTGATATTTGATCAAATTAAGTAAAAGACATCACAATTAAGTGAGACATCTCTAGTAATGAACCTAAAGGGTTGCCAAAAAATATGATCTCATATCTGCTCCCAAAGATGATTGGAACAAATGTTGAATTTGTTGTTGAACAAAAGTACGCCTACAAGATTAATAAATTTGTGCCAGGTTTGAGGCTAAAGCTGTAATTTTGATACTTGCATCATAGATGGAGAAAACACATTTTTGCCTTTGTTCAATTTTAGCTCACGCTGTCGAAAATACAATTCTTGCATTTCTTTCATAGTCCCCCCATAACAAACTAACAAAATAGGCAAAACAACATCTAGATTGGTTTGAACAACAACAAAGATAACGAATACTCCCATCTAAATATTCAGCTCTATTTCTTTTGAAGGTACCAAGATGTATACTTTGACACACTTTCCCTCAA
Source organism: Olea europaea var. sylvestris (assembly GCF_002742605.1). Lineage (NCBI taxonomy): Eukaryota > Viridiplantae > Streptophyta > Magnoliopsida > Lamiales > Oleaceae > Olea > Olea europaea. Next base: position 13,792,378 of record NC_036252.1, read on the forward strand.
AATGTAGACATGTAAAGAATAAAGATTTAACATTATCTCGTCATGTTCACCTTCAAGTTCTTCTAACATCATCTCCATCATCTTCTGCTTGTTGATAGCCATAAACAGCCGTTCTTCTAGTTCATTCCCATCCCTTACGAAACTGAGTAGTTGCTTCTAGCTGCAAATTGCTATCATTTGACCAAATCCCAGCAATCATAGCAGGAAGACTCTCCAGCTGCAAACCAATCAAACCATTAATCACTATTTAGACAACAACAATATTCAACTCCTATTAATTAAAATAGAAAATTAAAAAGCAATTTCCCCAGTCACTCGCCAATAGTTAGTATAAACCCAAGCCAAGCATCTCAAAATTTGCAAATTTCAATCCTAAATTACCATGTAAATTACCAAAAACTGCAAATTTCAATCCTAAATTACCAAAATTATTCGGGTTATGTTTATGGACCGTAATTTCTTCACATCATATAATGCAAATATGCGATGCGGGCTTCAGTGTAGAGAGAAAATTTGAACTGTAAAAGAGACTTGAAAATAAAATTAGTTCAACATTTTCTCAATACCCACCACATCATAATTCCATTTTCTCAATAACCGCAACATTTTCCTCAGTAAACAAGAAAGCCCCGAAGAATAGAAAATCAAAGAGTAAATAGGTGGAATCCCCGGAAACCAAAATTAATAAAATGTACAATGTAATGAAGGCATGATTTTTTTCCCTAGCAAAGTAAAATTTTATTACTGCAAACAGTTCATTTCTCTTATTACAAATTTTGAAGTTAGGAATCTTCAATATAATTAATTTCAAGTGTATTAATGAATGAGCGAGCTGTTTCTAGTTAACAGGAGATCCATTCGGTTGCAGTTAATTACATAAATTCTTATTAATTGCAAAAATCCAGAAATTTAAGCAAAAAGGAGCAATTCATTACAAAAAAACAAAGTGAAATTTAACCACCTGAATTCACTCGTCGCCGAAGCCAATGTTCTCGTAGCTTCTATCGGCTAATGCTCAGCACCCTCTTTCTATCAGCCCTCAACCACCCTCTCTCCACATTTATCGGAATTTCCCAAGCCAGTCGAAATAACCCCTAAAGTCGGAGATGGTGGGTACACATTGCTGAATTCATTTTGTGGATGGTTTTTGGTCGACTGCAAAAGTTGAGAGAGAAGCTGCTATTTTTAGTTGTATATGAGTTTCTCTCCCTTTTTTCCCGCTCACGCTTTTGTTCCCTCCAAACAGCAATGAAATGAACAGGAAAGGTAGTCAACAGCCACGTCAGATTTTTTAAAATTCTGGATTTGAGCCTGTTTATAACCCTGTCACAATAGCATTATTGTTTATGATAAGTCCCTCTGATATTCAAAAAGCTACTTAATAGATGTTGGACAAATGTGAAATGCAAAAGTGAATTGAAATAGTTACTAGTAGAACCAAATATAAATGTCAGGGCCCATTTGACATAATTTTTAAAAGTCAAAAGGAGTTTTTGAAATCCTGAAAATTACTTTTGGATCCATTTCACTTATTTATGAAAGGGTTTATTCTTATTAAACAAAATCAATTGAGGATGAAGTAGAACGGAGTGGGCCACGACCTTACGAGAAATCTCTTCCCATCCCTGCCTCATCTCCAAGAGGCCAAGAGGAGGTTAAAAATATCTTCATTTTCTCCCATTTATTTATTGGGGAATTTACATAAATGTCACTAAAATTGAAAATGCACAAAAAAATTTCATTTGCACCAATTTCTTCCAAAAACATCACTTTTGTTGCAAAATGTCCATTTTAACCTTTAGACACCTTTTTAAGAGCAATAAATGCTTGATTTGAATGCAATTAATGGTGTTATATGACGATTTGTTTTATTAAATTTAAATATTTAAGATATAATTATTATATTGTATAATATGAATTTTTGATTTAAAAAGGGGTGAAAACTTAAAAATAAAAAACTCACACACACACACAAATACGTTGGAATACAAACCCTACATTCTTCTTCACCATCTTCATTTCATCATCAACAAGGCAAGAAGAGAAAGCTATTGATCAATCTCAAATGTGAGCTACTAGAAAAAATTATTTTTTATTTGATAATTTACTACTTTAAATGTTTAATACAATATGGTCATATTTAGTTGACTCTTTTTGAATCTAATTCATTTATGTATTTTATTTTTGAAATATTTTTTGAAGGAAAAAATACAAACATCCTCTATAAAATGTGAAGGATTCCATATTTAACGAAACATTGAGTTATTCCTTCTTTATTTATGAGAAAATATTGTAATGTTGTAGTTGAGAATTGATTATCACCATTAATGTATTCAATAATTTCTTCCAAATAAAGCAAACCGTGAACCCTCCTAAACGAGCAATTTTTGTTGTCTATTCGATCCGACCTTCGTGTACGCAAGTTGTGCTTTCACACAAATTCAAGGTTCGAAGTGCTCATTCGATACGTGATTTGCACCTTTCTAAGCGCGTACGTGGAGAGAATTTTTATACTATATATAAATACACCCTTTTAAAATATAGCCATATATAAATTGGTCTTTGCCTTAATCATTTTTCTATGCGGAACAAACGAACATAGTTATCCCTCCAAAACATATACATCTTCCAATGGTCCTGTTTGAACTCCAATTTCTCATGCACCTAATTATCATTTTTGGTAAGTAAATAAATTACTTCGATGATCGCATAGAGGAGAATACGAAACAATTTTGATCTTCAAAAATGAACAAACAGGTCCCACTCAAAATTATGTTAAAACTAGCTCATAAAGCCATTTTTCCACAAAAGTTGCAATAATTTGATGTCATGGGTTGGAGATGGCCTAATTATCAGCTCTTGCTAAAAGGCTTATTTCAATTTTATTCGCACAACGCAAAATTAGGGCTCTTAGATTGAAGTTTGAAATTTATAATTTTAATTCTTTAATACATAGCTAGAATATAAAGAAAATAGATACAGTTGGTAGAGAATAGGAACAAGATTTTTAAAGATTTATAGGAATATGATTATTTTGTAATGCAAATACACAAATGCCACAGTTTAAACATGATCAAATAACATACTTGTCCTACAAATTCGTCATAAAATTCGAAATATTTAAATTGAAAAAAACTATTGACCTTCGCATCTAACATGATTCAACTGTCAACAGAAAACATCCATGTTAGATTACATTGACCATTGCTTTGATGGGTGTTCAATAGTTGCGTGCACACTGAAGATCAAGTCAGGATATATATTGGTGTGGAAAAGACACAACTGACAAAAATATAGGTTTGAGTTGTAAAGAAAATTATCAAGATTGCAAGTACTTTGGATGTCCTTAGGTCTCATCCTTTCCATATCCATATACTTTCTTATATATAGTTTTTTTTTTTTTAATCAACAGTAAAGCATGTATCCTAGGGTAGAAAAATGACTTACTAAGTATCGGTTATATAATACATCAATTCATTGATAGATAACAAGTTTAATTCAAATATTGAGACCTATACACTTAGCCTCCATTTGAGCTATATTATTGTAAAAATGAGAATGAAAAATATAGCCGTTATGGGTCCCACGCAAGAAATAAAAAGTCAAATATGGTAGCTTAACATGATGAATATCAATCATATTTTTCATTTTAATAAGAAAATAACGGAGCTCAGACATACACTTAATTATATGTGTCATGTCATTTGATCTTAGTATATCATTTCTCTTCAAAGGCATTCCCCAAGAATTAATAAACATGCATTTAATTGACAAGTATTTCAAAAAGAATCACATATCATATTTGGTGCTTTGGCCACGTCAATGACCGAGTCGTGTGTGATAACTATGACCATGAGAGCAATCATAGCATGATCATATTTGGTTAGTGTGGTTAGATGGAATCTAACCGCTTGATTAGGACTCGATCTGCAATTTTGATGATGCTTTTGTTTTAAATGCTCGGTATTACAAGTGGGCTTTTGAGTCTTAGCCCTTCTTTGGCTCCCATTTTCAGAAAATGAAAATTGGTGGAATAGTGTTTTTTTGAAAAATGAGTTGTTGAAAAAGAAGGAAAGATTTTCGATTTACGCGTAATATTATTTTATGAAAAATTGTGTGGTTGAAAATAGGGGAGAAAAAAATGAAATGTAATGTAATGGAATTTAATAGGAGCCAAACGGGGGCTTATGTTGCTTAAAGTTGTATAAAGAATGAGATTATATACGATGCCAAAGCTATGGGATGTAAAAATACATCGATAGGGGAGCTTTCCGTCCTAGGAGGCCCCCGCACAAGCAATGGTGGATAAAGCAGAAACGAGAATGTCGGCTTGAATAACGTAAACATCGGTGAGAATCAAATGCCCCAAAAACCTGAGGGTTCCTATGCAAGGTAAACTGTAACTGGTAGATTCCAAGGTTTAGGAGAAGGAAGTGAAAAAATTTCAAAATCCATTTCTAACATCATATGATCTTCAAAAATCCTATGATTTCCGGCTTTCTCCTGGTACACTACCACAAAATTCATTCTAGTTACATCTCGCAACTTGTGTTTCTAAAAATATATACAAAAAACAACTTATCCAGAAACTACTCTAAATTCAATGATCTACTCCATCTTATCTTGAAGTATTCTTCATCAGTAAGAGGGCTTCTTTGTTCTTGACTGCTGAAAGATGTGGAACTATCGTTTTTATCAAGAAACGCAAGATTTATATGGGACTCTACACTTGAATCTGGATAAACTTCATCATCGTTGTCATCCGCAATTTCTGATTCGTACCCATTGCCAAACTGGGATTTTAATTCTTCATTCACAAATTCCTCCCCCATTAAGATATTCAATATCTATACAGACAAGAAGAATAGCAACACTCTCAATACTAGTACCACATCATGAGTTCACAAAAGATGCTAAAATGAAGAGTTTATTCACAAAACATGGTACCTGGCACATTCTGGGACGTAGCCGTGCTGCTTGTTTAAGACAGAGAGTTGCTGCTCGAGCCATTCTACGCATTTGAGCCTCATTGACATTGTCACTCAAATTTGGATCCAGGATGCTCTTTAAATCCCCATTGTCTAGTTTAGGCCTTGCCTAAACACAAATATTTCTTGTAAAATCCACATTGAAAACAATTAGGACATAAAATTTATGTTTACAACAAGGTTCTTACCCACATGACTAAACTTTCTTGGCCCTTCAGAGTCTCGAATCCAACTGGTTTTCTCCCTGATAGCAATTCTAGTAGAACCACACCAAAAGCATATACGTCAATCTTGTCACTCACTTTCCCATACATAAAATACTCGGGAGCAAGATAGCCAAAAGTCCCTACAACATCGCTAACTGTTAGGAAAGATTCCGTTTCTGGTCCCCATATTGCTAATCCAAAGTCAGATAACTGTAGCAAAGAGTTAACGTTTAACCATATGTGCATTGAAAAACGATGACTTTAAAATAAGATGCCTACTAAAAATGAGGGTGTAAAGAAGCACCTGTGGTTCTAATTTATCAGTGAGAAGAATGTTTGAAGACTTGATGTCCCTATGAATGACTGGCCTTGGACATTCATCATGTAGGTATTTGAGTGCTTCTGCAATCCCAACAGCTATTTTGAATCTTACTTCCCATGGCATTGAGTTCTGCTTTATATTTCCTGCTTTGGTAATCACCTCCATGTCAAGGTTATGTTCAGAGACACGTCTGGCTAAAAGCTTATAAGCAATTTTTTGTTTCCAAACACATACGAATATGTTACTTTTAAATACAACTTTGACTAACATAAAGAACTATTTATCTTAAAACTCGCTCTTTTACTTGTAAGAAAACTATTTATCTTATAACTTGCTCTTTTACTTATAAGAAAATCTTTTAAGCTTAGCCAAACATGATATTCGGATGAAATAACGTTTGATGCTCGAAGGACTTACTCTGTAAATTCTCTTCTAAATTTCCTGTAGGCAAAAAATCGTAAACTGATATCAAATTATCATCTTCTACACAAATACCGAGTAATGTTGTGATGCCTTTGTGCTTTAATGTGGTCATTATATCAACTTCCATGGTAAAATTCTTCCGTGCTTCTTTTGATGATATCAAAGTCTTTATAGCCACTTGTTTGCCACCGGGAAGAAGCCCCTTGTATACAGAGTTACAACCGCCTTTCCCAATAAGATTTTCTATAAAAATATAAACTAAATTAACTAACTCAGAGGATGCACCTTAAGTTAAGGTGAAACTGGAACAGAAAATTTGTCAAACATAATTTGAATGTGGAGCAACAACCTGAGGAAAATTGAGAAGTCGACATTTTAAGGAGTTCATGACTGAACCATTTGCAGCCTGATGACTTTGTAACTGGCATAAGTTTCAAATGGTTTGCCTCCTCACCCCGGACAGACATTTTGTAGTCTCCACTATTCACTTCAGAGATCCCATTTTCTATTCCTAAACTATCGCCTGTTTCATTTAGATTGGACTTAAATTCAGAAGCTTCAAGCAAAGATCGATTTGGTAAGCTCATTACCCATTGCACAACAGACATTTGTCTAGCTTCAGGAGCTGGTTGAATTATTGAACTAGATGTTTGGAGCAGAGGCCAACCAGGCTTCTCCTGTGAAAAGTCCTCTACCTTAAGAGAGATTGAATTCCAAGAACCTCTAATCTGTTGCAGAACAGACCTTTGTCTAGCTTCAGGAGCTGGTTGAGTTATTGAACTAGATGTTTGGAGCAGAGGCCAACCAGGCTTCTCCTGTGAAAAGTCCTCTACCTTAAGAGAGATTGAACTCCAAGAACCTTTAATCAGTCTTTTAACAGGATTTAAAGCTTCATCACTCAAGCTCTGACCACCGTCTTCATCACTGAGTCTTCCCACCTCTGATGGCTCAGATTCAAGTAATTCAGACTGTTTATCTTTGAAAGTGATATTACCCATTAAATACAAACTTGGCCTCGGATCTCGTCCAAAACCTAGTATCATACAACAAATTTAGTAGTATCTTTTAGATAACAAATGAAATATTTCCCTGTCTATTTTGCATTCATACCAATACCATACCTTCTAGTTGGCTATTGGAACTCCTTGTAAAGAAAACTTTTCCATTGTGAATAGCCATGACTTCAGTAGTTGAAGGCAGTTGCTTTGCACAATATTTAGCAATTGAAGTCCGTCCCCTAAGACGAGCTTCTTTCAATACTTACCAAAACCATAATTCATAAAACAAACTCAATCAAATACATAAACTTCTATTTCTAGCTCTACTTACCAGATTGCACCATCCTTAGTTATCCCCACTATAACAATTGATGCGGCGAGGTTCTTTGCCTCTCTCACTAGAACTTTTCCAATAGAATTCCCTTTGAAAACCTCAGCAGAGAGAGTGGCCTAAACTTGCCAGCCACAAAAGAAAAAGAAAAGGATTTAAGGTTTGGTAACTGTCGTTTTGTTTTACTTTCCGAAAGTGAAAAGTGATAGAAAAATATCAAGATTGACAAACCTGCTTTTGATTGCACAGCCATTGATAATCTTCCAAATAATCCTCCAACACTGTTTTTACTTTTGAAAGGGAATCTGCAATGAAAAATCAATGTTACCACCTCATGTTCTAAAAATTATATCCAATCCAATTTAGACAAGAATTTCACAGTTACAATTAATTCAGGATTACTTAACAAGACTAAACGGGATTAAAGAATACGGTCGAATCCTATCCAATACTACAAGGTACTAACAATTTAGAAGTGCTCATGTACCTGAATTTTGACATACATGAACAGCAACAACACAGTCTCCAGGATGAGCTACTTTAACAAGAGCCCAATCCAGCAACTCTTTACTATGGCCATCGAATCGAATCCCAACCAGGACATTCCTCTTTCGACTCGTCTTCAATTGTTCAACTATCATTCTGCTATTTTCTTGATTGATGGCCAGTAAATTCATCCTTTCATAACATTCCCTAATCAGCTGTTAATATTCCTTTGCATGAAGTAAGATTATCATCTCAATTCTTGAAATGATAATCAAACTCTGGACCAAAAACAATCAATAATTACTTCCCTATCTGAATATCAAAATACTGCATACAATTAATATAAACAGTCAAAAAATCCAATCCTTGGGTCTAAAGCAACCCTGTGAAAACAATTCCCAGACCCCACAAAGTAATATAAAAATTAAAGTAAACCAGCAAGACCCACAAGACTTTTAACACTAACGCATTATATGGGTATTAAACAAGCTTGCCTATGTCGAATCAACAAATACACGTTGAATAAACAAAAGTTAAGCAGGACCCGACAAGACAAATCTTCCTAAAATTTGAATACGCTTCTCATTCAAAGCCATCAAAATTTAAAATTGAAAAAGAAAATGCCGCCAAGGATCAAAGGTAGACCTACTTTCAACTAGCAAACAGTTTAATATATTGAAAAAGTACGAAAATGACAATAATGCTTACTCAAGCAAATGGCTTTATTGTACACAAAAAGCAAAAAAATTTCAAAAAATAAAGATTCCAAGAATATAACTGAAATTGGAATATAATTTGCAGAAACAATTATAACTGTGTGTGTGTGTGTGTTTTTTTTTTTTTTTTTTAAACCCGTTAATCTAACGGGCAAAAATTGCGGGAAAGCCATGATAACCGGTCAATGTACCAACCGACAAATCGGCCCGAGAACTCTCGACCCGGAAATGTGGGTCGATGGTTGCTGCAACGGTACACTTACGGTGTTATTGGTGAAAAAAGAGGGGTAATAATTAATCCCTAGGGAAATGGTAGTAATTAATAATTATTATTTTCTTAATTGAGAAGGCGAATTACTACTGATATTTCTTTATTGCTTATTATAATAATAAAGCTACTTATACAAAGTTGAATTACAAATCGTGTTAGCAAAATCCAAGCCATTAATTTTAAATGATTGGTTTGGATGTGATTTTATCATCCAACTTTATCAACCCCATTTGTAAGTGTAGACTAACTCTAAAGGACGCTGCTGAGCGAAATTTGCATAAGGATATTATATTTACGTAATGAAAGTCTTCAATTTTTTCATTATCATACTTATGGGCTCTTAACTTTTTTTTCATCGCATTTTTATATTCAACTTTTTATTAAGTAAAACATCTTCATTCATTCCAAAAATTGTCAGATGAGTGTAAAAAGACTTAATTATCCCTCATTTCAAGGCATATAAATAAAATATTTGGATAAAAATCGTCACCAAAGACAAAATTTGCTATTAATTAAAAGCTGAGAATAATAATGTGATGAAAAAATTAGAGATATATATGCAAGAATGTGCAAAGATTGAGGACCTCCATTATAATTAAAATGTGGTGAAACATGAATATCTTCGATAATTTTTCAAAATAGAAAAAGAAAAAGAAAAGATTAACTAAAACAAAAGAAATTTGGAGAAGCCTAAAGATCTAGAGTTCTAAAAATGACTCGCATGAAGAGTTCAACGTGTTAAAAAGAAGCCCATCATATCATCCTTTTTGTTTTGTCAAACTTAACAAGACAAAACTCGCCATCAAATGAGTCAACAAACTGGAGTCGAGCCAAATTAAAATTGGGTTAGTCCAAGCTTAAACAATCCAACATGCATTCCCAAGGAAATCACTATGGCACCAAGACAAATAAAATTAGGATTGTGCTACTTGTATGTAAAATTTGTACATAAGAATTACATAAAATGATGTGGAGGGAAAATATTGGATGCCCGAGCATCCATCCAATGTATTCTTTTTGATCTTGTACCTAGTACACTGAACACCAACCCAATCTCGGTGAAATGAAAAAATCAAAGTAGAAGCAACTGAAAAATTGACCGTATTGACAAATGATATAGTGATATGTAGCAATATGTAAAACTTAATATATAGATAGCAAGATCTGTAAAATTAGCTTAGCTGTTAGATAAGTCTTGTGTAAGAGCGGTCAAAGCTTAGAAACGTAAACCATTTATCAATTGAAGAGGAATTCCCACTGTTTCAGTCCATTCAAATCAAACACTTGAACGGGTCAAAAACTTGATGAAACTCCCTTGTATTTTACTTAAGCTCGAGAATGCTTTGACTTTGTTAAAGGTCAAAATATATTAGCTCACCCTAGTATAGCTTGGTACAATATTTTTTGGAATCAATAATTTACAATTTTATTGCAGTTCAATGTCAATAGAAGGGAGTCTTTGGTCCAAAATAATATTAATTAATGGTTAAATGACTCTGAGGTAATTATTTAAATTGAAAATAAAGTAAATGTAGGAAAAATTGGTGCATGAATTATATTCTGTTAATAAAAACACGTGCATGCAAATACGAATAGAGTAACGACTTATCAAAACCTTGATACGTGCATAATAAATCATGACTTACGCAAACATAGAAATTGCAAAAATTTGAAGGAGATAAAATGAAGCGAGGTATGCAAATCCAAATCTCCTTAAGACAAATTTAGCTCCCTGCACAAGTGCTAACAGGGTTAAATGAATGTACATCTCCCAAGATACAACGTTTTTCCAAAATTAATATAGCACAGTATTAATTTTGTCGTACAAATAACGCTGAACTGTACTCTTCTAAAACGAAAAATATTGAATACTAAATATCAAATACGAAACTTAAAAATAAAATGAAAATTATTTTGACAGAATTTGAAAAAGGAAAGAATTAGAAATCAATTATTTGAAATTGATTTGGAAGGAAAATAATGAAATTAGAAGGATCCTATTTATAGATTTGCGTGTGTCTCTTCGAAGGGTTGGATTTTCTTAGCACAAATTAATTTCAACCACTAGATTGTACCATTTCATATTTTATGGTGTAGATTGCACCTTATCAATATCACGCCTATTTTAAAATAACACAACTCTTTGATATGCACCATTTGTAATTGAAAGTCGTGACTAGTCATCGCATCAATTGGAAACTTTTTTCAATTCACACCTATAAATATCCCAAAAAATTCCAAAAATAAATAGTATCATCAAAATAAGTACGAAAATGTTAAAGTTTTGATAGGAAAAATTAATCTTACCAAAAGCCCAGTCAAAATGCAAATTGAAGCAGACATTTTTTTTTCTTGTCTCTATGCATGAATCTACTCCTTCGTTTTCATGATTGCGTATTTATATGAAATTTTACAACCAAGTATCCAACCTAATTGCATTGCAAGTCCTTTTCCTTCTATAACATGGCCCAATAAGTCCCCTTTTTTCCATTCTAATTCAACGTGCGATTTCTTTAAGAGTACTTTTCAATATTATTGTGCAAAATGTCACTGCCTTTATATTTTTTTGGCATTTTATCCTTCTATCCACTTCTTGTCAATCTGTCCGTTAAGTAAACACTTGTACTCAATTTTCTTTTCAAAATGGAAGGGTAATATTGTCTGACAAATTTTGCCCTACTCTTCCCTTGCGCGAAGTGCCAACAGTTATCCCCATTCCTCTTGAAAGAGTGATTAATACTTGGCGTCATCCAGAGATGTTCTCGTCCAAGAAAGAAAACACTTTTTTACTATATTCCGGAGCACAGATATAAAGCAAGGTTTTATGTAACTGCAGCAAAAACCATACGCTGAAAGGTCGGTATTGTTGGAATGCGGAAACGGAATTAAACAAAAATTAAAATTTTCTTTAAAAGCAAGATTATCTAGATGTTCACATGTATGTTATAACAAAATTAAAGGATTCGATTCTTTTACGTAAGTTCAATGATCAACCTTGAATTAACTCTGATCCGCGAACTTCCGTCTCCTTTAATGGCAAGAATCTTGGTTGTTCAAACCTTCAAATCTTTTAAGGTATTCTCCAATGATAAGGCTACACCGACATGTGGACACATTCTTTCAGTTAATCTATAAACTAATTCTTGAATCTTGGACAACAAGAAAATGATAGATTTTCACTCTCTTTTTCTCTCTACAAATTTGAATTTTATGGAATTATGAATGTTGTAGTATTTTTCTATCCATCTAATCTCTATTGATAGAGAAAAAAATTATAAAATTCTAGTACAATTATAATTCCACATTCAAACAAGAGTTCTAATTAAAACTCAAGTAGGAGTTCTAATTTAAATCTAATTCTAATTAGTTTACATATAATTGCATATTTAGTCCTAGAACTTCAATTACAATTACAATTAAGTTTATAACTTTCATAGTAATTACAACCAAGTACAAAACTTTATTGTAATTACAATTAAGCTCAAAACTATTATAATTACGGTAATTAAGTTCCAATACTTTATGGAGCTACCACAGGGACCTGATCGAACATATATTTTCCAAACTCCAATAATTAGATCATGTCTAGTTGACCCTAGACCACCCAATCTAATTATTAGTCCCTGCTTTCTCCACTAAAGGCAAAAGACTGAACCCTTGAAATATATAAGATCACAAAGTCAATAAATCTGTAATACTTTCCTCTANTGCTTTCTCCACTAAAGGCAAAAGACTGAACCCTTGAAATATATAAGATCACAAAGTCAATAAATCTGTAATACTTTCCTCTAACATGCCGTATATGTATTTTATCCCCGTCCGAGATCCGATAATTAGGTACGAGCATAAATGACCGTTTTGCCCATCTAATTATTTTCACTAACTCAAGTTTCATTTTCTTCAACGATCCTGTGAACAAATCACAGATGTCGAAGTTTAGCCGTCGCTACACATTGAGCTCAAATTTTAACCGTTCATTAGAAAATACTCAAGTAGTCACTCTACCCATTTTCAGGGTGACGATTCCCAACACGAATTCATGTTCTCTACTCCGTTCATTCTCAAGTTCCCAACTCATCAAGACATTTGACCAATCAAATTGATCTCACCCATTGATCATAACGGTCAAAAAATCAATTCTCAAAATTATATGGGCCAATAACCCAACAGGTATCACATCGACTTAAAAGAAGATTCTGGTGTCTAATCAAACTTAATCAACAGAATAAAACGATACCCAACCATAGTCATGACTACGTATGAAGGCAAACTCACTCGTACAAGTCCGTTGATGTCTCGAGAAAACCCTGCTGCTGAACTGATGCGGCCGCCATCTTTATGCCATCACTACTACAAATGAGTTTATCATGGGCTACAGCTTAATACCAAGTCTATTGCAACTACTCTACACCATTGAATTTTGGTTTTATGCATTCTACAAATATCAACAGTGCCGCAAGTACACCATAAGGATGGTTCGCACAATCAAATATGTAATTAAAGGTGACGATGTCAAAAAATTTAAAAATATGAACGTTTTGTATAATAATATTGAAAGGTAAAGATGTTATCTGCTCATTACCCTTGTTTTAACATAAAAGAACAAGACTCCTAATACAATAAAAAAGGACTTCCATTCTCCTTTTTCTTTACCAAGAAAAATTCTTATTTTCCTTTCCACAGTAGAACTCTCTATTTCACAAATTTAGATCAACCCCAAGTTTGACAAATTTTAGTATACTATTGCAAAATTAATGTAGCCCATCATTAAACATAAACATAAAATGTAAACAAAAGCAGAATGGTGATGATAATCTAGTTTTCCATAATCCAAATCAGTTTATAAAATGATTGTTCATAAAGACACAAACTTAGGCATAAACTAGATCTTACACAAGCACAAAAATTATAACATTAGGCCTTAAACGGATATACATCTCAAACTACAGTTGACAACGACGATTCATTCTTCTTGATGCTTAAGGAGAGCTCCCTACGGTCAGTCAAGAATCAAGAATCACAGCACAGGTCATTGCATCGACAAACGAGGACTGGGAGTGCAAGAGAAATAAGATTTAAGTCCAAACCCTTAATATCATATCTCTATCATCATTTTTTAGCAATCACAATATACTGCAGGCTTTCTGACCCTTTCTCTTCTTTTTCCTTTGCTTTGGTGGCTGTATAACTACCTTAATAGCTGCATCAAAGACGGCCTTCACATTCTGCAATACTTGAAGGAAATTCATTCAATGCTTATTTGGTATAGCTTAAAAAATTGCTAAAAAGCTGATGTCAATGTCAACAATAAATTTTACCACATATAATAGGAATCACAACTTTTA
>NC_036252.1:13806563-13807963 GCF_002742605.1 Olea europaea var. sylvestris
AAAAAAAAAAAAAAAAAAAAAAAAAAAAGAAGATAATACTCTCATTAACGTATGGGGCAAAATTATAAAGTAAATGATAGCAATTGCACGACGTATTAAATATCCGTTAAATTGAAAAGGTTAAATACCACTAAATTAACAGACTTCATAGCTTACCACTATTTTTAGAATTAGATTTTAAATTTGGAGTTATAAGTGAAGCCAATGAATCGTGAAGAAGACATTTCCTGTTAAAAAGATCCCATACATACAAGGACCCATTCCTTGTGACAAGCAACAACTTCCAAGATTCATCACAATCAATAAATACTGCTGCAGATCCCATCTCCATTGTCGGAATAGCACGTCTCCCACACTTTGTGTATACCTTCTCATAGAAAAACATTTAAAATCAAATAAGATAAAAATATACATGGTTGTAGGAAGTCTGCAAATCCTACAAGTATCCAAAGTTTAGTGTTAAAACTACTAATCACAGATAAATCACTCTTAATAGAGTCAATTATACAACGAAAATCATATCATTATGAGATACCACTAAAAATGTTAAGAGATGGACTAACAAAAATACTATTTGGAAAATTACCTATCTGAACATAACCAATTAAATATAAAATGATATGGTATAGGAGTATCTTCGTTATACGTGTGAACTACATAAATACAGATGAACAAATGATTTTATTTTTTTTCTCTACGTTCAATAATTTAATAGAAAAAAGAGTTGCTACAAGCATAAAAATATTTACAGAAAGATTCTCTACAGCATTGTTTCTGTAGCAGCATGTTGTCCATAAGAATATGAATATTTGCCATGAGTAAAATATGTGGTTATGACAACATTAAAATAAGTTGAGCACCTATATAGACCATCAGTTGGTGAACGTGAATGCTCAGCTTCAGCACATACAGAGTGGTGCAGGAAAAAGTGGATGATACATTACATTTTGATTTTAAAAATAGCACAGGCAGCAATTTTGTTTAGCACTGGATTCAAATTTCAGGACAACGATGAAATTTATTAATTTCTTGAAGAGGCAAATTTCCATTGCCCGATAATGAAAATTTATTTTATTTTCATTTAGCATATATATTTGCTAAAGATGGGTATAAATGATCTACAGTTCTAGGTTTCTTTTATACCACGAAGTTCTTAAACAGTTAACAAGAACAGTAATCAGGGGAAACATTTGTAACAAATTTGGTTCCTGTACTCATTGATGCAGTATTTTTTTGTTATTAATAAGGCGCATGCATTCCTAAAAGGCGTGAACAGTTGATCCAGACCACGTTTCATATTCTCCATCGTTTACAGCTCTTGCTCACATACTTCAAGTAGGCCATGGATATCCTTGAATATTGATAACCAAGTGTTTTTAGTCAATTCTAAGTTCAGGTCT
>NC_036252.1:13816389-13817783 GCF_002742605.1 Olea europaea var. sylvestris
AAGTTCTAGCTTAGGAGGACGATATAAGACTGACTAGATGTCCAATTAATGAAAAAGATAACTTTAAAATTTTAACCAATTCTGAGTGATTAGGAGTTAAAGCTCTAGTCAGCATGCAAGTGCGCATTGTACGAATTTAATGATATCCACTTATAATCCATCTATATACTGTCGAGGGGCCCATGTGGTCTTGGACGTATAATAGAGTCTAGTCAAAAGAGTATTATCGACTTAGAAAGGATTCCGAAAAAATAAGAATATAGTCGTCAACTCTTACTCCAAGTCTAGATTCGAACTCTATGAAAACCATCGAGGGATCATTTATTTTAGTTGGATCGAGTTAGACTAATACACGGATGAATGCCTGATCATCGCTAAAGCCCTCAAGTATGACGTGACAAAAATAATGACAATTAAGTCGAAAATTTTTAGAGTGATATGTATTGTACATTTTAGTGATTCGTGCTAATTCCTAATTTTATTCACAATACTAGAACGAATGAGGATAAAATAAATACTAAAAATATACATAATTTTCAATAATGCAATTTTAATTGCTACTAGAATTATCCTATAAACAATAATGTTGTGGAAGTGATGTGGCCAAACGTGGGACATAAATTGTGGGGGACAATACCATAAAACACATTATATCTCTTGAAAAAAATAGTGGTAGATCGATCATGACTTTATAGATCTAATGAGAGCACCATTTGCAACTTGAACTTTTTTCCCTTTGAATTTTCATATATTTTTTTCCTATTTCAAATTATCAAATTTGGACCCGTTTTGCTTAAAATGAGCCCAAATATTAAATTATTCCAACACATATAAAACATCGCGATATAAAAAAAGCATACCAAGAAGACAGTCTCAGCATTACTTGTCCGATTATGAGCCCAATGAATTAGAATTGATATTATTGACTCAATTATACTGAAAATTTGTTTATTCATTTTAATTTTTTGATTTTGACCGTGTAATTTTAATGAACCATGCTTGGTCTACATTTTTTCTTACATCATTGATTAAATTCTACCACATAAGGGCAGTTTTAAAAAATAAAATAAAATTTTTGAACCAATATTTTCTTGCCAAAATAGCAAATATCATCCATGACGTTCCAAAATGAGTGTGCAAATGACATATCTCAATTTTAATACTTCACTACCTTGTAAGAAAATCGTCTAAATAACCTTAATTTTTGTTATTCATGCGTAGTTGGCTACCAATATTTAAAACATGGGTATTTTCCTAAGAAAAATTGGGGGATATACATGAAAATGACCCAAATAGTATATAAACTTTTCTAAAATGACCTTTGACTTTTTTAGAAATTTGAAACTACCCAAAATATCCTTGGAAAAATTTAACAACCAACCCTTTATATAATA
>NC_036252.1:13817883-13834773 GCF_002742605.1 Olea europaea var. sylvestris
CTAGAGATTTGTGGGTAGAAAAGAGAATTAAATTTTACTAACTCTGTTGACTAGAACTTCCTTCCGATAATGTGTTATAAAGTAAAGGGCTGTTTGGGCTCGATTTTTTTACCAAAAAAATTGATTTTTTGACCGTTATTTCACTATTTAAGCCGTCATATTTGACTTCTTCTCTCACAGGTGGGCCCCACTTTTCTCCTAACGGTCAAAAAATCAATTCTCAAAATCACTTCCAAACAGCCTCTAAGTAAAAAAATTAATAGACTAATGTGTATTTCAAAACGTAAATCCTATATTTATATGAAAAATTTAGGGCCGCAAGGCATATGGACTTTGTTATATGTATATCAAACTTTACATAATGGATTACATAATACCACATGTCACTATATTATTTATCAATTTAAAATACAATCAACTTTTTCATTCAATATTTTTCTTTCACATTATTTTATGTAATTATAATCCAAGGCATAGGACCTGTTTAATGTACATATCAGACTTTGTGTACGGTCAACGAAACAACACGACGACGCGTTTGTTGACATTATTACAGCGAAGATAGTCCGTTTACTTGAGCAAATTACCAAAGCAACAGCACCACCATCAACAACTTTGTTGTCAAGTCCAAAGTCCAACCTCTGACTCACCAACACAGCCACAAGTCGGCTCCTTATCCCCTCCCACCCACCACCAATTCAAATCAAAGCCAAAGTTTCAATCTTTTTCCAGTATTACAATGCAATGAAGGATTCATAAGTTTTTACTATTCAATGGAGAACAGTACAGCAATTTCAGAAAATGCACTGCTTACCACAATCTGCAACTCAATTCAAACATTAGGCCGTGGGTTTGATGTTACATCGGATATTAGGCTGCTGTACTGTAAAGGGGCTCCTGGTTCTCGCTTAGTGCAAATCGATGAAGATCACACCCAGAATCTAGAAATCGCCGAAAATCAGGTTATCCCAAATGTCTCTATTGACATCGACTGCTCCAAGGGCCGCAGTTCCACAGAGACAACCCCGGTTTTGCCCTTCCATGAGGTCAGTTGCCCATTTATTTTAACCTTGTTTGCCTCAAATTTGATTTTGTCATCTGGGTTTTTTTGGTCGTGGTTGGATACTTTACCTGATGATTTGGGTGCGATTTCCTGTTGAAGCTTTATAAGAATTTGTTGGTTATCTTAATTTTACTCAGAGAGACAATCTTTAAATGGATTGACTTTAGAATGGACAAATCTTTTTTGTTCTGATATGTGCTACTTGTATTCTGAGCTTTCAATCTGATTCAACTAATATACAGATGTTGATGCAGATATAGGTTATTGTGGAGAGTTTAATGTTTTTAGTTTGTTTTGTGACTGAATTGTCACATTGGTTGCTTTCCATGTTTGTTTTGTGATGTCCTGAGAGATATTTCTATTTAGGGAATTCAAATTATTGTATATCATGTGATCCTGGATGATTTTGTAGAGTTTGGTATTTATCCGTATTAAAATACACTTTTGAGCCAATATACACTAGGAAAAATGATATAAAAAATGGAAAATTGAAACCTGAGGTCTCATTTGGATGGGTGGATTTGAGATTGAATGTATGTCAAAGCCTTATATATTTTTTTTAAAATAGTGATTTTAAATCATTGGATTAGTCAAGAATGAAAAATGAGTTCGAAGGAAATAAATTTAATGCATTTGAATGTCACCGTGAATGATCAAAAAAGCCAAAACATGATGTAGAATTAATTGGAAACCGATAGGAACTCGACTTAATTCAAGCAGGTGAGATAGATTTAACATTCGTAGGGAGTTCTATTTGGCAGACATGACAGAGCTAGATCATATTACACCATTGAGCGAGAATGAGTGCTATTTGAATATGGGTTGCCTTTGTGGTCACAATTGTGTGGGTCCTCTAAGTGCAAGATCAGACACGTCAATCTTCAGTTTGGGCTAATCTTGGGGCAGATTGGCCATGTTTAGGCCCTATTTGTCACCCATTATTTGAAAATTAAAGAGTTTTGAATAGTATTTTTGGGAGAATGTGTAGAGATGGCAATGGTTCGGTTGGGTCAAAACCATCACTGAACTACCAATTTTTGGGCCATACCATAACCGCACCATAACCACGAAAGTCGGTTCGGTTCGGGTCGTTAATAACCACGAAAATAAATTATTTTTAATTGGTCCATCCGTCGAATAAAAAGAAAAATGTATGAAAAAAGTCAATGAAAAAAAAAATGATACTAAGTCAATGTAACAAACAACATCTCAAATGAAAATGCAAAAAAATCCCAATTCTCAAATACAAAATCCAAATTTAACAAACAATATTCAATAACTCAAAAAACTCCAACCTCAATTCATATTCAATCTTCATTCTTCCCCACAATTCTTACTAGCATACGTCAAAACTCAAAATTGATTCCTATATAGTATATAAGAAATGTAAATAGAGTAATAAATCAATAATTCATAATGTTTTTAATTGAAGATTTAAACAAAAAAATATATATCTTCGTCAACATCCTCGTCACAAAGTTTGGTTTCTGTAATTAAAGAATTCAATTTCTTGTTTATGTGTTGTTTAGGCCAAAAGTCATCAAAGAGGGGAGAAATTAAAGTCATTTATCTCTAAAGCAGCCACCAATTGTAAAAAACTGAAAATTTTGGATATACTTTGGCCAAATCTTGTGCGAAATTCACAACAAACTCAAATAGACAAATACAAATTATCAAAAAAGAAAATGAGAAGCTCACCAGTGGCAGAAGCCTGAAGGTCGAAGGAGAAGAAAATAATGCAAACGGACGGACACGGAAGAGACGGCAATCGGCACTCGGCAAACCCAGAAGACAGGAGTTGAGTTCCAATTCTCCAATAAAACGTTTGTGCCTTTGTGTTAGATTGTTAGGGTTCAGGGTTGGGTACTTGGGTTTAAATTTAATTTGTTAATGGGCTAGAAATTTTGGGTCAAAGAAATTAAGTAATTAACATAGAAAAAATAAAAAAATTATGTAAAGCCCAATTATTATTAATTTATTATTTTTTCTAATGGTTAATCGGTTCGGTTCGGGGCGATAACATAAATCCCCGCCTCGCCCCAAACTGAACCGATTCATTAAAATCAAATACCATATCCGTCCCATTGCACCATTGGTTCGATTTTTTTTGCCCCATTCGGTTCGGTTAACCCCGTTTTTCAATTTTGACGGTTCGAATTGCTATCCCTAAGAATGTGTTGTTAAAAAGTAATGAAACTTTATTGATCTCTGTGTAGAATATTTTATTGTGTGAATGTGTGGTGGAAAATAATACTGCAGCAAACAATTTAATATTTTAAAGGTTGTCAAACAAGGGCTTACAAAGGGCACTTCATAAACCGATTTATAGGTTCAAAATTTTCAACCAAAATGACCCCTAACTCCCTGCCTCACCAAAAGAAGTAAGAAAAGAAAAGAGAAGCAGAGAGAGAGAGAGAACGTATTCTGTCTCTTAATTGACTGAATGAATTGTTCATTATTTGTGCTCCGAAATGCCACGTTTGCATTTATGGTTTCGGTCCCTAATTTTAATTAAATCCTTTTGATACTTATATTACAGATGGCAAAATACTTCAGTGAAAAGTCTAATGTACCTGGACACGTGCCACTAGGAAGCTTTAATGCTATGTTTAATCTCACTGGCTCTTGGCAACTTGATGCAGCAGCTACAAAGTCCCTTGCAATGGTTGGTCGTATCATGCCATTAATTAAGGTCAAACTATCAAAATCTAATTTAGTTTTGAATGATGACATCAAGAACACAGTTCCCTATTCTTGGGACCCCGCATCATTGGCAAGGTGAAACATTATGAAAGTCTTAGCTTATGAATTTCTTTTATCATTCATCATTGACTTGGATGTCACTTTAAATCAATGTGCCTTTCTTTATATGATGTTTAATATAGGAGAAAATGGTCCTTCATATTTACAATGCGACTGATTACTGAAGTTCTAAAGAAAGATTCTATAGTTCCTAAAGTAGTAGGATTGAGTGCAATTATTGGAGTATCTCTAGTTGATGGCATTATTCAACCACCAAAATTACCTTTTCCGGTTCTTGTGGTGTGGGTGGGTTGGGGGGCGGGGCTGGTTTTGCAGGATCATATAAATTTTTGAATATTTAATCAAAATGTTTCAAGGACCAATATTGATGCATATTGAAATCCGAGGCCGATAGTGAATTATAAATGGTTATTTCCATTTCAGAAGCTGATGTTATAAGATTTATGTCTCGATACTTTTTCTTCCAGCTTTATTGAGAATTATGGCACCCATATTGTCACCTCTGCAACAATTGGTGGAAGGGACGTGGTCTATATTAGACAGCATCAGTCATCACCTTTGTCATTGTCAGATATTGAAAACTATGTGAAAGACATTGGAGACCAGAGGTTTTCCGATTTAAAAAGCCATACAAATGCAGGCCCCTTAAAATACAAGGACAAGGTAAGTGCAGCAGCTTTATACAAGTTTTTTTCCCTGTTGAAACTCATTTTTCTGTCAAAACGTATTTACATCTTTCATTAATCTTATAGAGCTCTTAGCTTTAAAAAGGAAAAAAGTAGTGCTCTTGGCTTTTGATCATGTTTTTTTGTTCTAGAGAACTTCTTGTTGGGGGCCACTCTCCAACAATACTAATTATTCTGGTGTGATTATAAGAAAGCCGGTAAAAGCATTTTTCCTGATGCAGGATGTTACTGTGATCTTCAGAAGACGAGGGGGGGATGACCTTGAGCAGAGTTATGCCAAGTGGGCTCAGACTGTTGAAGCAGCCCCAGATGTGATCAACATGACATTTATTCCCATTGCCTCTTTGCTCGAAGGAGTTCCTGGAATAAAGCACCTAAGTCGTGCTATAGAATTATACTTGGAGTGTAAGATTTCGTCCTCTGTTACACTTGATTTCCTGCAGTTTAAAAGCGATAACTTCATTTCAGGGCTTTGTTCTGATAGATTTGGTAGTTTTTCCAAAAAAGGTACATGCTGTAGTAAATAAAATGTTTTTGTATGTTCGGTTTTGGTGTCTTTGGAACACTGCAAGGACATTATATATAGCTATTTCCTACAACATTGTTTTCATTTTGTTTTGGCATTGTAAGGGTGGTATTAGATCATAACCTTTGGGTTCTAAAAACTGAAACAATTTGGAAATTTGAGATCCTTTAACATTATTGAAGTAAACTCTTATGGATTTGATATTCAACATTGCGTCTATGGAGCTGCCGATAACAATCAAATATGAAGAAATTTTGTTTGATTTATTTGGTTACTGGAATGATGTGTTCCTGCAAAAACCCATTGAAGGCTTTCAAAGTATACTTCTCTAAATGTTCAAGTTCTTATCCTTTGATGGTTGGTATACACTCAATTTATACTGTTGAATAAGACGCAATGCAATGTGACTGTGATTATGATTCTGTTAACATTTTTTGATATTCTTGTACACTTTGTCGGGGAGAAGATCCATTTATTTTCTTAAATATCTTTAGTTTGCATAAGATGTTTGGTTTTGTTCCTTCCAGACAAGCCGCCTATTGAGGATCTACAGTATTTCTTGGACTTCCAAATTTCTCGGGTTTGGGCTCCAGAGCAGAACAATCTACAAAGAAAGGAGCCTGTGTGTCCATTTCTTCAGTTCAGTCTGATGGGTCCAAAGCTTTATATAAGGCCCGATCAGGTATATAATTCATAGTTCTTGTTATTGTACTTAAGATATACAGCCACCACCTTAATTCAGTTGGGCTAGAAAATCCTGGATTTTCCTCTCCTCCTGGCTAATATGCAAGTAATGTCCAACAATTATTTGTTTCAGTTTTCTAAGTCAAAACTTCTGGGATATGGCAGGTGACAGTTGGGCGTAAACCAGTCACAGGCCTCAGACTCAGCCTAGAAGGCAGTAAGCATAATCGTCTTGCTATCCATTTGCAACATCTAGTGTCTCTTCCTAAAATCCTTCAACCCCATTGGGATGCACACGTGGCTATAGGTGCGCCCAAGTGGCAGGGTCCCGAAGAGCAGGATAGCCGATGGTTTGAACCAATCAAGTGGAAAAATTTCTCACATGTTAGCACTGCACCTATAGAGTATACCGATATGTGCATCGGAGATCTATCTGGCGTTCACATTGTCACTGGTGCTCAGCTCGGTGTCTGGGATTTTGGTGCCAAAAGTGTATTACACCTTAAACTTCTCTTTTCCAAAGTACCCGGGTGCACAATAAGGCGTTCTGTGTGGGACCACAGCCCTGCCAACCTGTCTGCTCCACAAAGACCTGATGGTTCATCAACTTCACTGTCAAACGAGAAAATCCCTGATGATAGAAAATTGGACGGTTCAAATCAAGTCGGGAAACTGACAAAAATCGTGGATCCAACAGAAATGTCAAAAGGACCACAGGACATGCCAGGCCACTGGATCGTGACAGGAGCCAAGCTTGGGGTGGACAAGGGAAAAATTATGTTACGGATGAAGTACTCCCTATTGAACTACTGAATCATGGTGATAGGCGATTAATTTGTACCTGCATTTGCAGGATAGCTAACTCTTAAGCATTTTTTTTTGCACAGGCGGCATATTTGTCTATTCTGTTAATATAGTTAATTCGTTTTGCTTGAATCTTTTGTTGTTGAATAGAATGTAAGTTTTGCTCATTTCTATTTCTTGTTCTTTTTCGTATGATATCTTCATTAAAGTTGCACATGAGAAGCTAAACCGTTGGAACCAATTTCATTGATCTGTTTATATTAGTTCTTCCTAATTGAAGAATTGTTTCCGGCCGAATAATTGCAGTAATATTTTTGTGCGGAAACTGCATATGCTTTTGGGTTGATCACCATTCTCCTGTTTGTCCCACCCAACTTTGCTTTGCTTTCACATGACATGGGAAGGAACAGTCTTCTTTTCCCAATAAAAAAGAGGAAGTATTTTTCAAGAGCACAGTGCATTAGCTAGTGTCTGAAGGGAACTTGCAGAATAGAATAATCACTTCGAGAAGATCTGTGGGGTTTGAAGTTGTTTTGTATGTGAAGCTAGCGGCGGTCTGTTTGAAATACCAATGATTCTTTATAAAATCATTCAAAAAATGATGTATTGACAATGTGGAAGAAAGAGACCGTCAGCATAAAAATGGGTTTAACAAAGCAAAGCTATTTTCTGTTTGTTAATTCCAGGGAATAAATAGGTGGTCAAAGTTGGCAACCCAGACTGTGATGGCCCGGCTCGGCTTGGAAAAATCGCGATAACAAGTCTGGCCAGGCAGCCACCACGATTTAGAAAAGCGCCACCCAGTCCTCTGAACAGGTTATGCAGGGCAAGACTGGCCTGTCGCAGTAAGTTGCCAGTCAAAGGTTTAGACCAATCACAATTCATCACCATCTGCAGCTTTCAAGTAATGGCTGAATATTATGTAAGTGTAGACCTAAGCCCCAAGGATGTACCAAAACTGGGCTGGTCCAAACCTTTGCATAGGCCCTCCTGGACCTATTTGGAGTTTCCAACCCATTCCATTTGACACTGGAGCCACAATATTTTCCCCAAACTTGAATCTATACCCCGATTAGCTACTCCATTTTAAATTCATCGTTATCCTGCAAGATTTTTGCTTGCTGAATTTTCTGACTTCTGTTTTGTCAAGTGTTCGAATTGGTACAACGAAATATTTTTTACTTCAATACATTCAATTTCACAGGTGACAAAGATACATATAATTGTTATTGTATCATATGACAGCTGAGAAAATGATGTCAAATTTACTATATTAGCTTAACTGAAAACTGATGCTGATATGAAGCTAGTGGTTGTCTGCAAAGCGTTAAGAGGTATCAAATGGCATTAGCATATAAAGCAAAAGTAGGAAGCAGGACATGACTGGCGTCCTTTTACAATTATTTCTTGCCTTTGACGGTTTCAACAGAATCTACCCCTCCAACTTTCAAAGTTCCTCAAATCTGTCCGAGGATGTTCAGACAAAAATGGAACTATTTAATTCAGAAGTAGTTATCAACGGTCAACATCAAGCACTTTTGGCAATCCTTGTCCTTCTACTAGTGTTCTATATATATGTATTGTAAATACATTCAAGCTTCACCATTCTTCTCACTTCTGGTCTACCTATCAGCATTCAAATCTCTCTTAATTATGGTACTTTGATACTTTTCACTTGCTTTGTCAATATAACTGCATCATGCTTTCTTGAATTCAATCCCCATATTCCTCTTCTGCTGCAGGATAAAGCCGAGCTTATTGAAGGGAAGGTGGACTGGAAAGGAAGAACGGCCAGGAAAGATGAGCATGGTGGATTCGGCCCATCTTTGCTCATACTGGGTAACAAATTTGCTGCATGCATTACACCTATTTGAAAGTCTATCAGATTATTGTATGCTATATTTCGAATAAAAATAATAGCTGGATGAGACTGGACAATGCTATCAAGAAGAACCAAACATGCACTTACAGGTTTCTGTTTTATGTCTCAGGTATATTTGCTTTTGAGAACATGGCAACTTTGGCCTTGGCTGTTAATTTGGTGACATACTTTAATGTGGTGATGCACTTCGACGTGGCTGATGCTGCAACCCATCTGACAAACTTTATGGGGACTAGTTATATACTTACCATCCTCGTTGCCTTCCTAGCAGACACTTATTTAGGCCGATTTAAAGCAGTTCTCATTGCAGCAATAATTGAGTTCTTGGTGAGTATATCCTTCGCTAAAACAAGCATCATGAAGTACCTTCTGCGAGTAATACTGGTGAAATGAAAAAGGAAGAAAAGATTCAATTCTTCGATACTTCTGGAAACTCTGTATTGATTTTTAAATCATAATCCATGTGCAGGGACTTGGACTGCTAGCATTGCAAGCTCACTATCCTAAATTCAAGCCCCCGCTCTGCAATATTTACGATCCAACATCTACAAACTGTATTCAAGTTAGTGGAAGTAATGCTGCACTTCTCTTTATCGCTCTTTACTTGGTAGCATTCGGCTCTGGAGGAGTGAAAGCTGCATTGCCATCTCATGGCGCTGACCAATTTGACGATAAAGATCCAAAGGAGGCAAGACAGAAGTCGAGTTTTTTCAATTGGTTCTTAATGGCACTATGCTTAGGTGGTGCTATTAGCTTAACGTTCGTAGTCTGGATTCAAGATCATAAAGGATGGGATTTGGGCTTTTTTGTAAGCGTCGTTGCCATGCTCCTAGGAGTGATAGTCTTTTCTTCTGGATTACCACAGTATCGTTACCATGTTATTAATGGGAGCAGTGCCCTTACTGAAATTTTCCAGGTGCTCATACAACTTTCCATTCTTGAAAAGCAAAAATCTCCTACATGCATTTTATATATTAATTTTGTTTGTCTAATCTTTCAATAACAGGTGTTTGTTGCAGCCATTAGGAACAGAAATCTTCAATTTCCCGAGAACACTAATGAACTGTACGAGATCAATAAGGACAAGGAAGCTGCAATTGAAGCAGAATTTCTACCTCACACCAATGTTTTGAGGTCACCTCCCTAACAAGTATCATTATAGAGCACGTGTGGATTTCATTAACGAAGAAAAATAATCTAAAATTATATTCGTTATATTGTCGAGTATGGCGTACAAAATATCCATTTAGCTTCTCTTGGTAATTTTGTTTGTCAGATTCCTGGACAAAGCTGCCGTCCAGACATCTTCAAGACAGTTTGAAACACCAAATCCATGGAAACTTTGCAGAGTTACTCAAGTGGAAAATGCAAAAATTTTACTGAACATGATTCCGGTCTTCTGTTGCACAGTACCTATGACTCTCTGCTTGGCTCAACTGCAAACCTTCTCAGTTCAGCAAGGTCTAACCATGGACACAAGAATCACCAATTCCTTCAACATTCCCCCTGCTTCACTCCCCATCCTTCCTGTCTTGTTCTTGATATTCATCATCCCGCTATACGACCAAATAATCGTCCCATGTGCACGTAAGTTCACGGGTATTCCCACTGGCATAACACACCTGCAACGAGTAGGAGTTGGGCTCATTCTATCCTCTTTGTCCATGGCAGTGGCTGCTATAATGGAAGTAAAAAGAAAAAAAGTTGCGAGAGATCATAACATGCTTGATGCAATACCGATTCTTCAGCCACTGCCGATCAGTGTCTTCTGGTTGTCAATTCAGTACTTCGTATTCGGGATAGCTGATATGTTCACCTACGTGGGACTTCTGGAATTCTTCTATTCCCAAGCTCCAAAGGATCTTAAGTCGATTTCGAGTTGTTTTCTTTGGAGTTCTATGGCGTTGGGGTACTTCCTTAGCACCATACTTGTGAACATAGTGAACCATGCAACGAAGAATATTACGCGCAGTGGAGGTTGGCTGGCTGGAAACAACTTTAACCGTAACAATTTGAACCTTTTCTACTGGTTGCTCTCCCTGATGAGCTTGTCGAATTTCTTCATCTATCTTTTTGTTTCTAAGAGGTACAAGTACCGGAAAGAGGAGGGTCATGAAGTTCAAATCCATGGGACTGGGGTACATGAGTCGTAAAACGAAGAAGCTGAAAAATAATAGTATAAAAAAATCTCCTCACTTTAATTGGTTTAAATTGTTGGTGTTGTGTAAGTTTTTGTCCGTCAAATAAATTTATTTGGATTTTGTGATATTGAAATAAAATAATAGTATATTTTTCGATAAATTTTTGTATTAATTTGAGCTTGCATTTGATCAACGATTTATTTTATATTATAAATCGAGTGCCTAAATTGTGAAATATATAAAAATTCGATTTATAATTATAACTAAGTTTTATTGTGCGAACACTTTATTTAAAAGTTACATTATCTTTTATATAGATGAACAAGAAAGTCATAGTAAAACTGTGCAAGTTGATGAATCAATAAAATGGGAGTTAACCATGAGGTAAGAGATTGACTCATTATTGTCCAGCATAGCAATTGTCAGTCACCTTATGGAAAAAAGACTTTGAAAAATAAATGAGTTTTTCGGTTAAACGAAGAACAAAAGTAACAAATTATATAAAGCAAAGTTGGTTGTAAAGGGATTTCAATGAAAAAAGAAGACATTAACTAAAATGAGATTTTCCTTCGATTGGTGAAATTAACCACAATTATAGCAGTACTTAGATTAGTTGTAAATAAAAGCTTGTACCTAGAACAGTTGGATGTAAAAACAACATTTCTTCATGGTGGTTAGAAATTTACATGATGCATTCATAAGGTTCAGAAGTACCGGGAAATGAGAAAATTGTGAATTTTAATAGAGTTTGGGTGATCTTAAATGAGTTTCAAGATAGTGATATAAGACATTCGATAGTTTTATGGGTGGTAATAACTTCATAACGTGCTACATCAGAAAATATGGCTTGAAATTACAAGACTATATAGACGTTGACTTGGCAAAGAGATGTTGATGGCATGGTACAACAGTTAGTACGATGTCTAAGTTCTAGAAGATAATTGCTCTTTCCACTACTGCAGCAAATTATGTTGTCATGATCGAAGCTAACGAAGAGATGATATGAGTGCAATCCTTGTGGGAAGAACTAAGTAACAAACATGAGAAGAGTGTGTTACATTGCGACTTCACAATACTATTCATTTAATAAAGACAAATTTCCGTTCTTTAATGTTGATAATCGAATAATACAGGCACATATACATTGCACGATATATTTGGTATGCAATTTATATAATACACCTTACAAACAAGGCATAAGTGATAGGAACTTATTGTGGATTCAAAATCATGGAAACATGCAACAGAAGTAGAATGTCTACATCATCTTATTAACTGGTATATTTACTACTATCAGAGCTAAATTTTTAGCAAATAGTAAACAGTTTTTAAATATTTTACATCAATTCTTGCTAAGTTCCAGGTAAGAATGCTCTTCCAGGTTCCCTCTCAGCCAAAGGTCCATGACAGTTAAGAAACTGCATAATACAACTGTTGTTAAACTATTCCTGCTACCAATACATAACAATTAATTGTGAAAAAAGGAAAAAACTCAATATTCTATAGCCTTGTAGTTGTAGGAAATATGATTATGAATTTTAGTACCTTTGCATTGACCCCATCTGGTATAATACGATTCTGTGCTTTATATCTCACATAATCAGTCCTGTTGAACTTAGTGAACCCCCTGAAATTTCAATGATTATTAGCATTTCCAAGCAATGAAAAGGAGATGATTAGAGTGAATAAAATACTATGAAAATACCATTTTCTGCTGACAATTATTTTCTGTCGACCTGGAAACTTGAACTTGGCACGGCGCAAAGCTTCCTGTGCATGATGACTACTTGCATCCCTGCAGCGAACTGAGAGGAGGACTTGACCAATTGTTACGCGAGCACATGTTCCTTGTGGCTTACCGAAAGCGCCCCTCATGCCAGTTTGGAGCCTATCGGCTCCAGCACAAGACAACATTTTGTTTATACGCAGAACATGGAAAGGGTGAATCCTTACTCTGAGGTGGAAAGAATCCTTTCCGGCAAATTTAGCCATGTATTTGTTGCAGGCAATTCGTGCAGCTTCTAGCGCCTCACTTGAAACATTTTCTTTCTCCCAACTAACCAAGTGCACGCAAAAGGGGAATTCATCGACACCTTTCTTCTTTGTTCCAACGTCGTAGATTCTGATTTTGGAATCAGGTACACCACGACAGAAACGGGACTTTGGATAAGGCTTGCCCTTAATTTGGCGATAACACCTTGCTGGTCCTGAAAATAGAAACTCGGGCTCTAAAATTGTTAACTCCGTTAAGATAAGTAGTCCAAACTTTTACATATTACATATATTTATTTCATCGATTTGACTATTAACTTCCATTCCATCCACAAAAAAATAGGTAAACGACCCACGAAACCAGAGAGAAATTCAAAAGCCGTTTGTTACTCACTTCGATCATCATAGTTTTTATTTTAATTGATCGCTGAATTAATCTTTATATAGTTATTTCAGATTAGGCAATTCAAATAATTAAATTAAC
Source organism: Olea europaea var. sylvestris (assembly GCF_002742605.1). Taxonomy (NCBI): domain Eukaryota; kingdom Viridiplantae; phylum Streptophyta; class Magnoliopsida; order Lamiales; family Oleaceae; genus Olea; species Olea europaea. Next base: position 13,830,909 of record NC_036252.1, read on the forward strand.
GTAAACACTAACTTGGATAATGAAAATGGTAACTTGAATGAAAAAAAATTGTTTGCATATTATTTAGTATCTAGCTTGACGACATTTACTCAAAGAATCGTGTTGTTGAAATGCAATTTTTTAAGGAAACAAAAATGTTCGCAAGTAACATACAAATTTTAATTTCTTGTTGTATGACGATAATATGGTAACAAATTTCTCCACCTCACTTTTCTTAAGGAAAATCATAGCGAGCCAGAAAAATTTCATTTTAAACAAACAAAACCCAAATCAAAGAAACGAAAAAGAAAAAATAAACCCAACTAAACAATCCATAAAAGAAACTTAAAACTTAATTGTTTATAAGAAATTAAGGTCAAATAATTGATCAAGAAGAGACTTACTCCTTCCCATGGCTGAGGTTCTTCTTTCTTGCCACAATCACAGTCTATGTGCATATTGTGGAGGATGCTCCTTTGCTTGTATATAGCTAATACGTGTGGGGACTTTGAGAATATATGCCTCTACGGGTTTCTTGACACTTTGCACAAGTTGTTTAGTACTGCTAATGCTACACACTGATGTCTGGAAATTGATCGATCAAGACTGATGTTAAGACACGATTTAAATGAATATATGAAGATTCTTTCATATTTTAAATTTTAGAAGGAGAGTATCCAAGTTTGAGAATAACACTTTTAAATTATAATTATAAGATGTCGTCAAGATTAATTTTTGTCATGGAATAGCTTTAGTTCTTGTTTGGTACAAATTTTAAGCCAATTAAAATCAATTTTTTAACCGTTATTTCATTATTTCAATCGTTATTTTTGAATTCTTATTTTACAGGTAAGATACACTTTATCTCTAACGATCAAAAAATCAATTATCAAAATTCCTACCGTTCTAAATTGAGATTATGACGCCAGAAGGGATAAAGTTGTCGTTGTGGGAATCAGGACATTTGACTTTTGTTTTCCTTTACCAAAGTTTAGGGGATATGATTCCCTCCCATGTTAGTTATTTTCCTCCGTTTTTATTTTTTATTTTTTATTTTCATAATGATCTGAGAATGATAAAATCATTTTTTTTTTCCAAATATGCTATTGAATATTTTTATGTCAAGTTTCTGCATGATTTTTTCTCCCAGGAATAATATGAAATTTTTTTTTTTACTCAAACTGGAATAAAAGAAAAAATAAATAAATAAAAAGGCAATAGCATTTCGAAGAGAAGATATTTTAGCAATATTTTAAAAGGTGCATACTCGACTTGTCTAATAGTCGTGATTTATTTATTTATTTTATTTTATTTTTTGAGAACTCGCAGCAGCTACCTTTCATGTGCGCACTAGATAAATTCTCGAACTGATTCAATAGCTTGCAAACCACGCCAGTTAGGTAAATCAACTAGACAAGCTCTGTGCGACATATTTAATCCAAAAAGTGTTGGTAGGGAGAATCAAGCTCTTGATCAAAGACCTTTGCGCTCACCTATTCCACCAACTCGGTCACCTCATAAGATGCATGATTTATGTTATCTTACATTTAGGCCAACTTGTGGATTGCGAATGGGGAAGTTTATGATATTGGTTAGTTGACCCCTCCTACTTATTGATTAGGGAGGGCACATCTCTCTTGACCGCTAATTAGATCTAACCTCGCATCTCTAGCTGGATGCCTTATATATCCTTTCTAGAATACTGTAATTTAAAGATGAGGGAAATGAAAATTGTGCGTGAAGTATGTCTCGATTAAAATATGACCATTTCAATGGACTTTATCTTGTTCTAAATTGATTGGTTAAATAGCATTTTGTTTCCCACTACACACTAAAAAATTGAGAGCATCTGGTTGTGGCAATCAATGTGGACAGAACAATTCAAAACTGATGCTGAATTAATAAGCACCAGATTATATACAACTTATAAATTAATTCATAAATCCAATTAAAGTTACATAATAATTTCAATTATAAACTCATATTTATTATTTATTCACACATTTTGTAAGATTCACTTCTTCGTAAATACATTTATAAAGCAGCCAAATGAAAGCTATAGGCCATGTTTTGGTTCGATTAAAAATCAATTTTTTAATTATATTTTTTAAAATTTGACTTTGGTAAAAATTAGTTATTGAAAATTGAATTTGAGAGAAAAAAAAAAATATGTAAAATTGTTAGAAGATAAAGATGAAAACTGTAAAGTAAAGAACTTCACGCGGTCACAATCTACACCACCAGCTTCATCTAATTCTTAAATTTCGACCGCGTAACGTACCTGAATTCCTTTGAATTTTGTCAACATTTATCACGTTCCAGCTATGGGCTGCCATCGTACATATATAGTCGATAATGCCAGTTTTCTTTGTACTGATTTCTTCGGATAGAATCGTAAATTCATTTTTTTTGTTTTATCTACTAATTTTCGGCCGCCAATTTCTCTTAGAAACTGTCCCAAAAATCTAGCTTGCTTAGTTTAAATTTCTCCTGGGTTTTCAACAGTTGACTTGAATTTACTCTTGATTGGAACTTTTGAAAGATCTGGGTTTTGGGATTTTCTTGATCTGTTTAGCTAAATTGGTGTAGTTGAGTTAAAATTTAATTTTAAGTTTGCTGATTCCTTTTACATACGGTAATTTTAGATCTAAACTAGCTCTAAGAGGCCAATTTACATTTTAAAGAAACCGCTTCAAGAATTTGTGATTTCTTGCAATCCCTTGTGATTTTTGATTGATTATTTTAATGGAAGCGAAAGCCCCTGCAAGAATTGCACTATGGAAGCAATCATCCCTGGCACCGGAGCGGGACCATGGGTCCTGTGATGATCTGGCGGGAGAAAACGAAGATGGTGATTTGGATGAAATTGAACCGGGAGTAAAGCTAATGTACTTGACGAACGAGGGAGATTTGGATGGAATTAAGGAGCTTTTGGACTCTGGCACCGATGTCAATTTTCGGGATATCGATGACCGGACTGCACTTCACGTCGCCGCGTGCCAGGGTTCCAGTGATGTGGTCAAAGCGTTACTTGAAAACGGGGCTCAGGTCAACCCCCAAGATCGATGGGGAAGCACGGTATAACTCTTAAATACAAATATTTGAAATACATATATATTTTGCCCTTTGATACTTGTGTTTTATGTGGATGGTTCTATATTTGACTTATAAAATGTGTTAATATGAGTGAATGGTTTTCAACATAATACATACATTTTTTAGGCCAATAGAGTAGATTGCTAAGCTATAGGAGGCATTTGGAAACCTCTATAACCTATTACATAATTGAAAGTATGTAATTTAAGGGATTTTGATAATTATTACAATGTTTTACTTTAATTATGCAATATTTGGTATGCGCTTTCTGCAGTATTGCTCATTTACTACATTTAGGTGTTATAGTTACAATCTCATTTTGGCTAAACAGCCTCTTGCAGATGCAATACATTATAATAACCACGATATAATCAAACTATTGGAGAAACATGGTGCGAAGCACTCGGTAAGTCTTCTTTAATATTTTGTGGTACATAGAGTATAACTAGAAAATTTCTGGTAAGTGTCATTTTTCAAATTCTATGAGGTCTTACGTTTATTGGTGATTTCATTAGATGGCTCCCATGCATGTCAAAAATGCCCGGGAGGTCCCAGAATACGAGATTTATCCCAGCGAACTTGATTTTACGAACAGTGTTAAAATAACCAAGGTAGTTTACTATGTGCTTTATCTTAATATTTAGGGTTGTTAAATGTTACGTTACATTGTTCGTTGCTTTCTTTTACTTGTAAATTGTTGTCTTGATTGCTTGAAAATTTATTGTGACGCTAAATTGGACTCCCGATAGATAATAGAATCAGAAATACCTTTTATCTCATACTACTCTCT
>NC_036252.1:13836125-13888969 GCF_002742605.1 Olea europaea var. sylvestris
AAATTTCCCTTTTTTTTTTTTTTTTTTTTTTTTCCTTTTTTTTTTTTTTTTTTTTTTTTTTTAATTTTTTTTTTTTTTTTTTTAAATTTTTTTAATGTGAATGGGTGATATTTACATCAGTACATTTTTTCTTATGAATTTTCAGCTGTCCTGTGCAAATAATATTTGGCTTTGTTTCCTGTTACTCAATTCTCTGTTGATTTCATCAAGCTTGTGATGCATGGACACACCTACTAAGGTGGGATGTCTGTATTTGGCACCTATTGTGTCGTGTCCGACACCAATTCTCCTCGGACACTCCATGTCGTGGATCCAACAAGCCACATGCCTTGTACTATTATTTTATTTATTTTTTAAAATTTCTAATGCTCGAGGGATACTTTAGAAACATTCTTTGGGCAAGTGTTTGACATGCATGTGCCTTGTCTAATATTAAAAAACATAAAAATATAAGGTTAAGATATATAAATTTTAAATTTTAAAGAATTTGAATTGACATGTCAGTGTCCTGCTTTTTGGAGAAAATCGTGGGTTGCCGTGTCCATGTCCTTGCAACTTAGCTTCAAGCCCTGTCACATCAGTTTGTATGTTAGATGACTATAAGTGGTCAGAGTTTGGATAAAGTCCTGATATATCAGTTTCATGTCTGCATGTGGGTTTCTGTTCTTTCCTTCTGCATTGATCTGATTTAAAGTGTTCTCTAAAAGATGTTTCTGTTGCAGTCTTCATGGACTTGTTCTCTAGCTACTTTTGCATGTCAATCATGCGTGAGAGGCTAAAGTATCACAAGTTCTTAAATTTTATGCATCCATTTCTGTTGAAATCATCTGGCTCTGGGTTGTAATGTCTTTGAATGCCGTTTTGTTTATATATGAAATTGGAAGCTTATAAAGTGGTGGAAGTGGGGAAACAATATGATGATGATGTTGAATTATGATATTAACTACGACAGTGTGCACTGTATCCTTTATTGGTTCATATGAAGAAATGATAAAGATGTCTATTAATGACTCAAGTTTAAAGTTTTACTGACATCCTGTCCAAGCTTGGTTAATTATTTTTAAGTTTGTATTACAAATTGCCATGCGTGTTAAGAAAGTTGAAAATACTTCCCAGTGGTTGTCCCCACGAAATAGGGAATCTGGGTTTTTCTTTTTCATCCTTGTTGGCATTAGTATTTGCTTATTTTTTGTCCTCCAAGTTTCGTTGATGCATTTCCTTAATTTCATTTTCTACTTGCCACATTTAATATTTCATTGGCATCAGAATTGCTCTCCCTTTACTGAAAACTGACTAATGAGTGATTTGTAACTAATAAGTAATAGAATTATTGACAGTAAACTTTGTATTATACCACTGTAAGATGATTTTGTCTCATACTAGATTTGAAGTTTCACTGATCTGGCCAAGCTAATCTTCAGAATAGCATCTCTGATATTTATTTTGTGTATGTCTAGGGTGACCTTCGTGAATTTTTGAAAATAAGAGGAGCACTTAAACCTGTAACAGCTCTCAGATTTGCTATGGATATTGCCAGGTTCAAGACTTGTTCCTAAAGTTGTTATAATTCTAGATGCTTTATTATCTTTTTGTTAGTTCGTTGTAATATATTATTGTTTCACAGACAAAGTAGTTTTGGTTATCTTATCATACTAGAAGATATTCGGCCGTGTTCAGATGCAGAGTCCAGATTTATGGCTTCTTTTTCTTCTTCCGCTTTTCCCTCTTTTCTTTTATTCACCATTTCTTAAATTTCTATGCAATTTATTTTTCCTAACAAATTTAGGATGAAGAATATTGCTAGGAATTTGAAAATTTTAAAAGCAATTTTATTTTATGAAGAATGTTTCACCATCATCTTTCTAAATAAATGGAGCAGTTACATGGTGAAACTCAAATAAGAGTAGAAGATATAGTTCAATTGATGAGTAGGTTAAAAATAAATTGGAAATGATTAATTTACCTCAAAGGAAAGCATATGTGAAGAAATTTGAGGAAATATCCCCATACATGGAGGCAATAGTTTGCACTGGGACTGACTGGTCAACTGCCTTCATTGCTGACTGATCTTTCTATGTTCCAAGATGAATTTCCCTGTAACTAATGTACACACTTTCTAACAATATATTTGGATTCTCAGGGGAATGAATTATTTACATGAAAATAAGCCTGAAGCAATTATTCACCAAGATCTGGAACCCTCGTAAGTCTTTCTGTTGCTATTGAAATTTCACTTTGTAAATATAGATAGTTGCGTCTTCTAAATCCTAGAATGAAATTTAAGTACGACATTCATCCTTTTTAAATTTCTTAAAATAGTTTTTCTCGTGTTTGAGTAAGACAACAGAAATATTTTGCGGGACGATTCTAGACATCTGAAAGTTGCAGACTTTGGAGTGAGCAAGTTACTTAAAGCGGCCAACAGAATTAAAGAAGATAAACCGCTTACCTTTCACGACACATCTCGTGAGTCTGCTGCTCTTAAGAGTTTTATTTGAAAACCGCTCTTAAGAGATTTTTATTTTGCTTCCCAGAGAGTAGCCGGGATTAAAATTAGATTTTTTAGCAGATTATGATAGAAGTTTTTGAAATGTGTGGTTGAAAAGTTGTAGGACCCATGAAAGAAGTGGTTAATACTGATTGTTTGACTTTGACTTAGATTACAATCAGACTTTTTTAATCCAAACCAAACAGGCACCCAGTGGATAAATTACTAATTATTCAAATAACTTTCTGTCAATTGAACAGGCCGATATATGGCTCCTGAGCTTTTCAGAAATGAAGATTATGACACCAAAGTGGATGTTTTCTCATTTGCTTTGATCTTACAAGAGGTACTGGAACCCTAATGTTTAAGGGTCTGTGATTTGAGAATGATAAAAAGGTCGTGTTTGTTCATCTGGAAAGTCAGAAGAAATTTTGTTACTTATTTTGGCTTTTGATTTCACAAGCTTCTTTAACTAGTTTATTGATATCAGAACATATTTTAGACTCTAGAAAAAATTATCTGCGGAGTACATTTAGTGCTTCTTGTTAAGCAGGCTTCTTAAATTGATTTTTGTAATGTGCTAAACCTTAGATGATTGAAGGCTTCCAACCGTTCTATGTAAAGCCAGAAAATGAAGTACCTAAATTATTTGCTGCAAAAGAGCGTCCTCCATTTAGAGCCTCTGCGAAGGTTTATGCCCATGGACTTAAAGAGTAAGTAACTTGTTTTCCTCGATGCTTATGAGTCCTGCATAATATTCTTTTGTAGCCTAACTGAAGCAAGATCTTTTGTGTATTGTAGTTGAAAATTATGATATACGGATTTAAAATCTTTATCTTTTTAAGGATAAAATATTTGTGAAATCTCTCTGCAGCTAATTTGCTAAAATATTGTTTCACCAGAAAATTTTTGACTTCTTACTGAGACGCTTTGAGCTTACATAATAATCTATTTCAGTCATTACTCCCTTTTGTTCTTCATTACAGGTTGATCGAAGAGTGTTGGAGTGAGAAACCAGCTGACAGGCCGACATTCAAGCAAATAATTCCTAGACTGGAGGCAATCTATAATAGCTTTAGCCATAAAAGGCGTTGGAAGGTTTCTCTCTCTCTCTCTCAACCCCCCCCCCCCTTCTCTTCCTTTCAGCGTACAAATAGGTAGTTTTAGCCCCATTTTTAGAGAAGAATGAATTTTTGAATAGTGTATTGATGAAAAATATATGGTTAAAAAATAAGGAAAAGTTTTGGATTTGCGTGTAATATTATTTTATTGAAGAATGTGTGGTTGAAATGATGTCAAAACACTATTGAAAAATGCATTTTTCCAAAAGAATGAGACTCGAACAAGGGCTTAATATCATCTAGAGTATTGCAGATAATATTATGGTTATGACAGATAAATAGTAACATTAATGTTAAAGGCATTTTAGATGGTTTTCTCCGTTGCCATGTACAGGTTAGACCATTAAAGTGCTTTCAGAATTTGGACTGGAAGAAAGATATGTCCAATTTAGGTAGCCGGAGTCGTTCATCCAGATCCACAGGAAGCATATAAACTATTCCAGTAAACCTGCTGAAGTGCAGATGGTTACCTTTTCCAACACAGTGCTGAACATTTTTATTGTTTTTGTATTTTATATGATACTGTTTGTAGGATCAAAAACACCTTTTCCATTCCATCCTTCCTCACAGCCCTCCATCCTGGGCTTAGAACAAGTGAATAGTTACTGTAATGTAGTGGTATTGTGAATGTGTATAATACTTAACCCTTTGATTAACCTTGCTGCTGGATTTTGTACATGTATTTACAAGTCGACGTGGGAATGATATCCTAAGCTTGTCTTTATTAATTTAAATGAAGAAAAGTATGATTATTATCGGCGTTTTAATATCCATGTTGCCTTTTCTTCTTATGCATTCTGGATTAATTATTCTGGTCTGAGCTTCTAATTGTTTCCTAATCTCCATCCATTGTTGTGAAAAAGTGAATCATCCATGTTGGAGACTTGAAAGTAATTTTAGTTTTTAAGCATAGCCAAACATAATGGCATTTAGCAAAAAGAGTAAACCAGTACTATGATTCATTCAGTCCATACCTAATCCAAAGATGATAGTCTGATGCTTTAACATCACAATGAATGGAAGGTAGTTAAGTGGGTACGTTGTGGGAAGTTGGAGTGGGGTGGTGTGGGTGGGTGGCATTGATGTTCTGCAAACCTCAACATCAAAAGTCCAGAAAAGCAGCAGGATTGCCATTTGTGGTCCCTTTTTCGTGGAAAAGAATATAGGTTCTCATAAGACTTTAGGGTATGTACTTTTCTCTCTTTCCCAATGGATCCCTTGTTATACAAATATAATCTATGAAATAAATCATTGTTTTTTTAACTTTCTGGATTTCCTCCTATTTTCATCGCTATCTTTAACCATTGGAGATGCTTGGTGGATTAAAATCATGGTTTTGAGAATCGCATGTCGTTAAATTGGACTTTGCCGTTTGTACATTGATTTTTTACACTTTGGTTGACACTTGCATTATTATCAAGTGTCAATTGAATGAAAAAATTATTTGAAATTTAAATTGTGCACCTGAATAATGTCACATAGCAAATTGTAAATAAAAGTGTACACTAAAATTTACATGTAGCAAGGTTCAAATTGACAAAATTGCACATGATGAAATGCGGAGCAAGAAGAGCCAAGAAGTGAATTTCAACAATCTCAAGTGAGAAAGTACAAAACCCAAGTCGCTGTCACTGTGGTCCAAGAAATAGATATTGGAAGATTTTCTTGTTATGGCCTTGAGGACTTTTGAGAATTGGAGTTTTTCAATTACCACAACCTTTAAAATGATTCATGTGACTTCTCTTGCCTAATTCAATGTGAGGTGTGTGATATCGTCACCATTTAACATGCAAAGTATTTTATTCAACGACAAATAATATGATCTATCAATTGATGACGATATTATATTCGACCCAATCGGATCTACTTAATTATGTGATTTGACAAAACAGGTCATCATAATGTTATAAGATTGGTCATTATCTCTTTGGAGCCACTAAGCTTTGCCAAGCTTGAGGAACATAGATTGGTCGAGCCAGTTCTCTTCCCTTCGTGAAATTTTGTGGGATTTCCGTTTAGACGAAAAATCTTTTACGCATTTTACTCTAATCATGTTTTACAATGTTGACGAGATGTCCAAAAAACTTTAAAAAAAAAAAGAAGGCGTCATTATAATTCACAAACAATCTTGCTATTTGTACAATGTATTTTACGACTTAGTTGACAATGCATAAGTTGGCAAACATCAAATTCATCTATTTGAAAAATTGTTTTTAAATCAATGGCCAAAATTTTTCCAACACATTTGTTGTCAATCAAATTGTGTAAATACATTGTACAAGTGGCTTTATTCATTCACAGAAGACTAAGGGTCCATTTAGTATGGCTTTTGAAAAGTCAAAATGAGTTTTTTAGACACAAAAGCTACTTTTGAATTCATTTTGACTAATTTTATGAAAATGTTTCTTCTAATTAGAAAAGTTCTTAAAGAAAATTAGTCCAAACATAACTTTCTCTAAAAGCACTTCTAGAATAAAATGTTCTTTTAAAAAAAATAATTTTTAAATAAAAATTAAGGTAGCTTTCTGAAAAAGTTTTTCTACAATAAGCAAAAGCAAAAAAATAAAAATAAAAATCATATCAAATGCATCCTAAGAACACATTGGAAATCAATTGTAGTGTACTCCTAATATCATTCGAAACACAAGTAAAAACCACAATAATTGATTATACTTTCTAAAGTTGTTTGTAATTGAACGCTTTAGAAACAATAATGGAGTAGATAAAAAGTCACACTAACATTGATGCTCATGGTGCATGGTGCACCTCTCGAAGTTATCGCTTGTTAAAAAGGGATTTTCGAAAGAGTAACATACCCTACAATATAGCTTGTTAGATAAAAGAAACAAATAGAATGTTACTGCGTGTTTTTATGGTGTTACATGGGCATCTTCTATTTTTTTCATTTGATTTGATTTTTATTTTGGTTGGTGGGGTTTAAATTAGAAGTCAGATGCTAAGGGTAAGAGAGGACACAGCACATGTAGGGCTATGGCCCCTTTATGAATTGTTTGGTATCAAACTTTGTCATCTATCAATAATATGGTTCTTCAATGCCCCACTAACTTATCCAGTCATAATTTGATCATTCATGAAAAAATTATAATCTACTTTTCTTTTAGAAAAGTTCAGTTTTTTTTTCATCCTAATATTAAAAGAATCTGGATACAAAGTCTTATTCAAGTAGTCGACGAAGTTGAATCTCGTTTATTTATAGAGTTAGGCGGGATTCCTAGATTGGTTATATTTTACTTTTCGTTTAATCTCTAGTTTATAATGACTTGAGTTAATGTTTCGTACACCGTATTAGATTGCATGTCAGGATTATTAGGAATTTTGTATTAAGTTGATCAGTGAATATTGTTCCAATATGAAATATTATATTACAAGACCTTATAATTAGTGAAAGTTTAACAAATTAATTAGATGTTTTACTTCTTATTTACTTGTACATGAAATCGATTACTTGTAAGAGAATTTTTAATTATAAATACTGTTTACGTATAAGTTTATTTTTATCCTATAAGTTAAATTTTTTTTTTCTTATAAGTAGATTTTATATAGACTTATATTTTTTTACTTATAAATAATTTTTTTAACATATAAGTGATTTGTTACTTAAAAGTGAAATTTTACTTGTACATAAATTTTTAATTATAAGTGAATTTTATATTTATATGTCATTTTTTTTTACATAAAAGTGAATTTTTACTTATATAGCAAATTTTTAGGTTTAAGTAGTAGTTTTTACTTACCAGTTCAGTGCAATATTTTATTATTATTATTATTTTTTGTCCCCTTGAATCCGTCCTTGGTCTTATGTGTCCAATCTCATTTTCGCTTTGCTCTTTCAAGCATTTGCGTTTTATAGCACGAGGTTGATTATGGGCTATTGGTCGTGTCAATTTTTCGTGTAATGAGAATAAGGTGATCTATACATTCGATTTAGTTGTTGCGTTATATGGTTTATCAAAAAATTAGGTTTATCGTATTCTTTATTTTCTATCATCCACATTTCATCGCAATATTCATTAGCCAAATTATTTGATTTTGTTTTCTAAAAATCCTTAAACGTTATAAAGGGAAAGCAAGGTTAATAATTGAAAATGACAGAGTTTTTAATTTTCAAAATATTTAATTATAATATTCATAAACAATTTGTCATATAGCAACGTCAAGCATGTGTCTCTTGGTGGGCATGGAAGAATGACATATGCATATCCTCAATGACAAGGCAATGGGAAAAAGGTAAACACTTATTAATCCCATTGCTAGGTCAGGTCAGATCATGACCTAAGGGAGGGTCTATGTCAAAATTAACAATGGAACAAAATCTTTTTACATTTTATTGTAGATTAAATGAATCTTTTTAGTCTATTTTGTTTGATTTACTTGTTATTTCTGTTCAAAGACTTAAATAACACTCATCGACGGCCATTTATTACGGTGAAATTATTGTAAATCTTGTTCGATTTTCCTTATTTTCATATTTTAATTTTTGTGGATATTCGATTTATGCCCTTCACTAAACTTCTATGCGTCTTGTTTTCTCTTAATTAATTGGTAGGAGTTTGTGTCAAATATTTTACCGATTAGATGAATTTTATTAGAAAAAACTAAAAGAAACATATTAGACCAAACGAATGAAGATGGATTGGCAAATATGCCCATGGAGGAACCCAATCAATTAAACAAACACTAATGGCCTTGGACTAAAGAAATATGCTGTGTGTACAATGCTGTATTTGTTCAGCACTCTTGCAATCGTGGGGCCTACAATTATTTTAATCGTAGGCTCCACCTCTTGTATGTGAGAGGGCTGTCAACTATGTCGTCAAAATGACTGTACTTGTAGCATTGACTAAAACAACAAGTTACTGCTCAAAATGCCAATTATATCCGTAGATAATTTTCAACTTCCAGTAGAAACGAAATATGTAACTGGATGTCACATGGCAGGGCTTTGTCATATACTTCATTTATGTGAAAGCAGAGAGCTACACATTGGATAGGTAGGGACAATAAAATAATACAAAGAAGATATCATATTTTTCATCTAATATCTTATTTTTGTCCAAATGTATCTAACTATGTCAATAGGTTATGTGTCACAAATTTGATTCGGCAAATGTTAATACAAGAAATTGGAAAATTCTATGTCCCGTGGGGGCTTAGAGTCGGCTTGTCTTGGACTTGTGGACCAAATATTTTTATGAGCGTTGTGCCAAGTGGTTGTTGCTGGTCGAATATGAAATGCCACGCGGAGGCACTACAATAATACGTGTGGAATGCATGGATGAGCTGTAAATCAGTAATTCAATTGAGGCTCTTAAGGGGGTCAGCGGAGGTGCCTCCAAAGCTTAGCCGAGGTGCTTACAAAACCCAAGCTGAGACTCTCCAAAAGATAAGCCAAGGTGCCTTCAAAGATGGCCGAAGTGCCTGCCTACGTTCCTTCAAGGATGTCCACCAAAGCTCAAGAAGTCCATGCCTCAAACCGAGGCTCAAGAGGTCCTTAAGCTGAAACCCTGAGTAAGTGGCCGAGGCCATAAACGAAGCACTGTGTAAGTGGTCAACGGTTGGAGTTGTTGCACTGAACTCCGAGGTCGTTTTACTAGAATTCTCCAAAGATGTTCTAACATAGTTCATCCGAAGTGGGTTGACATCTTTTTGTCGAACCCCTTGGCACCAAGGTCCTTGATGCCCAGAGGGTTTGACGAGCGTATCTTAGGAACTGATTGATATGACCTTTGTAATTAGTATAAATATCTTGTCTTGTCAATAGGATGAAATGATGGCTAGGATTAGATACTTTGGTTGAAGAGATGAAGTCACATGGCTTGTCATCCAATGGACAACATCTCATGTGTATCATTATAAATACTCCCCTATATCATTTTGGAGGATGGATATTTGAATGGAAAGGAGAACATAATATATAGTCTCTATCTTCTTCTTCTTTCGCAAATATATTTACAGTAGATATACTACAGAATACGTCCACATGTATATCATCTTCTAACGACACTTGTTGGCCATTTTTAAGCGACAACAGTGGTCATATATTGTCATCATTTTTCTATATAAACCCTGACTTTACTTCATTTTTTCGACAAATCTTTACTATCTTCATTTACAATTGTTCCAATCTTCGTATTAAACTTTTTTATTGTTCATAAACAAAGTTATATTGTTTCTCAATTACTTATTTAAATAATTTGCTCTACCTCTTTCTTATATATATTCTTTTAAAAAATAATACCACTTGTATATAATGGAGTCACATAATTATTTTCATATAGATAATTAGTGTCAGAAATGGAGATTTTTTTACTTATTTTATTGAACAAATTTTGATCAATCATATCTCATCATATCATGTGTATGCAAACTATTATGTAAAATATTATGTACATATAGTACAACCATTTTTTAAATGGATTATTACAGATTGTTGAAAATCGGTAATTTCAACAAATTCTTGGTGCTTCTAACACTCTAGAAATTACTCTGCCATTAGATCACGATTTAATTATTCTAAATGATGTTGCACTTTGTGTTCATTTAGGCGATGACTATAGGAGTACGAATACAACTTATTTAGATAATGTTGATGAAGATGATGAAATAGTAATAGTAGATCAAAGTAATAAATGACGAACAAACAAAAACAAAATGACAAGTGTTGAGAACACTTTAAATTAGTGGCCAAAAGTGCATTAGTAGATGAAAATCCGAAGCACAATGCACATTGTAAATACTACAAAGAAAAGTTAGCTTCATGAAGTGTATCAACATTATAAAATATATACACCAAACACAGAGATTTGGAAGTAATCATGTGCAACTTCATTTTCATTCTCCTTGTGCAAGTTCTAAAATTGGTCTTAATAGTAGGGTCTATTCACAAAAGAACGCGTGTGAATGTATGACGATGTTTGTAGCTAATAGTGAATTATTTAAATATGCCAGTGTTTTATGTGTGACTTTTGGTTTGGTAATAACCACAAATATTACATATCTACTACCATAGACTACATAGATAAACAATGCTTAATACATAAAAAAAATTATATATTTAAAGTAATTGAATATCCCTCATAATGAAGTAAATATTATAATGAAATTATTAAAGAAGTTAGTCGTGGAACTAAAATCTTTAATTTTACCTTTGATAATGCATCAATCAACAAAGTTGTCATTGAAAAATTATATGGACAACTTAATCCCGATTTTGGTGGTGCACTACTTCATGTCCGTTGTGTTTGTCACATTTTTTTTTAATTTAATTGTCAAAAATGAACTAAAATCAATAGAAGAACAATTAGAAAAAAATTAGATACACTCTTAATTTTATTAAGATCTCCCCTAGTAAAAATAAATATAAGATGATTTATATGTAGAAAATGGACTAAAAGCGAGAACATTTATCACATATGTAGGTCAAACTCAACTTATTATTGTTGGCATGAGTTGTTAGAAATCTTTTTCTGGAAACATAAATCATATATAATTGTATCATTTTAAGGGAATAGAATTAGGCAATTATGTGTAGAATCAATTAATTAGTTACAGATTTGTGATTATCCAAAATTATGAGTTTTTTTCCCATATAAACTCTGTAACCCACCTATTGAATGTATGAATGAAAATTACCTCTTGTGTATATTGTGACATGGTATCAGAGCAGAACACACGGTCCTGGTTCCTCTTCTCCAAGTTACCTGTAGCCCGGTTCTTGTGAACATTTTCACAAACACATGGAAGACCCCAACTTCATCACCGATCCCAACCAATCTTCACCTAATTCTGATGCTATACTTACAAATATTTCCACCAAAATTTCTGAAGCCTTAACCAAGACACACATATCAGCCCCACTCACTGAAAATTCGCCCCAGATTGGTATCAAACTGAATGATACAAACTATGGCCTATGGTCCCAGGTTATGGAAATGTATATTTTCGGGAAAGATAAACTGGGTTACATTAATGGAGATACACCTCCACCCCTACCAACTGATCCCTCATTCCGAAAATGGCGAACTGAGAATGCCATTGTCAAGGGATGGATTATCAATTCGTTGGACCCTGTTCTGATTGGCAATTTCATTCGTTTCCACACTGCTAAGGAAGTTTGGGATGCTATTGCCACTACATACTTTGATGGGAATGATAAATCCCAAGTCTATGATCTTCAACGAAGGGTGAGTCGCCTAAGACAAGCAGGCGGATCTATGGAGAAATATTACACTGAACTGCAGGGGTTGTGGCGCGAAATTGACTTTCGTCGCCCAAATCCAATGAAGTGTGCCGCTGACATCCGCCACTTCAATAATTTGACCCAAGAAGACAGAGTTTACACCTTCCTTGACGGGCTCGATGAACGTCTCGTAGCATCCGTAGTGGAGTTTTGCAGATGGACCCGTTTCCTACCGTTGAGCAGGCGTATGCGTACGTCCGTCGTGAGGCACTGCGACAAGCAGTCATGGTTTCTACAGACTCCGACAATGGTCTTCCTGGAGCGATCTTGGCAACCAAAGGCGTGAAGAGGGGATCATTTGCTATTGTTGGAATAAATTATTTAAAGGGAGACCCAAATAAAAGTGGTGGAGGCCCAAATAAAAGTGGGCCAAATAAGTTAAAGGGTTTGGATGAGGAAATTAAGTGTTCATACTGTGGAAATAACAAGCACGCACGAGAAAACTACTTTAAACTTAATGGATACCCCGATTGGTGGCATGAGTTGCAGGAAAAAAAGAACAAAAATGGGACGGGCACCAATAAGCGAATAGGCAAGGCGGCCGTGGCAACATCTGACTCTCAACTATCTTTGATTCCTGAAAATGATTATTTTCAGGATATGGACCCCTCATCAGAACCAGGTAATTTTGGTTCAGCTTGTGTTACATCCTCCAGTGACAAGAATAATAATTTATGGTTACTTGACTCCGGGGCAACTGACCATATGACTTATGATGAAAGAGATTTTATTCAAAGGACCTCACCTCGACGCAACAGGGTTGCGAATGCAAATGGAGTTATTTTCCCAGTCATCGGGGCTGGCTCTGTATCTCTGTCTCCCTCTCTACATTTATCCCACACTTTACTTGTTTCATCACTCTCACATAAATTATTGTCTGTAAGCCAAGTGACGGCTGAAGTAAATTGTGTGGTACTTATTTATCCAACCTTTTGTCTTCTTCAGGATATTCTCACCAAGGAGATACTTGGGCGTGGTACTAAGAGAGAGGGGTTATACTACATGGAGCATTTCAGTGTCGGTCGCACTCATCATGTTCAGAGTAATGTGAAGGAAAGACAGATTTGGATGTGGCATCGTCGTCTTGGGCATCCATCATTCGGTTATTTAAAGCAATTATTACCTAGCCTTTTTTTGAATAAGGAAGTTTCTAATTTTAAATGTAATAACTGCATTTTAGCGAAAAGTCAACGCACTTCTTATCAATCAATCATGAATAAAAGTAGTATTCATTTTTCCCTAGTACATTCTGATGTGTGGGGCCCTTCACCTATTACTACAAGGTTTGGGGTTCGTTGGTTTGTTACATTTATTGATGACTGCACTCGCATGACCTGGCTCTATCTACTAAAAAATAAAGATTAAGTGTTCAAAGTATTTCAGTCATTCCATGCCATGATTCAAACTCAGCTCTCTGCCAAACTAAGAGTTCTTCGTTCCAATAATGGTGGTGAATTTATCAACCAATGGTTTCGCACTTACTTTGAACAACACGGTCTCATTCATGAGACGTCTTGCCCTTAAACCCCTCAACAAAACGGCGTTGCTGAATGGAAAAATCGACATATTCTTGAAACTGCAAGAGCTCTCCTTCATGGAACCTATGTTCCAAACTGTTACTGGCCTGATGCAGTGTCCACAGCTGTATACTTACTCAATTGGATGCCCTCTAAAGTCTTAAATTTTAAGACTCCACTCCAGGTCCTATCATCCCATGTTGCTCTACCACCAACTCTAATGCTCTCTCCTCGAGTATTTGGTTGTGTGGCCTATGTACATCTTCACAAGAATCAACGGACAAAACTTGACCCATGTGCTCTCCGATGTCTTTTTGAGGGATATGCTACACATCAAAAGGGCTATCGGTGCTATGATCCATCCTCCAAACGGACCTATGTAACTATGGATGTTACCTTCTCGAAGTCTGACACATTTTTTTCTCCAACATCCAATTCTCCTCTTCAAGGGGAGACAAGGGATGAAGAGTTGAATTGGTCGAAGTTTGAGTGTCAAATAATACTGAGATAGAGACAGCTCCTATAGATATTGACTTAAGGAATGATATGACTCAAGATCCGGAACCAACTGTAGAAGCTGAACCAAACTCCACCGAACCAAAGCCCCCTTTCTCTTCAGTATCCGCAGGCCCATCTCTTGAGAATATATCTGAGGTAAACACTCCTTCACATATAAGCAATTTAGATACTCCTGGTGGCTATAATTTACCTTTCAGGCATATCGAGGCAAACCGCCAAGCAGATACTCTCCAGACATTGAAAAACGAAGATCAAGATATCCAGTTGCCAACTATGTATCCACCACGAAGTTATTTGATCCACTAAAAGCCTTTGTACATGTTCTCTCTTCTAATCATGTTCCAATAGGAATTCAGGATGCCTTATTAGATTCCAAATGGACTCAGGCAATAAAAGATGAGATGGAGGCACTAGTAAAGAATAACACGTGGATACTAGTTCCATTACCTGAAGGAAAGAAGACAGTAGGATGCAGATGGGTATTTTCCATCAAACACAAGGCAGATGGATCCATTGAGCGGTACAAAGCAAGGCTAGTCGCGAAGGGATATACACAGACATATGGGATAGACTACCAAGAGACGTTTTCACCAGTTGCTAAACTAAACACTGTTAGAATACTATTGTCCCTCGCTGCTAATCTTGACTGGCCATTACATCAGCTTGATGTGAAGAATGCATTTCTTCATGGCGACCTTGAAGAAGAAGTCTATATGGACCTCCCTCCGGGCTATACAGGGTCTTCACAAAATGTCGTGTGTAAATTGCAGCGAGCATTATATGGCTTGAAGCAGTCACCTCAAGCATGGTTCAGATGATTTACTCTTTCTTCATTGATAGTGTATGTGGATGACATGATTATCACATGGGATGATAAAGAAGAGATATCTAGAATTCAGAAATAGCTGGCGTCTGAGTTCGAGATAAAGAACTTGGGAGGCCTCAAGTATTTCCTGGGAATTGAAGTGGTTAGATCAAGACAAGGCATATTCCTATCCCAAAGAAAATATGTGCTAGACTTGCTGGCTGAGGTGGGGATGTTGAAATGTAAACCAGCAGATACTCCTATCTCTCAAAACCTTAAGCTGAGTGAGTGTTCAGATCAAGTGCTAACGGATAAAGGGAGATATCAAAAATTAGTTGGCAAACTTATATACTTTCTCATACTCGTCCAGATATTGCCTATGCCGTAAGTGTAGTTAGCCAATTTATGCATAGCCCTAGCAAAGACCACATGGATGTTGTGACTCGAATACTTCGATATCTAAAGTCCTCACCAGGGAAGGGACTGATGTTTTCAAAGAATGATCACTTGAAAGTTGATGGCTACACAGATGCAGATTGGGCGGGGAACATTTCAGATAGGAGGTCTACCTCAGGCTACTTCATGTTTGTAGGCGGTAATCTCGTTACGTGGAGAAGTAAGAAACAAAAAGTGGTATCATTATCGAGTGCTAAAGCGGAGTTTCGTGGAATGGCAAAAGGACTTTGTGAACTCCTCTGGATCAGAAAACTGCTCACTAAACTTGGCTTTACTCCTATTACTGAGATGGATCTATACTGTGACAACAAAGCTGCCATTGCCATATCTCATGACCCAGTTCAACATGATAGAACAAAACATGTGGAAATAGATCGACACTTCATCAAGGAAAACTTGGTAGCAAAGATAATTCGTTTCCCTTTTGTAAAGTCTGAGGATCAACTAGCAGACATACTCACAAAGGTAGTTTCAAGCAAGGACTTTCACAACTCACTTGACAAGTTGGGCATCAGAGACCTGTATACACCGACTTGAGGGGGAGTGTTGGCGTGAGTTGTTAGAAATCTTTTTCTGGAAACATAAATCATATATAATTGTATCATTTTAAGGGAATAGAATTAGGCAATTGTGTGTAGAATCAATTAATTAGCTACATATTTGTGATTATCCAAAATTAGGAGCTTTTTTTCTTATATAAACTCTGTAACCCACTTATTGAATGTATGAATGAAAATTACCTCTTGTGTGTATTGTGACAATTATATACTACAATCTTGTGAAGGTTACAAATATTTCATTAATGCTTATATAATTGTCGATACTCCATGGTCTAAAATTTGATTTACAAGACCATGATTGTGAATTTCATTACATGAGAGAAATTTTTTGAATGAACTCATATTCGGGGGTATATTATGAGACCAGTCCACTCGTTTTCACTCAATTTTATTATATTGTCGACAATTTCAATATTTAAAAAATATTTCTTATTTTTTTATGGTGTATGAGTAATGGAGGATCTGTTTAGAAAATATTTAAGAATAATTGCGTATGTTGTTTTCATTAGCTTCAATAATGGACCGTAGTTTAATTTCGAGGGTTAAAACATATTGCAGTTGCAATTTTGGATAAATTGACTTACGGATATCTTCTTACAAATGGTAATATGGAACAAAGTTTATGTGAAAATGCATTGAGTAGTGCATTGAAAAGAACACTAACAATGTTCGATGGTCCTTGCAACAAGAGCTTCTCCATCTTCATATGAAGGCAAATTTACAAATTTACCTTAGTTTTTGTAAAGATATTCAGCCTATGTTTGGCCCCCATTTTTACAAACAATTATTTTTCAAAACTCATTTTCAAACACACAGTCTTCTATAAAAAAATTTATACGTAAAGTGAAAATTTTCCTTCTTTTTTAACTAGACATTCTCCAAAATATCACAATTCCAAAATAAATTATCTTACCAAAATACTTAGTATTTTAGATGAGGAAGAATTTTTTTATTTTTATTTTTTGACATAATTAGATAGTGGAATATGATTGAACTACCAATTTTCTTTAATTTTACTGATTTTTTAGAAATATTGTACACGTAATATCTTAATCGTGTATAATTTTAACTCCGTCTACAGTAATAGTAGTTGATAGTGTTAAAGCTAAAATTGTAATTGGCAATTTTCTAAGTCAAAATCATATTTTAGTTGAATTGTATTAGTAATTAATCGAGTTGTAATCAAAGTCAAAATAGGCTTTCTAAAGTCCAAGTTATTATAAAAATAGTTTGGGGTTGATAGAGTCCAAAAAGAAGTCAAAAAAATCCAATAAGAAGATCAAGATTCGAACAAAGTTGATATCAAGGAAGACTCTTTTCCGCTAGCCTGCCGTCCAATCGACGCTCGAGCAGTAGAAGTAGAATCCTTTTCGCCACTCTAACGCTTGAGTAACGATCAATGTCCAGCAATCCTATTTTGCTTCAAACACTTAATTTTGAACCCCTTTTCATCTCAAGCACTTTCTTCTATATATTATTGGGAAGTTACTTAAACATGCACAGTGAAAATAATAATAATTTCAATTCCCACCAGAATTCATGTTTGTATTTAAATAAGAATTGTAATAAAAGTTATACCTTTTCTTAGACCTGCAAACTCCTTTGTGTTATCTTTTGTTCCAGCAACTTGAATTTGCCTCTCATTGTTGTCCAATTATCCAGTTTCCAATGAATTCCACACAAAGAACAGATTGCAGCCACCAGGGTTTTCTCTTCTTGTGCTAGCAAGAATTATGAGATTCTCTCTAGATTGAAAACCCTATCTATGTATTTATATAAGCCCAAACGGGTTTGACCTGATCCGGTCCAATATTTAATCAATCCATTTAATTAAATTCGGTCTGTGAATTAATTCAATTAATTAATTCGGGCCTGTAAATAATCAACCCAGTTAATTAATTTATCTAACAATTGTTAAATTAATTAATTGACAAATCACAATATTCCAATTCTCTTTTATGTGCAACCCATTAGGTTCCCGACTACGATGCCTAATGACGTGAAATATTATTTTGATCTAATCAAAATTGATAAATTAAAACACCATTTTAATTTATCAACAATTCACACTCGCCGTCTTAAATTGACATCTAGCAATGTATCAAGGCAACACATGTGACTGGAAATGTCACGTGGTATGACAAAATCAAACTTGTTCGTTTACCATGAAACTATAATCCCTTCGTCAATATGATCTGATCAATTACAAGATATAGAAGTGTGTCAATTTCGATTGTCAATCATATCTTTCATTCTACTATTAAATCAACGTGAGTCGAAAACTCCTTTTCGACTTATGAGTATACATTGGCCAACGATTTCATTATTGACTTAATTGAACGAAATGCAAATCACAATCTCTTATTATCTAAGAGTGATGAATCCTCTATTGATCATTCACAATCTTCATATGGTTCTTGATATACCCGAACAATGCCGTATTAGCGGCCCTTGGTAGAACAACATCCAACACCGTCAAATCACGACTGTCCTCATATAAGGCACTATGACGACATCAAATCAAAGGACTAATTCCAGTACCGAACGTTGGAGATTAACTACTGACACTCAGATAGTTATCCATGTGGAATCTCTTAGCGTGTCTCCAATATTTCATTCTATAACAAAACATCCATGCGCTCATTTAAGTGTCACCATACTTTAACTCATGAGATCAGCTACTTACTTCACAAGTAAGAAATGCCACACGTGATGGTCTATCCGTAATAATGATATCCGTATCTCGTTATTACTTACGACCATGGATTATTCAAGATCCAATCATATGTATTTTGTATTTCACAATCACAACTCCTTATGATTAACAAATCACTTAAACTTGAATCTTCGGACTCTATTATTTAATATTATTTATCAGAATAATAATTTAAATAAATGATAAATCTTGCCAAAAATAAATACATTAAACATATTAAAAGTGTTTACAACCTAAATCAATTGAATTTAGGGCATAACACTTATATATATATCCCCTACTCTATGAATGTCTAAAGGTGTGTTGAATAATATTTTTCCATAGAGATAATTTATTTGAAGATTTAAAACACTTACATTGATTTCAAGATTCAACCACCTTATTATTTGAGTTTATATTCATTCAAACATAGATTTGTAGAATGAGCTATCAACTTTAACATTAAACCGTAGATCAAAACATATAAGATATTTGATCAAACACCTAAACTTACCTTCACTTATTAGCCTTTAGAGTTACTGAAATTTTTGAAAAAGACTCTTAGAGTTTTGAAGTTGAAGAACGAGGTTTGTTCTTGGAGGTCCATAAGAGATAAACAATGCCAAGATTCAAGAGCTCATGTGAGAAACACGTAGTCTAAGAAGGTCCAAAGTGATCACAGGAAGAAGGTCAGAGAGGACTAAGGATTAGTCGGGTCTGGACCATACTATAAGTCTTATAATTTATAATGGATTGTTGATTGGCAAAGTACTCGGAGTTTTTTTATCCTTTCCAAAGGGTTTTCTCTGTGATCATATTGATATTATTTACTTTGTGCAATTTATAAACTGTGGTATTCAAATATAAGATAAATTGACTTGTTTGATCTGATCATTTAGAAGTAATTAAAAGTGATTTGTTGCTTTTAATTGATTATTTCTATACTTTAGGTCTAAATAAATTGATAATCTAAAATTTCTAGTAGTATCAGAGTCTTATTTTTCGATCATTGACCTTCATTGCCTTATTTTGCGACCCTTAACCCCAATTGACTAGATTAGCCAATCATTGTCTGTTTCTCCTTATTTTGATAGAAATAATTATGCATACTGAAAGATAAGAATGAGAACTTTCCTTAAGTCTATGGATACGTAGGTTTGGTTGAGTGTTCAAAATGGTTGGACTGTCCCTATTACCGCCATTGAAGGTGTAGTTATCTCTAATGCTATTGCTAATTGGTCTGGGACTAATTTAGATGAATGTAATTGAAATAGTAAAGCCATTCATGCTTTGTTTATGGCCATGTTACTTGAAGAGTTTAGGCGTGTATCGATGTGTAAGACTACAAAAGAAGATTGGTGAAATATTCTAGAGATCACACATGAGGGAACTAAGACCATTATGAACTCAAAATTGTAGATATTGACTGCTTAGATTTGAGGAAATTAGGACGAAAGATGAGTCTTTTGATGACTTTTTTGTTAAACTGAATGATATAGTCAACTTATAATTTTTTAGGCGAACGAATTCCAGATGCTAAGATTGTGAGAAAGTGATGAGATTAGAATTTACAATGTGCATTCAAAATTTGAAATATATGAAAAAGTGAAATACATCTTATAGTTTTTTCGGAGTCTATTTGACTCGAGTAATTAATGGTCATTTGATTTGGAGTTATAGGGCCAAAACTCATTACAAACACACACATTAGTAGTATTGTGTTTGACTTCATGCTTTGAGGAAAACATTCGTTCACCAATGATTTTTTGCATGTCCTTTCTTATTGATTTAAGATTTTGAGACTTACTACATATATAGCTTGTACAATTTATTCCATTTAAATTTAAAATAAGTTGCGTGGGAAAAATTTATTATTTATGCATTAAACTTGTATTAGACAAATAACTGTTCATGATGATATATTTAAAACAAAATATCTATGAAAATATAAAAAAAGTTTGTCTCCAAATGACAGTTTTTAGTAAACAAATAATTTTTGCATAATTATATATGTGCATTTTTTTAACTCATTTCTTTCTGTATTTTCATGATTATTTCTTGTTTTTCCTTTGTTATTCGTGACAAAAAGGGAGTGATTTCAGGGAATTGAGTATATATGAGTTAGGAAGAGTATTTTAAAAATCTGATATTTAACTTAGGGGAGTTTCAATGTAATTTTATTATTAATACGTGTTGTGTTTTGTCAATATTGACATTAAAATTCTATGGTTATTTTTAAGTTTGTAATTCATGATCGTTTAGGGAACGGGATCGTGAACAAGTAGTAAAGTAGTGTGTAGAGTGTCGAACCCACGATGACTATGTATTTGATCAAGTTAAAATTAATTGCAACTTTAATCGAATAACAAATAAGTTTTGTGATTTTTCTACACTAATATCTAAATTATTAATTAAACTAGAAAGCGGTTTAATGGGTCTTTTCAAATATGTGAAAGTATTGCTAAGATGTTGAATTTCCCCTGTTATTCCATTTTTAGTGTAATAATTAAATTGACAATTTGAAATTATTCATGTTGATCAATGTTTCTAATTTAATTGAAAGCCTTTTTCGATAGTGATCAAATGTATTCCCCTCGTATGATCCTCCTATCTCTTAATGAAAGATGCAAACATGATAAATGTATTAACAAGTGCTAAAACACCTATTGAAACCATATAAAGCAGAGAGGTATATTTCTATCATCTATCGAACCTTACAATATTTATTATATTGTGCTTAAATCCAATTGTCTCTCTCGATAACAATAAAATCTACTAACAATTCAATTGGTGATCAAACAATTGAAAGAATGATAAAAACAATAATAAACATCCACAAATCAAACCAAATTGAAGTTAAAATAATTAATTAAAAACTAAAAATATCACAACAAGGGTTTATCTCATCCTAACAATGTATAAAACAAGCCTAATTTATTGAAATTACAAGAAATCATATTTAAATGGCAAGACATAACCCGAATTTTTGATAAATTGAGAAGATGAAGACAAATCTTGAGATCTTGAATCTCTTCAATAGTTCTTGATAAATTTCCACTTGTGCAGTCTCTTCTTTGCCCAAAAACCAAGTTTGAATATTTCTTAATTGAATTCTTGCAAGTCCCTTTCAATTCTCTCACAAAAACTATGAATTTTCCTCCTTTGATCATAACAATTGATGAATATTGGAGTATAAAAGATGTATATGAGAGCCACCTTCATGTATTCTACTATTAGGTATTTGTATGAATCAAAAATTGGTTAAAAATTACGTTCAAATTGGTTTCCAAAAGAGTTCAAATCGAATAGGGAAAGTTATATTCGTGCGCGGATTTTGTGTCTCTGCACAACATTCAGTATTTTGATCATAACTTTATCTTCTGATATCCGATTGAGTCGATTCAAAATGCGTTGAAAAGATAACTAAAAGGGATACAGTTTTTTTGGAGATAGATATTTCCCAATTCGGATATTTACTAAGCCAAAAATTGGTCGCAATCTTTGACTAAAAATTTAGAAGGTATATCATGTGATTGGAAGTCAATTTATGGTAATATTATGATGATATTTCATTTCTTTTTAACTTCTAATTGCATTCAATTGACTCATATCAATCTTTAAAGTATCTCTTATGGTCCAATTCAACCATTGGATATTTGCAATTTGGTCCTCAACTTTGTACTTCGCAATTTTTTGCCATTTTCACTTATTTCTTTCAATTCAACTTTCAGCTATTGAGTTTTGCCTAATAAATGAAATATACAATAAATTAGATTATAATTATTTTAAAGAACTATTAAATGTCTATATTTTTCAGTCTAAATAACTGTATTTTTATACAGTTATCAATTCACATTATATTGCATGCTTTGGTATTACACATGTTTTATTATATTGTTTTATATAACTTTTATATGATTTTGTTAATTGTTAGTTTCATCTTGCTTTTCACGTGGTAATGTGGTTTTTATATGTTGTAGGAAACAAGGTAAAGTGAACTTTGGAAGTGTCTTTGGGTAGATTGTATTGGATTTTTTATTTTGAAATAAATTAGTTTGTCATGGAATGTCAAAGGGAGATATTGTTAAATTTAAATTTGTAATTGGCAAATTTTTAAGTCAAAATTATAGTTTAGTTCAATTGTTGCAATTAATCGACAAAGTCAAAATATGTTTAGTAAAGTCCAAGTTATTGTAAAAATAGTTTGGGGTTGATATAATCCAAAAAGAAGTCAAAGAAATTCAAGAAGAAGCTCAAGATTCAAATTTGAAGAAGTTGATATTGAGAAGGATGCTTTTCCGCTAGCCTGCTGCCCAGTTGGTGCACGAGTGGCAAAAGCATAACCCGTGTCGCCCGCCTAGCGCTAGATTGGCGCTCAAGCAGTAGATGTGCCAATCGCCTAGTGTTAGCTCAACACTTGAGTGGCGGTTGACGTCCAATAATCATGTTTTCCTTCAAAAACTTGATTTTAAACCCCTTTTCATCCTAAACATTTCTAATATATATATATCATACTCTATGAATGTCTAAAAGTGTGTTGACTCATATTTTTCTATAGAGATCATTCCCATGAAGATCCAAAAAACTTTCATTGATTCCAAGATTCAACCACCATATAAGATTGTTGATCAAACGCCTAAACCTACCTTCGTCAATTAGCTTTTAGAGTTACAAAAGCTTTGAGAAGAGCTTGAAGTTCCGGCACTCAATAATGAAGTTCGTTCTTGGAGGTCTATAGGAGATAAATGATACCAAGGTTGGGAGCTGGTATGAGGAGCAACAGTCCAAGAGGACCAAGGGGATTATAGAAGAAGGTCAGAGGAGACCAAGGGTTAGTTATGGATTATGCTACAAGTCTAATCGTTAATAGTGGATTGTTGACATGCAAATTGTCCATATTTTTTAATCTTTTGCGAAGGGTTTTCTCTGTGATCATATTGATATTATTTACTTTGCACGATTTATAAACTGTATTCAAACATATGATAAATTGACTTGTTTGATTTAATCATCTAAAAAGAATTAAAAAGTGACGGCTGTTTTTAATTGATTATTTTCGTAAGTTGGGTCTAAATTGATAATCTAAAGTGTCAGATCGGAGCCCCAAAAAAAGAATGAGGAATTTAATTCTTTTTATTAATTAAACATGCCCCGGATCATGTGCTCGTGGCTATGGTTCGGGATTGACCCATGAGGCCACGAGTCAAAGCATGAACCGAGCACAGTTTGTGAACACGAGCCCATTGCCACCCTAACTGCAACTCCCATCACCCCCACCCATCAAGATTTTTCATTACTCATAATTCAGATGAAGTGGAAGAAACTCAAAAGAAACAAGAAAAGTGAAATGAAAAAGTAAATGAGAAATGAAAATGAATGGTCAGAGAGGCTGAATATTACGAGTGATTTCCTAAAATTTATCCCTTATCCTGTTACTTCAATAAAAATCACCCGAAAATAATAAAACGACAAAAAATTAAGTTTGTGTTATCATATAATAGAAGCCATTTTTTACTTTATAAATACACACCTCCTAGTGCAGTTCCCTTCCATTTTCTGCATCTTCCCTTGCAGAACTTGTAGTAAGGTTGAGAAAATTCAAACCAAAAACCTTAATTTCTGTCCTAATTTCCTTACAAGGTTTGTGAAGCTAAAAATATGTTAAAAATCAGTTTTCTTTGCTTCACCTGTATTGTCATCAATCAATTCCTTCATTTCACATCCTTATTTTGTACAAAGAAAAAAAAACATTTTCTTTTACCTCAAATAAATCATTGAAAATAAAACCCACATACATGGAATTCTGTTTTAGGGATAAAGTCTCCGAATTCTTGGTTTTTAAAGTTTTCTTTTGCTTAGAATTTTTGTTCAAAAACCCAAGTTGTATAAGGTTGATTTTGTTCAAGAATTAGCTAGGTAATGATGTTTTCCCCCTTGTTTCAGCTGAGAAATGGCACTGCAGAGTGATCACTCAAGGGAAATTTCTCACCAGAGGAAAATCAGTAGGGGAAAGATCGAGATCAAGCGGATCGAAAACACCACAAATCGTCAGGTCACCTTCTGCAAGCGTCGCAACGGTTTGCTCAAGAAGGCCTATGAATTATCTGTACTCTGTGATGCTGAGGTTGCCTTGGTTGTCTTCTCAAGCCGTGGTCGTCTCTATGAGTATGCCAACAACAGGTGAATTTATATAAATAGACTCGTTAATCTGCCTAAATAATCATTTGAAAGGGACTAGTTCAATGTTTCTTGAGGATCTGGGGCTGTTTTTGTTCTTTGTTAATCCTCTAAAAGACTTTCTTTTATGTTCTTGTATTTCAGTAAGAAAAGAATCTAAAACACTTTTTTTTTCCTTGATTTCTTTTGCCCTAAAAAGGGGGACAAATTTTAGTTTCATAGTTTTTGTTTAAGTTAATTACTTACTCTAGAATTGTTGGGAAGATTTGAACACAAGGACACAATAATTTCTTGTACAGTGAAGATTTAAGTTTTCTTGACAAAGATTCATTTGTCTTTCCAATTTTTCCAATTTTTGTTTTTGCTTCACTGTGCTTTATGGGGTTTCAGTTTTCTTGATCCCATTTAGTCCATCTCTTGTAAAATGCATAGATCTCTTGCAAAATAAGAGGAAATTATTTGTATGTTGAACATCTCTTCAGTTCTTGCTATATTGTTAAATTTTCTTCTCCATCTCTCTTCCTTTCTCTCTCCTGGCAAGAAATCCATCAAGCTCTCATTTGTCCATAGCCAGCAGATTTTGCATCACCAAAGTGAATAAATGGGCTCTGAAAAAAGATGCTTAATCAGGGTTTCCCAACCAATCAAAATTAGGGTTTCACAAGATACTTCCTTTACCACACGTGCAGTTCTAAATAAATTTAAATATTAACCTAATTAGGGTTTACTTTCTTCAAATCACACTGGCAAAAAAATTGAAAAAGCAAACTTCTAGATCTGTCTGCTAAGGTTTTGCTACTTGCGTGTCAAAATGATACATAAATGGTTATCGAAAATGATGTAGAGAAGAAAGATTGAATGAAAAAGTTGATTCTTTTAAACTAGCAAATAGAAAAGCATATAGCAATATGTAATCCCTTATGTCAGGATGTACATGTAGCAAGATTCGTCTCTAATTATGGTTTCTATTATGTGTAGATCCACAGCTTTCTGAGCTTTGAATCTGTCACAACCAATCAAAACCTAGTTAAAGTAGCACGGTTTGTACATAAGGCACATACTTGTAAATTTTTCAAACTCTTTTACGGATTCAGGATCTGGGGTTTCTTTATTTCTTTTTCCCCCCCTTTCATTTAGGGAAGATTGAAAACATGGGTGTTCTTGTTCAGTTAGAATTGAACTTAGATATATGTAGAATTGACCCAGATCAAGAATCTTTAGTCATATTACACTCGATTTTTCTTGTTCTTCACTTCTGACAAGAAAGGAAGTGATGGGTCATCATGCCCATAAATTTTCTTGATTTCTCTCTGGAATGGTGAAAAATAGACCCATATTTCTTTAGGTTATCTCAGTTGGAAGCTTTTGCTAAGCTTCTGAGATCGGTGAAACTAAAACAGCAATGGAACAGAAGTGAAAGAGAATGGCCAACCAATACGAGGTACCAATAGGTGGGGTGGGGCGTGGTGGGGCAAGTCAGACTGCAGATACAAATGCACGGAAGCTGGCAACCAATGGGGAGTTTCTGAATGTCTGATCTCTGTTTTGTTTTTCTGGCTGATGCATGGGAATGGCTGCTTCAAATGGACGGTTCTGATTTTCTCAGAATTTCTGATGGACAAGACTCGATTCTGGCATGTAACCTAGGGTTAAAAGAGTATTATCCATAGTGTAAATGAAGTTAAGATTAAATAACCCTAAAAAATGAGCCAATCATAGAAAGGGATTTATGCCTGCTTGGCAAGGACAGCCAATCAGTAGCTCGACAAAATTAAGGTAGCAGTTTACTGAGGAATCCGGGTGTCTCCTCTGTGTTGGGTTCATGTCATGGGACAAGTTGAGTTGATAGAATGAGATTCCCATATTCACTTTATGTTCATTGTTTTGCATACGCATCTTTATAAAAAATAAATAAAAAATAAAATAAAATAAAAACCAGAGAAAAGTGTTTAAGAAATCATTAATCAAATATACTACAGGCATTTTTGACATAACTTTTGAAAAGTCAAAAGAAGTTTTTGAAACTCAAAAGTTGTTTTTGGGTTCGTTTGTCTAATTTTTTGAAAATGCTTTTTCCTATTAGAACATATTTTAGAGGAAGCAGGTTCAAACTGTGGATTCCTTTAAAAATGCTTTCGAAATAGAAAATTCTTTTGAAAATTAGTTTTCAAACAAAAGTTAAAATAATTTCATTCAAAAGCTCTTCTACAGAAAATAAAAGCAAAACTAAAAGTCATGCCAAACAGACCCTTAGTACTTGTTTGGAAAACCTTAAAAGATGTTAAAAAAACTGTGGTCAAAGTTAATATTTAATTTTAGTCACATATTTCATAAAATCCATAGCTTTTATTTACTTTTTAACTACAAACTTCATCAACTTTTATAAAAATCTGTTAAAATTTTTATCTAAAGATTTGTCAAACAACCCCTTAAGGATAGTACTAATATTCAACCTAACCTAGATTTTCATGATGAGTTTAACATTTTATCCCTATTCCAAAACTAATTGGCTACAATTCCATTGATAGAGAATTAATGGAATTCTTATCTTTTATTAAATTACATATTTAAGATTATGGATATTTGCTCATTACCCTCTACAACTTGAATTTACCTATGATGTATAGAGTACTATATATAGGTATATGAATGAACAAATTTTTGACATCTGAAGACTGACTAAATGTAAATTGTGCAGTGTCAAAGCAACCATTGAAAGGTACAAGAAAACCTGTTCAGATTCCTCAAACAATGGATCAGTATCTGAAGCTAATGCTCAGGTACACTTTCAAATTTAACTTTTCCCTTTCGTCACAAAATAAAGCCAGTTAGCCAAGGTTAAAAATAGGGAAGGAGGAGACACACTGAGGTGATGGCAAATGGTTGAGTGTTTTTTGTTTTAATTTTTTCAAACTGTTCAATCACGGGACGACATGTGTCATCCCTATTTTTCATCCTGGATGTGTAGCACAGTTGTTCTTCACAACTTCAAAATGTGTTTTTCAACAAATATTGTGGGGATCAATGGTTCAACATTACAAGTATCAGATGATAGTTACTAGAGTTTACATCAGGGAAATGGAAATGCATAATTTAATACATTACGAACCCCGAATTCTAAACTTTATTCGTGAACCATTGCAGTTCTACGAGCAAGAAGCATCAAAACTGCGATCACATATCACTAATTTGCAGAATCAAAACAGGTGATTTTTATTTTGCTGGTTTATCTTATCTTATCTGGTGCAATAATTACACTATATAACATTTGGCTGGCTCTTTTGATTTAGGAACATGCTTGGTGAATCACTCGGGGCACTGTCCCTCAGAGATCTCAAGAACCTCGAGACTAAGGTCGAAAGAGGCATTAGCAGAATCCGTACCAAAAAGGTGCCAATTAATAGTTTATGTTCTTGTATTCTTGTCAATAAATTATGTATATGAATGACATTACTTTGAGAAGTTCAGAGTTCTTTGCTTAACTTGTCTTATTTTTTATGAATCTCAGAATGAACTGCTATTTGCTGAAATTGAGTACATGCAAAAAAGGGTAAGAAATTATTATTTCCTGCATGTTATATATATATTTCTCCGTTTAATTAAGGCTAGTTTTTTCCACGAAATGTTAAAATATGTCAAATTTGTACCAAGCATTTATCAAAGGTCACATATTGATAAGTAGACCAAGAATAAATATTTAGGTATCTGTACTCCTAATCATGGCTAGTCACACACACTAAGCATGTTGTGAAGTTATATATGTGCGAGAACTTAAGATAATTCTATGGAGATGTTGTGTAATGACAAGTGTGTGTTATCAGTTAAACAAGTAGTAAAGTGGATCTAAAAAGACTAGATTATCTTTCTTAATGGAACTATTTATGTATCGATTGGTTTGAATATGCCTATTCATTTGAGTAAAACACAATTAAAAGTGATTAATTATGTTCTTAAATATTACTATGGAACTAATTAAAAGTGCAAATAGAAAATTTAGGATATTATTTGTGCATTAGATTCATGAGTTCACTATAGATATCTTCTTAATTGAGACCATCAAATTCTAACAACAATCAATTATGTGTTCCGAGCAAATTCTTCAATTTTAATTGATTTACCATTCTTGAGTTCACACTAGTTCTACTCAATTAAGTCAACTAAATATGTCTATATGTAAATCTGGTTAAGCCTTAAAAACATCCAATCACCGATGAAAAAATATAATCGAACGGCATTTAGATCCAACAACACATAGAGGTGTATAACACGGATTCAATAAAAACCAACAAGTCACTTATTTATTATTTTTAGATGATTAAGTGTAATGTCCAATTTAACCCTAAGAGTCAATCATGCAATGTCGATCAAAAGTATAAAATTAAATAACACCAAATTTGATAATGAAGGAAAATCACTTGAAAAGCTATGGGGAACCTTGCAAAAAAGATCCACCGAAAAAGATAACTTATAATTAGTTGAGACACAACTAAACCTTAGTAAACTCTGACCACTTAACCTATGAATTATCCAAAAACCTTTTGAATTGTAAAACTTGCACTTTTCAGCAACTCTGGAACTCTTTTCCCTACGTATAGATCACCAAGAACGAACTCGTTCCGGAACAATTATAACTCTAGCTGTCTCTTCCCAATTTCAGAACTTTTAAGGCTTATTGGTAACGGTAAATTTTTTATTTATTATTATTATTATTATTATTTTTTTTTTTTTTTTTTGTTTTTTTTTTTTTTTTTTTTTGTGCTTGATCTTTTATGTTTTGATATTGTGGTTGAATCAAGAGAATTATGAAATATATTATTGATCTCTGTAGGATGTTTTTTTATATGAAATATTGATCACCAAACATCATGGGATGGACTATGCTTGGGGTATTTATAATATCAAGTGCTTGAGGTTGAATGGGATTGAAAAAAATTGTAAAAATTGTGAACAGAAATCTGCTCGGATAACTCGATCGCTCAATCGCCCCTCTCGCGGTTAGCAAACAACCAAGCTCCTACTTTTTCCTCTAGAGTGTCTCTTGCACAGTTGTTGAGTGATTTTGCAGCAATTTCTTCTCATTGGTCCATCTTTGACTCCTTTAAAACCTATATACCAACCCCGACTCTTTTGAATATTACTACAACTCAATAACTATGATTTTGAATATGGAGCTAGCCAATTATAATTTGAATCTAACAAAAATATCAAAAATAAAACAATGTATTAACTTCTCTCCGTAACTCGTATACTCAACTCTCAAGTACTTATCTCTCCCCCTTTTTATCATGAATAACAAAACGATGAATAAGTGAAAAACAATGCAAAATTATGCAACACATGTAATGGGAGAATAAAAAAAATTTCTTGTCGAGACAACTCTTTCATGAGTTTATAAATATAAAATCAAGTAATGATAAATGAAATCACATTTATTGGATTATTTTAATAACCAAAATTTATAAACAATGAACTTTTCTCCCATAACTTATTTTTAAACATATATGGAGTAAATTCTATATGCAACATACGTGTGAAAAGTACCATTTATCTCCAACAAGCAAGACTCAAAATCTTATATTAGTGAATTTATATAAGCTAAGAAAATTTATCTAAGATAAGAAAATTTAAGAATGAATGCTTGTATACATAAATATCATGAACAATGCAAATGCATGCACCTAAAGACCTAATAAATGAGAAATATAAGTGCTCTTACCTTTAAGAGCAACACGAGAAATACCACAATTTACATCATCACTTTGACTGTAGAGTTCACACTTTTTTACCCAAATTTTCTTAGAAGAAGATGTAATCTTAGTCGAATAACTTATCATATTTGTCAAGAATCTAACTTGAATAGTGAGATCTTATTTTTTTTTTTCCTAACCAAGGGTTTACGACATCTAGATCTAATGTGACTTAACTCACAACAATTGTGACAGGTGGGAATAAACCCTTGGAGTAACTCTAGGTCTCAAATTTTAAACCTTAAGTTGATGAAATCTATGTTAAGCGGATGATTGTTGTCCTAGGGTTCTTACATTCATAAATTTGATTGAGGCATGTACAAACTTGTTTTTAGAAGACGAAGAAGTATGAGAATTTGTTTTATTACAGCCTAAATCTCTCCTATTCCTAGTTGATTTATTCAAACCTAATATGTTGTTAATAACTTTGACGATCGGATTTAACATATCCAAAACTCTGGCATTCATGGCGTCTCACAAATTGAAACCTCTTCTAAGAATCTGTAGTAATTCTCCCATTTTTATAGTTCATGTTTTCACTAGAGTCACCTTTAAACTTATCAGAAAGTCTCTTATTATTCCTAAAAAAAATTCTTAAATTTCATAGCAAGATAGGCAAACTTCTCATAGTTTAGGGTGCCATCATCAATTTGATTACTAGTTTTTTCCTTAACAGTATTTAGGACTGAAGACTTATTTTTCTGAGACTGGAATAAGCTAAATTCATATGTTTGAGAAGACACTACAAGTTTTCTATCTTAATAGCATCTAGGTCTTTACTTTCCTCAATAGCTATGACCTTAG
The DNA here is from genome assembly GCF_002742605.1 of Olea europaea var. sylvestris. Taxonomy (NCBI): domain Eukaryota; kingdom Viridiplantae; phylum Streptophyta; class Magnoliopsida; order Lamiales; family Oleaceae; genus Olea; species Olea europaea. The sequence continues at coordinate 13,867,275 of NC_036252.1, forward strand.
GTCTAAATCTCTTAGGTGGGGATCTCATCACTTTTCTCACAATCTTAGCCTCGGGGATTCATTTACCTATGTTAAAACTAGAATTCACAATATCATTCAGTTTTGCACATAACTCATCGAAGGATTTCTCATCATATTTCTTCTAGCCAAGTAGTCAATATTCATAATTTAGAGTTTTTAATGGTCATGGTTCCCTCACATGTAGTTTCTAAAATATTTCAAGCTTCTTTCGCAGTCTCACACATTAAAATACGCTTAAACTCCTCAAGGAAAATAGTGATAATGGCATGAACACCTCTACTATTTCAATTGAACTCACCTAAATCATCTTTTGTCCAAGTAAAGATATCTATTGGTGTACAACACTAGCAACAAATGTAGATGGAACGGTCCAAACCTTTTATATACTAATCAAAACATGTTCATCCATTGACCTTGTAAAGTCTCTTATTCTAGTCTTCCAATAAGCATAATTACGACTGTCAAAATAAGAAGGAATGAAAAGTAATTGACCCATTTAGACAAAATTGGGTCATTGAATTAAGCTTTGATACCAATTGAAAAATATAATCAAACGGCATTTAGACTCAACAATACTTAGAGATGTATAATACGGAATCAATAAAAAATAACAAGTCACTAATTTATTTTTTCTATAAGATTAAGTTTAATGTCCAATTAAACCATAGGTGTCAATCATGCAATATAGATCAAAAGCATAATAGTAAATGACACCAAATTTGGTAACAAATGAAAACCCAATGAAGAACTCATCACAAGGATAAAAAATGTACGGGTAAACCTTTTCGAAAAGATCAACTAAAAAATATAACTTACAGTTTGTCCAGATATAACTAAACCTTAGTAAACTCTGATCACCCAACCTATAAGTCACTAAAGAATCTCCTCGATTATGAAACCTGCAGTTTCAGCAACTCTGAATTTCTTTTCCCTACACTTGGATTATTGTGCCTCGGTCCTTATTTCAACTTTTTGGCCCGCTTTTAGGTCCTTTTTATTCAAACCTTCAATATTGATCGTGAAACTTACAAAATCTTTCATGTCGGTCCCCAAACCTCCAGAGTATACAAATCTGTCCATAAACTTTTCAATGTTGAATTTCTTTCCCAAAACTTGTAACTTCCCTCATATTGATCCCTTAATGCTTCTTATAAATCCCACGAACCTACTCCAATTTAGCTCAAAAATTGTCATGTTTACTCCAAATGCCTCCAAACCGTGGTTTTTTCTGCTATAGCAATATTTACACTAAATTAAGTAGAACTCCACTCAATTTTCAAATAGTTACGAAGTTTACAAGCATGAATAAACGTGTAAAACATACTTTCATACATCTATAGGTTACAATATGCAGATAGATAATGCTCTCTTTTGTACCAAGATGTGATTTTCGTTCTCTGTGAAGATGCATATCACAGCAATTAAAGAATTACAAGCCACTCTTGGCATTGTTTCCAAATATAATTCTTCACTTAGATAATTAATTAACTGTACAATGCAGACTTCATTTATTGGTGTAACATGGTTTTGAAATCAAACAGACAATAAATGTTTGCTGCTGAAGTCGATTCTTTCAGCTATATGCCTACGTCTTAAGATTGTAAATTGACCACATTAATTTGAAATTCCCAGTAGTAATCTGTTTGTGTATTACGGCAAATAACCATCTTTTTTATTTTCATTCTATATTGAAGAATGTTTCCAAAGTCTGCTTCAAGTATTCATTTCTATAAACGAAAGGGAAACTCAAGCTTGCATTAGTATTTTCATATGTAGCTGGCCAAGAGAAGATTGATTCTGTTGTAAACATATTTTTATTTCAAATACCATCTTCCTCATTATTTTCTTTCTTCGTGGAAAAATGATTTGACAGCAGGAGATCGACTTACACCATAACAATCAGTACCTTCGAGCAAAGGTAAAGCTAGCTCTCTCTCTCTCTCTCTCTCTCTCTCTCTCTCTCTCTCTCTCTCTGTGGAGTTTGTGCACGGCTGTAAATGGATCATCAGCAATAACATAGATCTGTGTAATTTCGTAGATAGCTGAAACTGAGAGAGCCCAGCAGCACATGAGTTTGATGCCAGGGAGTTCTGACTATGAGCTTGTTCAACCTCAGCCATTTGATGAGCGAAACTACCTTCAAGTTAACGCTCTGCAACCAAATGAAAACTATCCTCAGCAAGATCAATCACCTCTTCAATTAGTGTAAGAATCTCGCACATCAGTACTACTTTCTTCATTCTTGTTATAACTACAAGAACTTCAATTTATTATTTGTGAATATTTGCATTGTTGATTTTCAAATGCACTACAGTTTGACTCCTAACAAGCATTTTTATTCACGATTATATTAGACCACCCTAGTATTCCTAGTAAAAGGAATTTCTTGGGGGTCTTTTCTCATGTGAGAGGTGTAAGAAAACCTTGGTATTCTTTATAGTGAAATAACATATTCGAAAACGGAAGTAGCCCTCACGAGAACTTCTATAAATTCGTAGGTTAACTTTGTTTATTTTTTATTCTATTATGTTTTACTGCATTCTTGATGGATTAGACTTTAATCCATAACATTCACCCCTTTGATGTAACAATATTTCTTTGATACTATAAACAGGACCAGACTGATGCTGCTAATTATTTTTGTTTTATTTTCTTTTTAATTTTGTCAACAGCTGATTTAATAAAGGGCCTGTGACTTCTGTTCCATTGTCCGCTAAGAGTTCTACCAGCAAGTTAATCAAGTTCGGAAATTAAAGAAGACTGGACAGCAAAGATCTTCATAAATGATCATAGGCTCGTTTAATGTCTTATTTTCTATGTTAGTTCTATGCAATGTTGTGTGAGAACCTACTGGACTGATCTGATATTCTTTGTCTATTTAGTTTTATTTCAGTTTGTCATCCAAATGTTGTTATGTCTATGGATTGACCAGGGTCACTTGTGTTGGGATTTAATTTGTCTGTGGGCATACATATACAATTAATTTTGTGTATAAAAAGGCCATCTTAAAGTTAGACCCAAAATTAAAGTGATCTAATAAAAAATTAAATTGTTGGGTTTAGGACATCTAAATAAAATATAGGTCAAATTATATGTGTAGAAATCAGATTCCTTTAAAATTGAATTTCATGATAGATGAAATACATATGAAAACTATATATAGGAGGGGTCCTCAATTCATATGCAACTTCTTATTCTTTGTGTTATCCCATCAATACAAAAATACAAGAGAAACATATTGACGAGGAAGATTCGATACCTACAATCAAGAATCAAGAAGAAAGAATTCAAGAATCAAGACTATGAATCAAGAAGCAAAACCAAGAACAAGAATTAAATAATCAAAGAAAGCAACATTCAAGATCAAAAGTGAAGAATCCAAAGATGAAGAGATTACAATTCAAGTTTCAAGATCCATAATCAAGATCTAGTAACAAAGAATCATTCCCAAAGAATTAAGGTATGTTCCGTATTATTAATTTTCTTGGTTATTTGACATGGAGGATCTTGGCAATAAAAGAATTTAGGGTTTAAAGTTTATAGTTTTATAAAATTTTCAACAAGTGGTATCAAAACCGACTCCACGTTAAACCGTTGGAATTAAAGGAAGAATTTTTTCATTGAAATTCATATAATAAGTTTTGAAATCTTTTAATTTGGAATATGGATTTTGACCACAAATTTTGAAATTCAGAATTCTTCAAGAAAGAATTTTAGGGTTGGAATTTATAATTTGGATTTTCCATTTTAGATATGAATTGAAATCCCAAAATTCAAAAATTCAAATTTTTTGAAAATTCTAGTTCAAAGCGGCAACCGTGGCATCGAGGCAACTCGACTAGTCACTGTAGCACTGCAGAGTCAAGGTGCAGGCCAGGCGCGGATGCTGCAACGTTGGTTTCTGTTCAACCTTATTTACTTATTTATTTTTCTTTTAGCCACAAAAGATAAAAATAAAAATAAAAAATATCAAGGGACAATTAATTTCAAATTTTAGTGTTTAATATTTACTTCAGATTACTAATTTTCTAAAATAGATTTGTTGAAGCGACATGTTACCAAAGCAACATCTCTTCCATAAGTTGATTTATTTGGAATATTAGAAATGTTGTGTGAACGTAATTTATGCAGATATTCATTGGCTTAAAGGAAGGTCAATAGTTTGTTGAATTGTTTGCATCCCCATGGTAATAAATATGTGACAATTGTAAAGCTTTTCATTATGTGAACATTGAGTCGATCCAAAGATAGACTTGATTTTTTTTTTTATCGAATTTATTGTCAATATTTGATTACTCCACTATGAGCACTACTTACAAGTAGGGACAGACCTAGCCTTTCTAGGTTGTGGGGTCAAAAATTAATGTATAATTTTTCAAAATAATATAATATTAATGAAAATAAGTTAATACGCATTTTGACACCTTGAAAAATGTCTTATAATTATATCATTATCAATAGTGTTAAATGAATTTTGCTACATGTATAATTTTGTTTACCATGTCATTTTTAGATATTGAGTTAATGGCGAATAAATCAAATTGGATGTAGGAAGTAAACCAATTGAAATAAAATTCACATTTAATTTATGAAGTAAATGAAATTTAATTTTAACAAAAAAATAATTTGAAAGTAATTCAAATTACATGTAATCCGTAACGATTTTAGAATTTTTGACGTCATCTTCCATGTAAAATTTCCTAATAAAATGATGTAAATTATATTGAAAAATTTATCACACAAAAATAATAAACATTAATGAAATATTGAATTTTTTTAAAAGAAAAAACGAGTTAAACGTCTTTTCTAGTATATATGTTTGACACATGTTTAACTATTTTCAATATCTATTTAGACCATTCGATATGACTACGATCTAGTTCTCGAAACAAGCTTCTAGATGACATAGGCAATTTGTGGATTCGGATAATATACGATCACCGGCAAATTTTAAAAGTTAGCATATTATCGAACTTTTCAAAATACTAATTTGGAGCGGCTCATTTTGATACATCATAACTTTTGTTATGGTTGATCATTTCGCACGCCATTAAGAAGTGAAAAACTAGGTTATGAGTACTTCAAAATGATATTAAGAATGCAATGTTTTGACTTCATTTGACATGTATTAAAGTAGATCATAAAACGGTTAAAACAATTATTTTCTAAAAAAAAAAATCCAAAATTTGTGGGGTCATTTGACCCCACATGACCCCATGTGGGTCCGTCTGTCCTTACAAGTTGATGTTTCTGTCCAAAAACTAAATATTAATGTTATGTTCTATCTCTTGTGATGGGGCTACAATTTTTTGAAATTATTGAATGTCCACTATGAATTTCCATGTGAACATGCTATTTAGGTTTAAGTTCTCTACTCCATCTTTTTTTCTAATATCCATCAACATTAATTCAAATTCTATGCTTGAACGAAAGTTTAAGGGCTAAAAAGAGAACATTTGTATAGTTCTTTACGTTAAGGACTGAACAATTCATTATTCCTATAGATAAGAGTTCGACTTGAATAAGTGAGATCGTTCAAACTACATAAGTCTTATGAACATAAAGAGTAAAATTCTCGCAACATTCAAGAGCAATGTATCCAATAACGTAACTGTCAAGAAATTCTTAAAGAAAATATTCCAAAATGCTTTGCAAAAAGCGATAAAGTTGAAACTAATACACTTTTGGCAAACTTGGTTTCATTAAGGTATCAGGCTAAAGAAAATGTACGAGAGTATATCATGAATGTATCTCATCTTGCTTCAAAATCAACGGCATTAAAGTTTGAATTGCCTGATGACTTATTCATGCATATGGTTTTGATTTCTTTTCCTACACAATTCGATTAATTTAAGGTCAATTATAGGTATCGAAAAGGGAATATGACTCTTAATGAGCTCATTTCATATTGTGTGCAAGAAGAAGTCTAAAGAAAGAGAGAATTAGAAGTACTCACTTGATAGTACTTCTAAAGACAAGTTAAAAAAATAAGAAAGATACATCTGGTTCAGTTTAAAAGTACAATAAAAGTCAGAAATGATAAATCATCTAATTGTTACTTTTATGAAAATATGGGACATATGAAGAGAGATTGTACTAAATACCACATTTGGGGTGTAAAATCAAGTATTTTTCTCATTTTTGTCGTTAATTTAGTTTCAATACCTAAACACACTTTGTAGATAAATTTTGATGTTATTATTCAAGTAAGAATGTCTATACGGGGTTGCTTAAATAGCTTAAAGTCAATTGATGCTGAAAGATTTATCTATGAGGGACTTGGCATATTAGTTAAAGTTGAGAGTATACGAACTTTTATGTTATTATTAAAGACTGTTATTATTTGGATTTGAGAGAGACATTTGCGGTATTGTCCTTTTGGATGAAATTTTGTTTCTATTTCTACATTGAACAAATTAGATTACTTTTGTTCAATTGAAAATAGTCAGTTATGTCTTTTTCTTAATTAAAATATTGTGGGTACCAATTCTTTATCTGGTTATAATAACCTATATCTGCTTAATACATTTGCCTCTTAAAAAATACCTTACGTATGAATTCACGTAATATTAAACATAAATTAACCAATGAGAATTTTGCTTCATTTTGATACAAGCAATTAGGACATATCTCTCGAAAAAAAGGAAATTTCGTGTCGAAAGGAATTCTTGATCCCCTTAATATTTTTAGACTTAACTATTTATATTAATTACATTAAGGGAAAACAAATAAATATAAAGAGATTAGGAGTTAATAGAACTTCGAAGGTCTTAGAAAACAAATTTACATGGATATCTATAGGACATTCCCTACGGCTTTTTAGAATGGTCAAAGGTCATTTATTACGTTCATGGACAATTTTTCTCGTTATCACTACATGTATCTCATTCATGAGAAATTTTAATCACTGGACATGTTCAAGGATTATAATACTGCGTTTGAAAATTAACTCAACAAAAGAATAAAACACTTCATTATGGTCGTGAGGGTGAATACTATGGCAGATATGACGGATTGGGAGAACAATGTCTAGGGCCTTTTGCTAAAATTCATAGAGGAATGTGGAATCATTCCACAATAGCATGAAGGTGTTACTGAAAGACTAAACAGAACACCATTTTACCTTATCAAAATCTCAGTAGGAAAGAGCACTAAAAAAAAATCGCAGCTTAAATCCTCAACAAAGTTCCAAGTAAAGCAACTATTAAGGGGTTACAAAACTTTAAACATCCAATTGGTCAATTTTTGAAACAGGAGATGCTTGTTTCTTTAAAGATGTAGAGTTTGCAAAGAGAGATAAGATTTTAAGGTAATGGATTTTATCTTTGAAGAAAGATAAGTATATATCATTTCCGTTGCAATTAATAATGATCAGGACTAGGGACAAATTTTTGGTCCAGATCTTGTTCAATAAACAATTTCGGATCAAGACAATATTACAAAATCCCCTATATACAATCAAGAGATTGTTTCAATAGAAACAAGCTTAACAATCTCAAAAACAAATGCCATTAAAGAGATCCAATTTTTCTCCAACTTTTTTGCCTACTCTTTTAGCACATGATCTGGACCCCCAAATTTTAGATGTGATGCAATTAGGACTTAGGAATGTCAAACGGGCCAATCAACTTGTTAAAGCTCAACTCGTGGGCGGCTCAGGCTCGTCAAACGATGAGCTTGAGCACGAACTGAGCAAGGGTCGAATCCAACGAACCGAGGCTCAGATCGTTGAGCTCGAGGGCGGCTCGTGGGCTCGGCTCGACCCACGAGCTCATATGTTTAAGGGCCGAACCGAGCCGTCACGAGCTGAACTCATGTGTTTAAAGGCCAAGCCGACTCGGATCGACCCATTGCCATCTCTAGTAGGACTTGAATCCCTTCCAAAATTTTAGGAGAGTCATGAGAACAACTTAGAAAAAACTAAGTTAGCAATATATCCAATTTTTTCAGTGTATATTTGACAGACCCGTCTCGAATCACCCTAGCGGACCCGAAACGCAACGCGTACAGATGATAGATGCTAACCAGACGTCAAATCTATTACCAAGGCTGACTATGAGTTAATACAAAAGTGTTTCGAAATCAAATGATAGATGCTAACAAAACGTCAAATCTATCACCAAGGCTGACTATGAGTTACTACAAAAATGTTTCAAAATCAAATGCTATGTAAAATATAATGAGATTGGCCCAAATTATTTACTTTATACCTCATCAATATGAGTTTATAACACTCAACATGTCGTGTGGCTCTCACTCCGAAATCATTAGGCTCTTTCAGCAAAAAAGAATTAACTGCTACCTGTAAGAAAATTACGGGAAAATATATGAATTGATAGCTCAGTGAGTAAAGAAGTCCGAAAATAATTATATTTTTTCATTTAAACATTTTTCTCATACATAGACATCAAGCTCATATCGTTTAGTAATTCACACGATAGCCTCATAAAATTTATAGCCAAAAAAATGAGACATTCTCGTAACTCTATAAATATAATCTCATATCCACGATATAGTCATCAGCTGATATATATACCATTACCTCATCATATCACATGTGATCTACCAAAAATGTACCTTCTGACTAAAATCTATAATCTGCCCTTCGAGCTAAGAACTCTCGCCACGGGCCTTTGACCCCTTCCGTGAACGAAAGTCGGTCTCAAAGACCTCTCATAATCAATTCTAGAACACGGACAAGGCCCCTCAGTAAACTATATGTACACGGTCGAGACCCCTTCATCCTCGGTCCAAGACCCCTTAATGTAGTATAGAACACGGCCAAGGCCCATATGTGAACTAGAAGAAATATATAATCACGGCTACTTTTCTGATCGATCTCAATATCACATATCTTATATACCAAATAATTCTCAATATCATAAATAATCTTTGAAATTTCGCATGGATCATAATAAAAGAAACTTTCATCGTAATCACATAATGAAGCAAATGATTCACATAATTGCATATACTTTGATAATATACTTAATTTATAAATACTTTAAAAATATTTATATTTTTTCACTCATAGAACTACGTTCGCAAAATCAACTCGGTTGGTAAACTGTTCGATGTCAGTATCGCAGCCTGAAATATGATATAATTTTTAAATCAACAATTAATTATTTTAAGTAATTTCAATAATAAAATAAGCGATACCCAGACTTAATTATTTTACGTTTAAGGGATTTCCATAGTCTATTTAATCATTAAAACTAATTTTTCTTTCACTTTACTCAATTTCATAGTTTATTATACTTAACCCCTTCAATAAGATTGAATTTAATCTAACAATCTAACAACTATAAAATTAAACATAACTTTATAATAAGTAACTTTTTACTTACCTATCAAAATTGAAGAATTCAAGTCTAATAGCATAAACTACTTATTTTCAAACATGTTGACGAAATTTTTCTATTTTTTTCTTTCTTCTTCCTCTTTTTTTTTTATTTGTCCTTCCTTTTTCTCCCTGGTCTCGTTTTCTCTCAGTGTGTGTTTTATGTGTTTGTGTGTGAAATTGTAAATGGATTTGGATGATCAATCCACCGCCTACCCTTCGTTCTTTATTATTTTCTTATTATTATTATTTTTTTAAGAGCTTGAGAATTTTGACTTTTCATTTTCATTTTTTTTTAATTTAAGGTATTACAATATTCCAAAATGAGATAGATAGAGTTGTAAAACTCTTCATTGACCTAACTATTCTAAAAATGTTGTGTTTCTTCTTTTTGAAACGCTATTCTGTTGGGATATACAAGACGTGTTCAATTAAGAAATAGTACCATTTTCTTTAAAGCTGTCTTTGAATTCACCCGAGAGGTATTCACCATTAAGAAATATATATATACAGTGGGTCTCAACATCTAAATTAAGTTTAAAATTCACTAATGAATGTATAGTGAGCCTATGTCCCGTACGCTATCAATTTTGTTATCTAATTAAACAAAAAATTAAATCAAGATGATGGAATCGTAATCCACTTATCTTGTTACAAACTCAAAATAATGAACTACAATTAAGAACTGGTCATAAATAATTGATTCTTATTGGAATGTGGGAGCAGAATTACCCAGAATTTAAAAAATTTCTTTAATTCAATAAATAAGATCATCTAGATGTTCACGTGTATATTATATCAAAAATAAAGGATTTGAATTTTTACCTAAATTCGATAATTAATCATGGAATTAAATCTGAATCACGAACTTCCAATTTTTTAGATCACAAGCTTCCAACCTTTTAATTCCAAGAACTTCTATAGCATTCTCCAAAGTCAAGATAACTCTGGTGGGTAAGGTACTTCTTTTAATTAAATCAAGAAATTGATACTTGAATTGAATAATTGAATAAATTAAAAAAATAATTATTTTCTCTTTCTTTTTCTCTCTACAAATTTAAATACTATGGAATTATGTATATGATTATTATTTCAATTCAATGGGATGTCTAGGTTTTATCTAATCTATATTTATAGAGATAGAATAATTTCAATCCTTGTACAATAATAATTACACATTCAAATCGGAGTTAAAATCCAAGTATGAATTCTAATTAAAGTTCACATTTAATTACATATGTACTCCTATAACTTCAATTACAATTATAATTGAATTTACAACTTTACCTAACCTTTAATTTGAGCCAATGAAAGTTCTTAACCTTTCAGAAATATGGAACAGAGGTTCATTTTTATCCATTTGACTATTAGTTAACCAAAAGTCATAGGATTGACCGACTTTTGACCAATTTTAAAAGGTTAAAATAGTAAATTTAAATTTATTATAATAAAAAATTTTAAATAAAATAATTAATTCAAAAAATTCAAAAGTGGTAACTCTATTCAAAATTGCATCTTCCCGCCCCGACCCACCCTACGCTACCCCACATTTCCTCCCTCCTCAAAAACAAACCAGACGACATGGGCTAAGCCAATGCTACCACCATCAACAAGACTTTGGCAATCGCCACCAAAACCTTCACTGCAGGCCATCTCCATCTCCATCTCCATCTCCATCTCCATTCATAGGACTTAGGTTGAAGCTGAAGGAAAAAACTTGCAACTGTAAATAAAGGAAAAAATCATGTGGCTAAAGCTAATGAGAACTTATTTTCATCTTTATCTGGGATTTGAGTAAATCCAATAGTAAGTCCTCCTTTCCAAACTCATTCGATGGACGTCGAAAGCACAATTTCGAGAACTCCGAAGGCCAAAATTCAAGAATGCCAAAAGCCCAGAAATTCTCCAACACAATATCACAAACCAAAGCTTCTCAACTCGTTAATTAGTTCTTATAACTTCTATTAAACATCCTATTCTCGGTTTGTGAACAATTGGCCAGAAGATACTCCAAATTTTCGATTTTGGTTTACAATGCGAAGGATATTTTTGGTTTCTATTTTTCTGTGTTTTGTTCGGTCGACCATGGCCGTTGTTCTTGGAGGGACAGTTGAAGGTTTTTCATTTGAGGAGTGAAGGTCTTGATCTTGATTTCTTGATGAGTGAAGGTTTTGGTTGCGGTGGCTTAGCCCTTAGAATAATTTCAATCCTTGTACAATAATAATTACACATTCAAATCGGAGTTAAAATCCAAGTATGAATTCTAATTAAAGTTCACATTTAATTACATATGTACTCCTATAACTTCAATTACAATTATAATTGAATTTACAACTTTACCTAACCTTTAATTTGAGCCAATGAAAGTTCTTAACCTTTCAGAAATATGGAACAGAGGTTCATTTTTATCCATTTGACTATTAGTTAACCAAAAGTCATAGGATTGACCGACTTTTGACCAATTTTAAAAGGTTAAAATAGTAAATTTAAATTTATTATAATAAAAAATTTTAAATAAAATAATTAATTCAAAAAATTCAAAAGTGGTAACTCTATTCAAAATTGCATCTTCCCGCCCCGACCCACCCTACGCTACCCCACATTTCCTCCCTCCTCAAAAACAAACCAGACGACATGGGCTAAGCCAATGCTACCACCATCAACAAGACTTTGGCAATCGCCACCAAAACCTTCACTGCAGGCCATCTCCATCTCCATCTCCATCTCCATCTCCATTCATAGGACTTAGGTTGAAGCTGAAGGAAAAAACTTGCAACTGTAAATAAAGGAAAAAATCATGTGGCTAAAGCTAATGAGAACTTATTTTCATCTTTATCTGGGATTTGAGTAAATCCAATAGTAAGTCCTCCTTTCCAAACTCATTCGATGGACGTCGAAAGCACAATTTCGAGAACTCCGAAGGCCAAAATTCAAGAATGCCAAAAGCCCAGAAATTCTCCAACACAATATCACAAACCAAAGCTTCTCAACTCGTTAATTAGTTCTTATAACTTCTATTAAACATCCTATTCTCGGTTTGTGAACAATTGGCCAGAAGATACTCCAAATTTTCGATTTTGGTTTACAATGCGAAGGATATTTTTGGTTTCTATTTTTCTGTGTTTTGTTCGGTCGACCATGGCCGTTGTTCTTGGAGGGACAGTTGAAGGTTTTTCATTTGAGGAGTGAAGGTCTTGATCTTGATTTCTTGATGAGTGAAGGTTTTGGTTGCGGTGGCTTAGCCCTTGTTGTCTGGTTTGGTTTTGAGAGAGGGGGGAAAGGAGATGAAATTTTAAATAGGGTTTCCATTTTTTATTTTTTGATTTAATTATTTTATTTTATTTAAATTGTTTTATTATATAGAATAAAAATTTACTATTTTAACCTTTTAAAATTGGTCAAAATTTGGTCAATCCTATGACTTTGGTCTACTAATGGTCAAACAATCTATTTGGACCTCTGTTGCATATTTCTAAAAGATTAAGGACTTTCATTGGCATAAAATAAATATTAGGATAAGGTCTACAAAAATGTAAAAGTTTAGAGACCGCTACTACAATTTTTCCTTGCAATTAAACCTAATATTATAAATATAGCAATTAAGTTTCAATACTTTATAGAGCTATCAAAGTGACCAGATCAGCCATATATTATCTAAACTCCAATAACTAGATTCTATCTAGTCAACTTTAGACCACCCGATCTAATTATTAATCCATTTTTCTATTAAATATAAAAGACTGAAATATTGAATTATATAAGATCGTAGAAGGCAATAAATTTATAATACTCTCATTCGACCTGTAGTATATGTATTTTATCCCAATTTGAGATTCAATAATTAGGTATGAGCATAAATGATCGCTTTGTCTTTCTAATTATTTTCATTAACTTAAGTATCATTTTCTTCAACGGTCCTGTGAATTAATCGCAAATGTCGAAATTTAGTCGTCGCTAAATACTGAGTTCAGATTTTAACCGTTCAATAGAAATTACTTAAGCAATCACTCTATCCTTTTTTTAGATGACGATTCTCGATACGAATTCATGTTCTTTACTTCGTTCATTCACAAGTTCCCAACTTATCAAAACATTTGACCAATCAAAATAATCTAATCAAATGATGAATCAAATAACCATTAAAATCACGAAAAGATATACATAATCCTGTCGAGTGATTTAGATAAAATACACAGTAGTTAAGTGAAATTTAAATTTTTGCATGGTTATGCTATAGATTTAAACTCGACACGTGATCCGTTCAATACATTTCAAGTGTACTGGTATCACATTTAACTATTTCTATAATAGAGACAAATACAAACTTGAAGAGTGAATTGGTTAACACTACAATCTTCCAGTGCAAGGTATCAACCGTTATACATTGGTTGTGAATAAATTATTTCTGATTAAAATATAAGTTGTGCTACACTGTACTTCTCAATGCAGATACACAACTTATACTATCACAAATAATCATAGACAATTTAATTCGCATGCTCAATAATAAATAAATAAAATCACAATTAATTTTTTTATAAATTATTATTTTACCAGAGGAAAAATATATTATATGGGCATATATCTAGACTATATGAAAAATATTTGGTAAAGCATTACCGCGGATATAATGAAATGGAACAAAATATAATTATTTTCGTGGTTATAAAATGGGTACATTTGTGTTATCACACGCTCAGTATGTTAGGTGGACAGATTATTAAAGAAACGATACATTAGATTGTTTGTTGTCCTGTCTATTTATCTTCAACCATAAATTCTTTTGGCTATCTTAAAATCTTTATTGTTGAACAAGACGACGAATATCAATTGGGTAAGTACCTGTTGGTAAAGTCGCATTGTACGCTCTTGCCGCAGTGAGCTGGTTTAAAATCTCTATAGGGTGAAAATTGTCGTAGAATATGTATTCGCTCCTATTATTGCATGGAACTTTTCCCAAGAGCGCACTGTCCCTGAGAAATGGTTCTCAATACTATACAGCACGAGACATTGGCAAATTTAATACCTGAAATAATTGCGTCACCTTAATATTATACAACAATGTCATGTTATCATAATGAGAGATGACGACGTTTATATTTATATCTTCAACACTTCCAGGCATTATTTTGTGACTTACCAAGAGCGGAGATATCTCTTGGCGAAATCCGTGAAATGCCATTGATGTTTATATAGATGAAATCTGTACCATGTAGATCTTCATTGAAGGTGTCCACAAGTGACTTCAACTTGTTATTAAATAGTGCAGCTGCATCATTAATGGATTCAACGCACGTAGAGCCATTTGGAGGAGGATACATGGCCAACACTGATGGAAGGCAACCTGTCAGACCAACCCCAAAAATTGCTACTTTTCTTGCTTCATAATTGTACAATGTCTAGTGCCAGTAGATATAGCTACTTTAATTAATTCAATTTAATCTCATAAGATAATTAGAAAGAAAAATTGAATCTATATAGAGAAAAAGGCATACTGACCCTCAGTTGTTGGGAATATTGTTGAATCAAGAAATGAGCGAATTGTTGTGGTGTATATAATCTACTAGCGGAGTAAAATTGTGGTGTCTAGTAGTAGTTAAGGTAGTCCTTGCTGCCTATGTTAACACCGTACAAGCACGTCCTAAGATGGCGTTTGGCTCGATATATACTTCTAAGTAAAAGATGCATGTAACCATCGATTACATTTATCACATACATTTGTTACAAAAAATAGATGTTTGTTACACAAACAAACATCGAAGCCATTTTTTTTTTTTAAACGAAAAAAGTCAACTATTCAAGTTTAAAAGACCGTTAGAATACAATTTCATTCAGTACTCAAGAATTTGATTAATTACAACTAGGTCCGGAAAATTCATTAAAAAGTTTTAAATAATTTTTTTTTTTTTTTTTTCAAAAGTATACATGTAAGGACATTGGTTGGCACATGGTTTGGATGTAATGATATCTAGGTCAGCTCTCTTTCCACAAAATTGGGTGCCCTTTATGGTTTGAAGTCAACAAAATTGATCTCCTACCCATAATAGGTAAGAGATACGTTGTCCACTGGTGACATGTTGCCACATCATCGATGAGCAGCATATCCCCTATACCCATCATTTTATCAAATTCAAAGGCTTTTCTTTTCAAAGTTTCTAAGTGGGACAGATATTAACAATCCAATCAAATTCTTCAACATTTCACGTTTCAAGAAAATAATTTTGAAATCAAATTTCATTCAAATATTAATGATTTTCGACAAATAAATATATCATGTTAATCATCTTATGGAGTAGAAGATGAATATACTTGATCCCATTAATTTCGGAATTTGTATCCCACTAAAAATTGAGCCCGAAGTATCACAGTAAAACCATTTTTTCCAACAAACTTTGCGGAACATGCCTTAGATTCGACTACGCAATTTCTCTTTTACCACTTCATTAAATTCAATGTTTTTTACTAAAATATATGAAGCTAGTAAACAAGAGTGTTAGGACGAGAAACTGAAGCTCTATATTCATGCAAATACTTGGCTTATTGATTACCTGTAATTCTTCAGTCTCGTCGAGAATTCCTGCTCCTCCTGATCCATAATTTACACCTTTTCGGATCTCCGAGCCTTTTGTGGTTACAAATGGTGAAATTGGCTTGTCGAAACCTAAGAATTCCTCGGCGCGGTTATAGGGAAAAAAAGGGTTAATAATATCGAATATTGTAGAGTCGTCCAACTAAACATGCCATTAAAGTATTATCACGACCCTTTTTTTTTTTAAATGACCGTGGGTGTTTGTCCAGTTTATGCCCACCCTCGACTAATCCCACAAGGCTCAGAAGTTTACAGTTGAATACTCACCTCAATGGCCATGAAAGAACTCAAACTGATGACAACTAGAGAAAGTATTATCACGACTTTAATTAAATGCAGGGGAAATGAAAATATACCTAAGTAATCTACAATATTTCGACCGTTGGAGAATCTTCCCGGCGGACCATATGGATAATCAATTCCATAAGGTGGATAATTAGCCTTCGCTTGTGTGATAGTGATAAGTAAATTATTATTGCCATTATCAAACAGTGAATCTCCCATAAGAAATAAGCAGGGAACTTGTTTTCGACCCATAACCCAATTTTGGGATTTCATAATTATTGATACTACAATGGATATCATAATCGATATTCTAAAACCCCCAGAACCCATTTCAAGAACAATTTATAAGCTAATCTTGAGATGAATTGAGAACAGTGAAAGCCATAATGTAAACTATATATGGAAGACTGAAAGAAATTCTAAAGTTATTGTTAGCAGCATCAAATTGCTATGAAATCTAATATACAACAGTTAATTAATTAATTAATTAATTTGACTTTAGACATCTAAATATACCATTAATTCCAAGAAACTAAGTGATAGAGACTTGCATGTAATGAATGTAGTCTATATATGAGCTTCTTTAATTTTGAAGTTTAAAAAATGTCGTTCGAGGACATCAAATGTGAAATTTTCGGTTGCCCTGAACCATTTTTGTCATAAATTGATTTAATAGTAAAGAAAGGGTTTCATGCAAAAGCTGATTTTAATGAGATAAATATCTTTATTTTAACAAAACCCGAGCCAGCCCGAGCCTAATTTTTTTTGTCGAGCTTTTGCTTGGCCCGGCTCAAGCCCAAAAAAAGGCTCGAACATTTTATCCGAGTCGAGCCCAAGCCTAGAATATCGGCTTGCGAGCCGGCTCGACTTGTTGACATCCCTAAATAAATATAGCTTTTAAGTTAGAGTATCGATATTAGACCTAGTTTGGTGTGTCTTAAAATCTTGATAAAAATTTAAATCAGTTAATAGTTGATTTTAATTATATATTTTATGAAATTCACAACTTTTCAATTCATATTTTATTAATATTTATCAAAATCTATGAAAAATTCATTTTTTAACTACACCAAACATGGGCTTGATTTCCACTGTGTCGGCTAATAGCCAGTTTGGACTTTGGACGTTCGGACACTCATTTTTCTTTTCTTTGATTCTTTTAAGTAAAGTATAAAAGCTTTGTCTAAAATATTTTGATCAATATTGTAAAATTCAAAATATTTGAAAACTATTTGATTTATTATTATTATTATTATTATTAGCAGCGATGCAATAGTAGAATAAGTTAGTTTTGCAACGGACAAAAATAAACCATTACAATTGTAAACAGTTAAAAGTAATTAGTACGGCCATCACAATTCATTTGATTTCAACTCATTAATTTCGGTGCCCTAAAGTAACTGGAAATATTGATGTTTAGAGCATAGCAAACTTAAATTATAGTGTGCGAATAATTAATTTTGAATTAATGGTAACGCCTCATATCAATTAATGTAGAATTTGTCTGTCAGCTAATAGTAAAAGAAATTAGGGTTTCATTCCGGTGAACTCGTTGAAAAACAGTAATAATTTCTCCATTGTTGATACCATGAGAAGATAATACAAGAAACTAAAGAAGCAAATGACAGTAAAGTAATGTGTAAATTGAAATTCTGAATCCATTCATTTGATGGCCATATCCATATTCAGAATTACAATTCACTATGAATTCAATGTAACTTTTTCCATTGAATCCTCGAAAATTATGAAAACGATAACATTGAAAATTATACCATTTATATCATAAATTTATGATCATGAGAAGTTTCACAGTTGAGCTAAGCGGCGAATATCCATGGGATATGCATCTGATGGCTTCTCAGCACTGTATGATCTTCTTCCTAGGATGATATTGGCATGCTCACCGGGATGAAATGCATCCCAAAATAAGTGTTCGTCTCTATTTTGACATGGTGTTTGAAATGGGAGACATGTTATTTGCCCATTATTCCTTCCAACACCGCAACACCCTGCATTTGTAACCTTGAAACCTGCGAAATCAAATCGATACATGTTAATAACAATGTTTTGAAAATCGAGGCTTGGCATCAGACAATCTCAACTGGTTTCCAATTGAACAATGGTTGACTAGTTTAACAACAAGTGATGGTGACAGTATCACCAATGACATTATTGTAAGTAAACCACTCTTGCAAGTGTTACGTTGATCACCAAAGGTACTGGTGCATGTAGTTAATGCACTTATCTAAACCTTTTAATGAGATAAATTGTGATAAATTTCTCTGAATTATGGCTTAATTATGGTATCATTTCGTTTGTTAGGTAAAATTCGATGAAAAATAATGGAATTGGACAAATGGAGAGAAAAATGGGCTAAAACGAAAGATCTCCAAAGTTTGGGGACTATATCAAAAACTTTCAATAGCTTATTCGAACCATAAAACGAGGATTGGAGACTATACAGGTACAATTGGGTGAACATGGAAGACAAAGAATGGAAATCTCATGAAGAAAGGACCTATATATGTCAGCGAGAAGTTTAGGGACCAATTTGCAATTGACCCCAAACTATGAAGAATGGCGCGTGAGGGGGGAAAGCCGGCGCGTGCCGGCCATCTTGTTGATTTCCTAATAATAGAAGACGGCCATGCCTCGCCTTTAGCTACCAGTGTAAAAACTTGCGTATCACAGTGGGAAATATACCTGCAGACTTGAATAAATTAAAGTTTGAGTAATTACCAAAGGCTGAAGGATTGTCAATTAAATCCTGGAAAATCCCATAGCCATTTATGTAGATAAATTTTGCATCAGGCGAATTGCTGTTGAAGTCATCAACAAGTGCTTTGAGTTTGTTATTGAATATTTGATTTGCAGCGTTAATCCTTTGTACGCATGTTGAGCCATCAGCACTGTTCTGTGCCAATGCGTTTGGACTGCATCCAATTTGACCCACTCCATTTAAGACAAACTTCCTTGCTCCATACTTGTACAAAGTCTATAGCCACAAACGTTATTTAGAGTGAGTTTTTACTGTAAATTTTAACCACAAGGAAATGGTAACAAAGATGGATTCCATACCCGAATTTGCTCGGAGTACTGTTGGATGAGAATATCGGCGTATTGTTCAGGAGAAAATTGCCTGCTAGTCGTATAGTAGGTAGGCATGAAATAGTTGTTGAGATAATCGTTACTTCCCACTCCAACTGAATATATACACTTGCTAAGATAATTTGCAGCGGAGTCTTCGTCCCCGAGTATGTTCACCACTTGTGAAACCGTGTTCTTGTAATTAGTTACCTGCCCAGTAAAATCAATCCGGCCGCCCTACAAGCGAACAAGATTTAACGACGAGAAACCTTGCAAATAATATTATTGAATTTATGTGAAAAAATGTTCTTAACTTACCAATTGCTGGCCAGTTTCTGATCTAATTCCTGCTGCTGCAGATGCATAGTTCACTCCCCTGAGTATGTCTTGGTCACGAGCAACGGCGTAAGGAGGAATGTAACCATCGAATCCCAATAGCTCAGCTGTATAGACACATGCAACATCAGAATTTCAGTACTATTTTTAAGTTGTTTGTGGTAATTAAAATAAGTTTGTCATATTTCTAACGACTTAAATTTTTAGATCAGGTGGTTCAATGTGGAGAGCGAGGCCTTACCGATGACATCTACTGTGGTTTTACCATTGGAGAATCTTCCAGTTGGTCCATCGGGAAAATCAATCCCATAAGGTAAAAAGTTAGCTCTTGCCAGCGATTGGATGTTATTGTTATTACCATTGTCCACCAAAGAGTCACCAAATATGAAGTAACAAGGAACTTGGGGTTCAGCCACGGCCTGCTCATAACAAAGCTCCACCACGACCAAGGCCACCACACACACCGCCAACCAACTCTGAATCAGCCCACAACCCATTTTTCCAACAATCGAGCAAAAGAGAAAAAGGCAATAGAATGTTGCAGCAGAAAAAAGAAGAGGAAATAAAGGAAGAAAATGCCTAAAGGGCTGGTTTTGTGTGTGATGAAATTAAAGACAAGTATTGAATGTTTATGACAGAGGAGTGATCCTATCTTTTAGCTGAGGTTTGTGCTTTATACAGATGAGTAGTTAGATGCATTGATTTCACGCGGATATACTGTGAGATTTCCAGAGTGGCCACTAGCTATGCTGGTTTTTGAATTTGAACCAGTCTGGATTTTTGAAATTCATGCACTTCTTTGTTGTATAATCAATCTTCCAAGTCTCAATATACATTTATTTTTTTATTTTTTTGACCTTCAGTTATTATTTTCATGTTGTCTTGTTATGCTATCAAATAACGGACGCCAAGTATCCAATGCAAATGTTCAACGAAAATATAGGCCACTAAGATAACGTTTCTTGTTTAAAAGTCTAAGATATTAGAGATGAGTGGCGGAGCCACATTGGAGGCGTGGGGGGAGGAGGGGGCGATTGCCCGGAACATTTTCAAAACTTTCTCAAAAATTCCCTTGAAAATTTTTTTTCTCCACCATACATGTAGCCATTGATCGCACTCCACAAAATGCATGCCAATTTCTTTTATTTTTTTATTTTTATTTTTTTTTTCGTGAAGACTATCATATATATATATAAATTTTTATATTCAGCAAAAATCATGGCAAATACATATTTTTTTTACGTACATATATATTATTGCACCTCTGGCTACGTGACAGCCACTTAAGCAAAATGTAACGCAAGGTCAACAATCCTTTTGCATCACCTCGTCAGCATGCTTCTTTCTAGGTGATTAGGCCTTGCCTTTAAATGCCTTACTTCTTAGTACATTATTGTCATCTGAGGCGATGCATAACCTCGGTCAAGTTGCACAAAGTGATTGATGTTCGCTCTACAACGGCAACGCTGAAATCATATCACAATTTCTTAGGCTATGAAATGTAATGACTATGGATTAAAACAATTGAACATAACAAGTGAACCGTTTGAATGAGTCTACATGTAAGCATCCAGAAAAAGACCTCTTCTACCTACTCCCTCGTATATATACTCGATGCTCTCTCATTCAAAGGTAGGTGAAAAAAGTATAATCAAGAGGTGAAAACAATAATAAGTGGCCATCTGGCTTGAGCTTAGAGCGCACACGACCATTACACCTTGTTGGAGCTACGATTTGGATGGTCTAATATGGTTGATCAAGTGTACAATTAACATATACGAAAGACGGAAGAAGAACTTTAATTTGTTGACAATTAGGTCTCAATGAATCTCAAAATCAATAAATACCCTTAAATTAGTACATGAACATTTGAATCCCTACATTGATCTCATGCCGTCAGCTCCCAAAATTAATAAGTCGACTTTAATTACTCCTTTCTTTTTAGTGTAAAAGATAAAATGTATACACCTGTCGCTTGTATTTGATTACCCATTTGTAGATGTATAGCAAGTCCCCTTTTCTTGCAGGTTCTCA
>NC_036252.1:13888986-13897158 GCF_002742605.1 Olea europaea var. sylvestris
GGGGAATATATATATATATATATTAGAATGATGATTTTTTCTGAAGAATGTATGGTTAAAAAGGAAAGAAGGAAAAGGTTTGAACTTACTCACGATATTTTTTTATTAAAGAATGTGCAGCTTAAAAGAAGAAATAGAAAAACACATTAAAATTAAAATAAAGCCAAAATAGGGCTATACGAAGTTCTCAAACTTGAAAGTAAACGAGTAATATTAATGGTATATGAAGTAATATTTTCTAGATATATTAAATATATTTGAAAATAAAAGTTATTTATATTGAACGTAATGCGGAGTTCTTAACATCATGGTGTGGACCGTCTCGTACTAAGAAAAAATTCAGCGCAAAATTTCGACTTAAGTTAGTTATCAATAAGAATCATATATTACAGATTTCCTTTTCGAATTAAAATGAAGTCGAACAAAGTCGAGTCCAAGCAAACAAAATAACGTCAACGATAGTCGATCTAATAATCAAATCAGATGATTAACCAAATGTGGGCATGTGGATTTCTAGGAATTTAACACTGTAATTTAATGCTTGGTAGCTACTACAACTACTAAACTTAATGTTCGATTGGACCAAGTCAGTATCGCCGAGTAACGTGTCGGTGTGCATAGATGACCATTGGACACTGTTGATTTAGGTGAAAATTCTTCATTCTCGTTACAGCCCACATGGTAAAAGAAGAGAATCTAATGTACCAATTATTTTGCCCCATCCTCTTGCCGACGAAGTGTCCAATACAATTTCAAGAAAACAAAATTTCCCTCTTCGTACTAATTTTTACTATCAATAAACATGGATAAGAAAATCTAGGACAAAGCTAACTGTACAGATAATGGTTCACAAAATCCCTATCGACACCTTACAATAGAGGGGTGGGTTATTTTTTGAATATTTTATATTTAGATGGGTTCCACGTCATTGTGAGTTTTCTGGCAGGATTTTGTGAACAGAACCCTGCTTCTGCTTTTGTACAAATGGAAAAATTCAAATATCTAACACCCCTCTAGGGTAGGCAGTGGCCTAAAAACTCCCACCTATATGTTAATGGATTTTGATTAAAAGAAAAATGAGTTTAAGCAAATAATTGAGATATTAGCTTGGATACATGATTTATGAAGCAATTCAGAAAGATTTTTCTTATACCCTTTATATAAGGGAGGATACAAGATTCAGGCAAATAAAATCCAGCTGAAATTTGAAACCAACAAATTTTCTAATCAATCCACATCTGAATCCTGGATTTCCTTGAGAAAGAGGAAAAAGTAAATGAAAATTTTGTTCTTTCCATTTGTTTCTCTCAATATGTTTGGAATGCAGGATTGAACACGACTGAATGCAACAACAATAAACTTTTATCATATTATTTCTTATTTAATTTTGTTAAGTGCTGTCTAATTCAATTTATCAAATAAGTCAAAAACGTCTACCTTCACTACGTTTGTACAATCATTTACACCATATTTTCCACTCAAACTAAATGCAAAGTAAAATTTTTCTTATATCCAGTCGTGAGTCTAAATTATCATTTCTTCTTTTCATGAAGGTTAATATGGGTCGTGGCAACAATTCATGCAGGTACAATGTACTCCATAAAATCATATGTAATTCATCTTATAAAGATGTATCAAATCAACACTACAACATGTTCGCTTAAGCTTCAAAATAACTTAAAAAAGAAAAAAAAAATTTACATATTTTATCTGGCTTACATTTAAAATAAGTACTTATTTATAACTTTAATCAATTACAAACTATAAAAAGTCATTGTACATTAAACAACTCCCATTTTTTTAAATATAAAAAGTGTGGCCAACTAATAAAAAAAGGACATGGATATAAGAGATAATCAATGCAATTCAATAAGATAGCATTTATTGAACATGTGATCATCATATAAATGTACTGAGTTAATTAAATTGGGCAGTTGAAGGAAAAATGGTAAGCGCGTCCTTGAGAATAATCGTCAACACGCTTCGTCTTCCACTGCATGGATGAAAAGTCTCCATCATTAGCACCTCCAGCCCCACCTTTCAACGTCAAGGATGGGAAAAATCTTGCTGGGATCACTATTGGCACGAATATGGCCTCATGCTGTGGTTTTCCAAGAATTTATGAAAATGCTTATAAAACTTAAAAACTATGTATAAGATTATAGATATTTATACAATAAATATAATATGTAGAAAAAAAATAACTAATTTAGATGAAGTGTCCCATTATAGACGTTCCATTAACAGCTGCAAATCTTTTTGGATCATGGTGGAGGCAAATATATTTATGTGGAAATTACCAAAATAATCAATTTTTGGCTTTGCATTTATAAAAATGTCACATTTTTTAGGTCTTTGCAAGATTGTCAATTTTGGAAAATTTTAGACATTTTTGCCCATCTAAATAATTCAAATATCCTACATGTCCTTCATTAAAAATTGATTTGACTAGATGAAAAAATAGTACAAGAGGCTTTAAAACATCACATCAAATGCTCTCTCTCTCTCTCTCTCTCTCTCACACACACACTCACACACACATATATATACATATACTTGTATGTATGTATGTATGTATAAGAATCCTCTCATTCTCTCTCACTCCTTAAATTTAAACGGCTCAATTTTCTCTTACTCAAGGTCGTTGACGACGGTAAAATTCTCCATTTTTGTCCAAGCTTGAAGTCAAATGATCGTTAATCGGTCCACCATTGACAAAATCACCATTAATCTCTTGAGGTTTTATTTTTTTATTTCTTTTTGCATTTGTTGCTCTCTTCTTTTCTGATTTTTTAAATTTAGGGTTTTTTTTTTATTCACAATTTTGGTCCCGAATTAGTACAATATGTCTCTTTTTTTGTTGTTGTCTATTTTTATAGTGCTATGAAAATGTTTAAATTTTGATTTATGTAAGTTATCTATGAATTTATTTCTTACAATTATATTTTTCATTTTTCCTTCATGTAAATAATAGTTATTGGTCATTATTGGGCAAATTGAGTTTGAGTTTAATTTTTGAGTTTGAAAAATGAGTTAAGATTGAATTGGGTATATTCTGGTCAACATGCACAAATAAGCTCGGTTAAATGTGTTTTTATATAATTATTCCGGGTTATTTGAAGTGTTGGATAATTCTATTTTCATTCTTGAAAATGTCTTTGCATTTATATATAAAATTTATGGCTGAGTATATGAAAAGTGGTGCTATTGGAAGCTACAAGTATAACACGTATCATGTTTGTCATAAATTGGTCCTTCATGTCTTGGAAAATCAATAAAAATGTGAAATGTAATGTCCATTCTGATAGTAACAAAATCATCTGTCAACAAATGAACTGTCATTCTCAATAGTTAGGCTCTGAAATTCTCGAAAGTTGCTTGCAGAAGCCAAATTTTGTTAAACTTCTCTTCTACGTGTGATTTTAGGGGTTAAAATGTATAACATATCATTTAAGCACCATTATTACTTCATGGATTATAAACATAATAATTATGAATCCATTTGTAGAGATAAACTGTCACTCTAGATAGAGAAGTCACCCACCCAAAAGGTGCTTGTCTGGACCATCGGAGGGTCCATCGGCTAGCTAGGTAAATGAGGGGATTGGTATATATTATCATTTTAATTTAAAAACGCATTTGTCCCACCGTTTGAAATTTTTATCTTCATGATCTCAAACATGATTGTTCCGTATGAAGATACTGACCTGAAAGTTGGTAGCCCAAACTACCAAAATGATGCGAACCCCGTAGCAACGTTGACTACGAAACCTACAACGAGATTGACGAACCCAAGAAAGCCAAATTAATCCAAGAGTTTAGGATTAACTCAAAAGAAAGTCGAACCAAAAACCTAACAAGAACGACGCTTGAAAGACCCCTTGATCACGCAATCCAAGAATTAAATCCGGTTGTTTGAACACCACAAGTTAACACTTGATATGTTCGAAGTTGTTCAATGAAAAACGATGAAGAGAAGACAAAACGCCTCACTTTAATTCAATATTAAAAATGTTAAAGGTTTTTTAACAATTGAATGGAAACTCCTATTTATACTAAACCTAAAAACTAGATAAAAATCATGCAAAAGTCGATCATAATCCCCAAAATATGGAAAAAAAATCAAAATCTAACAAAATATGGAAAAATACCAAAAATAGGAAATTCGCCAAAAAATGGCCTATGCGGCCGCATGGTGTATTTCCATGCGGTCGCATGGTTCAGTCCGGTTGGCTCCTTGAGTTTCGGTAAGCCTCCATGCAGTCGCATGGTGTTTTGCCTGTGCGGCCACACATGCTTGTTTTCAGCCTCCGATTTCGTCGTTTGATAACAAATTGATCCAAGTTGATTCGGCATTCGACCCGTACATGAAAGTTGCTCCATTTTGAGTCCCGATCATGGTTCTATTAATGGTTTCTTGAACGAGTAATCCCATCACTTATTTCATTTGCTTTGCTCTTGATCGCATCATTGGTCCGCCATCGACTATCAACGGGTCTCGTCTCGCGCTCGCCTTCGTTGGGCTTGACTCCTGGATCATATCATCCCTTTCCTCTTCAAAAGGATTCGTCCTCGAATTTGAACCTGCATCAAACAGAGAGAGATCAGATACATTAAAAGTAGCTGAAACATTGTACTCACCTAGAAGGTCCAACTTGTAAGCATTGTCGTTTATCTTTTCAATCACTTGAAATGGACCATCGCCCCTCGGTTGCAACTTGGATTTCGTTCGCTCCAAAAACCGCTCCTTCCTAAAGTGCACCCAAACTCGATCTCTTGTCTCGAATGTCATGCGCTTTCTACCTTTGTTTTTCTACGACGCAACCAACTTACTTTTGTTTTCAATTTGCGCTTTTACCTTTTCATGGAGTGACTTAACCAATTCCGCCTTCTTTTTGCCATCTAAACTACCACGTTCATTCACAGGTAAAGGAATTAAATCCAAAGGAGTTAGTGGATTAAAACTATATACAATTTCAAATGGAGAATATGACGTAGTAGAGTGAACAGCTCGATTGTATGCAAATTCAACAAATGGTAGACACTCTTCCCAACTCTTCAAATTTTTATTGATTACTGTGCATAACAATTGTGTCATAGTCCTATTCACTACCTCGATTTGTCCATCCGTTTGTAGGTGGCAAGTTGTGGAAAATAGTAACTTAGTGCCTAACTTACCCCACAAAACTCTCCAAAAGTGACTCAAAAATTTAATATCCCGATCCGACACTTTACTTCAAAAATCCCATGTAAACGCACAATCTCTTTAAAGAATAAATCAGTAATGTTCGTGGCATCGCCAGTTTTGTGACATGATATAAAATGTGCCATTTTGCTGAACCTATCTACAACCACAAAAATAGAATCCCGACCTCGCTTAGTTCTAGGTAAATCTAAAACAAAGTTTATCGAGATATCAACCCAAGGCTCACTAGGCGTAGGTAAAGGTGTGTACAAACCTTGTGGTAAAACCTTAGATTTAGCCTTTTTACAATCTATGCATCGACTATAAATTTGCTCAACATCACTTTTCATCTTAGGCCAATAAAAATGCTCCTTCAATACATCTAAAGTCTTTTGAACTCCAACGCGTCCCATCAATCCACCACTATGTGCCTCCCTTACAAACAACTCCCGAATAGAACAATTAGGAACACATAACATATTTTCCCGAAATAAATACCCCTCATGCCTAAAGTACCTATCAACCGCCCCTTTTATGCGTGACAAATAAATATCCGAAAATTTAACATCTTTTTCATACAATTTCTTAATATGTTCAAACTCAAGTAACTTAGAATCAATAGTAGTTAGCAATACGTACCTTCGTGACAAAGCATCCGCTACCACATTTTCCTTACCTTGTTTATACTGAATGACGTATGGAAAGGTCTCAATGAATTTCATCCACCGTGCATGCCTCTTGTTCAATTTACCTTCTCCCCGCAAGTGATTTAGTGACTTATGATCGGTGTGTATTACGAACTCCTTCGACCATAGATAATGTTGCCAAGTCTCCAAAGTTCGAACAAGTGCATAAAGTTCTTTGTCATATGTAGAATAATTTAAAGCAGCTCCACTCAATTTCTCGCTAAAGTATGCAATAGACCCCCGATCCTGCATTAAAACTTCTCCAATCTCTATTCCTGATGCATCACACTCAATCTCGAATGTTTTATCAAAGTTAGATAATGCCAAAATAGGTGCTTCACACAATCTACATTTAATAGTATTAAATGCAAGTTCATGTTCATCACCCGAATGAAAACCTACATTCTTTTTAACTACTTCTGTAAGTGGTGTGGTGATAGTGCCAAAATTCTTCACAAAACGCCTATAAAAACTAGCCAAACTATAAAAACTCCTAACTTCCGTTATACTTTTAGGAGTCGGCCAATCTCTAATAGCTTTTATCTTTTCATCGTCTACTTCTACCCCATTAGCACTAACCACAAAACTAAGAAAAATAACTCTATCTATGCAAAACGTGCATTTCTTAATATTAGCATAGAGTTGTTCTTTCCTTAAAACAATTAAGACACACTTTAAATGTTCTAAATGCTCTCCTAAGTCTTTGCTATAGATTAAGATATTGTCAAAATAAACCACAACAGATTTTTTCTATAAAAGCACGTAAAAAAATGATTCATTAAACGCATAAAAGTGCTAGGTGCATTTGTGAGTCCAAACGACATAACCAACCATTCATATAAACCATATTTAGTTTTAAAAGCCGTTTTCCATTCATCATCTTCCCGCATAAGAATTTGATGATACCCGCTTTTTAAATCAATTTTAGAAAATATGCAAGCACCATGTAATTCATCAAACATGTCATCTAACCTAGGTATAGGGTGACGATACTTTACCGTTATGTTGTTGATAGCCCTACAATACACGCACATTCACCATGTTCCATCGTTTTTTTGACACAAGCAAAACCGGTACCGCACAAGGACTTATGCTTTCCTCACATATCATTTGCTCATTAACTTCTCCACTTGCGTTTGAAACTCCTTAGTCTACTCGAGATTACTTCGACAAGATGGTCGATTTGGAATGATAATTCCGGGTATGAAGTCAATTTGATGTTCAATGCCTCGAATAGGCTTCAATCCACTTGGTGCATCCTCCGGAAATACATCGTCAAATTTCTGCAACAAAGACTTAGCCAAACTAGGGAGGGGTGGGTTAGTTTCCTCAAAATTGAAGAGTGACTCCTTATAGACGAACAAGATCATCTTTTTTCTCTCAACTACCGCCTTCCTCAAATCACTCTCTTTTGCAAAGAAATTTGCTCGTGTTTTCTCTCTTCTCTCAGGGCACTCTTTTTCTTTTCTCTCTTGTGATTGCTCTCTTTTTCTCTCTAATGACTATCTCAACATTTTCTCTCTTTTTCTCCAACTCACTATTTGCTCTCATTTTTTCTAACTCCTTTACTCTTTTCTCTTCTTCACTTCTCAATTTTAATTGGTCCTCATATACTTGCGCCGGTATTAATGACACGAGAGTAATGGGCATTCCATCCTTAATGAAACTATATCGATTTTTGTACCCATTATGCAAAGCCTTCCTATCGTATTGCCATGGTCGCCCCAATAAAATATGTCCCGCTTGCATTGGCACCACATCACAAACAAACTCGTCATTATAACTCCCAATTGACAAATTAATTAGCACCCTTCGATTCACCCTCACCTCGCCACTCTCATTCAACCATTGCAATTTATAAAGTCTCGAGTGTCTCAACAATGTTAAACCCAATTTTTGTACAAGAGATATGCTAGCTACATTAGTGCAACTACCACCATCAATTATAACACTACATACCGTATTGTTGACATGGCATCGAGTGTGGAAAATGTTCTCTCATTGCAAATCCAAGTCATCTGCTTTGACGTGAGTAGTGAGAACTCACCTTGTTTTTTCTAACTCCTTTACTCTTTTCTCTTCTTCACTTCTCAATTTTAATTGGTCCTCATATACTTGCGCCGGTATTAATGACACAAGAGTAATGGGCATTCCATCCTTAATGAAACTATATCGATTTTTGTACCCATTATGCATAGCCTTCCTATCGTATTGCCATGGTCGCCCCAATAAAATATGTCCCACTTGCATTGGCACCACATCACACACTAACTCGTCCTTATAACTCCCAATTAACAAATT
>NC_036252.1:13897224-13935683 GCF_002742605.1 Olea europaea var. sylvestris
TTATAACTCCCAATTGACAAATTAATTAGCACCCTTCGATTCACCCTCACCTCGCCACTCTCATTCAACCATTGCAATTTATAAAGTCTCGAGTGTCTCAACAATGTTAAACCCAATTTTTGTACAAGAGATATGCTAGCTACATTAGTGCAACTACCACCATCAATTATAACACTACATACCGTATTGTTGACATGGCATCGAGTGTGGAAAATGTTCTCTCATTGCAAATCCAAGTCATCTGCTTTGACGTGAGTAGTGAGAACTCACCTTGTGACTAGTAGATCCCCAACCGGCCCTTCAACTTTTTCTTCTTCACTAACATCCTCCAACACCGGCATGCCATCAAACTCGCCATCACTATCGCTCACAATCTCTCCATTATTCCACAACACCATTACCCGTTTGTTTGGGCATTGAGAAGCAATATGCCCCATTCCCAAACACCTAAAACATTTGATGTCCCGATTGCGCGAATGTTGTGCCTCCGATTTTGATATTGGTTTGCTAGCGTTTTCATTCTTGTCCTTTTGCCAATCATTTTTACCTCTAGG
Source organism: Olea europaea var. sylvestris (assembly GCF_002742605.1). Taxonomy (NCBI): domain Eukaryota; kingdom Viridiplantae; phylum Streptophyta; class Magnoliopsida; order Lamiales; family Oleaceae; genus Olea; species Olea europaea. The sequence continues at coordinate 13,897,779 of NC_036252.1, forward strand.
TGCAGCCCTGTTTTTGTTGTTGTCATCCCACCTCAACATCCATGTTGGATTAGGAGTCGAAGTACCTAACAGTTGCCTAGACGTCCCCTTCCTCTTCAATTGCCTCTCAACCTTCATTGTCACATGTAACATGTCCTCGATTTCCACATAGTGTTGCAACTCTACAACGTTTGCAATATCCCGATTTAACCCATTCAAGAACCGTGCCATGGTAGCTTCCCAATCTTCCTCCACATTAGCCCGAATCATAAGAATTTCCATCTCCTTGTGATAATCCTCTACACTTTTCGATCCTTGGTACAAACCTTACAATTTTTGATGGATTTCCCTATAATAGTGACTCGAAACAAACCTCCTCCTCATCAACGTCTTCAATTCATCCCAAGTGCTAATTGGCTTTTTCCGACCCCTATGCCGTGATGTAAGTACTTGATTCCACCAAAATATCGCGTAATCCACGAATTCAAGCACCGCCAATTTTACCTTTTTCTCCTTCGAATAATTATAGCACTCAAAAATCATCTCAACCTTCCTTTCCCACTCTAAATATACTTTCGGATCGCTTCTCCCCTTAAATTGTGGAATAATCATTTTAATACTCCCCAAATTTCCATCTATTTCATTTCCCAAGTTATTTCGACCAAGTCTTTCCATCCTATCACCCCTATGCCTCACTCAACCCATATCAAAGTCATTTTCATCAAAATCGTCCTCATTATTACGTTACTCATCTCGCATTCCTCTCCTAGATTCATGCCTACCCGGCCCCCTAGCACTAGACATCTCCGCTTGTCCTCGGCTAAGATATTGTAGTACCTATTTGCACCATCCATTCTCCTTGCCTATCCATCTTCTCCCTAACATCACCAAGTACCCGTTCAAACCTTCGTATCATGTCCTCCGAAGTATTGTTTTCATTACCGTTTCGACTTGAGTTGGAACCTTCTCTTTTCGACATCATATCACACAATTTTTTTATGCCTCACAAAGATTTCACTCGGAAAACACTCACTATGGCTTTTTCCCTCTATTAAACTCACCACTCGGCCTTTTACCACTCAAAGTCTCCCTCCAAGCATTTCAAAGAACCAAGTGAACTAAATCAATTGTTTTATTGGAAATTCAAACAAACCGAATATTAATCGAACACCACAAACTCAAAAGACTTGAATAAATGGAATAGATGAATGTTTTGACAAGAATATGTGAATAGACTCAATAGAAGATTGAAAAAAATTGAACCTAATTGAATATCTCAAAATCAAACACAATATAGGAATTTTTGTTGGTAGAAAGACAAAATCAAACAATAATTATATCAAAAATAAAAATTTCTTCTTTTTTTTGTACTTTTTTTTTTTTTACTCCTTGATGAAAGAAGATGAGTAAACTACCAACAACTCAATGAAACAACGAAAAGAAAACAAGAACAAAGAAGAACTAAGAAAGAACAATTAATGACCCAAACAAATAAAGAAAATATATAACCTTCAATTAATTTGGAGCCAAAACTCTGATACCAACTGATGCGAACCTCGTAGCAACGTTGACTACAAAACCCACAACGAGATTGACGAACCCAAGAAAGCTAAATTAATCCAAGAGCTTAGGATTAACCCAAAAGAAAGTTGAACCAAAAAACCCAACAAGAACGATGTTTGAAAGACCCCTTGATCACGCAATTCAAGAATTAAATTCGGTTGTTTGAACGCCACAAGTTAACAGTTGATAAGTTCGAAATTGTTCAATGAAGAATGATGAAGAGAAGACAAAACGCCTCACTTTAATTCAATATTAATAATGTCAAAGGTTTTTTAACAATTGAATGGAAACTCCTATTTATAATAAACCTAAAAACTAGGTAAAAATCATGCAAAAGTCAATCATGATCCCCAAAATATGGAAAAATACCAAAAATATAAAATTTGCCAAAAAAATGGCCTATGCGGTCGCATGGTGTATTTCCATGTGGTTGCATGGTTCAGTCTGGTTGGCTCCTTGAGTTTCAGTAAGTCTCCATGCGGTAGCATGGTGTTTTGCCTGTGCGGCCACACAGGCTTGTTTTCAACCTCCGATTTCGTCGCTTGATAACAAATTGATCCAAGTTGATTCGGCCTTTGACTCGAACATGAAAGTTGCTCCATTTTGAGTCCCGAACATGGTTCCATCAATGGTTTCTTGAACGAGCAATAACATTGCTTGTTTCACTTGCTTTGCCCTTGATCACGTCATTGGTCCGCCATCGACTATCAACGGGTCTCGTCTCGCACTCGCCTTCGTCGGGCTCGACTCTTGGATCATATCACAAAAGATCCATTGACTAGATGGGTAAAAGAGGCAATTGGTATGTGCTACTACTTTCAGTTTTAAAAAACAAATATTAGAATAATTTGATTCCTTAACCTTGGCATTTGAAACTTGATTATTTCGTATGAAGGTGTCGAATCGAAAGGTACATGACCGGACAGTCACGAAGTTTCCTATGCTTGTGGCAGACGGTAAGTTCCGTAGTGGGATAGTTATACAATGTCAAATTCTTATGTTTTACGTTAAATATGTTTAGTTGAAGAGAAACGTATCATTTCGATGTTAGACTTCAAATTTTGGTTGAATCTGTTATTTTCTTCCATTATTAAATTTTGGTACCTAATACAATTCAAACCATTTTTGCATAGGAGTATACACTGATTACAATTAGCATCAACCATACCGTTTAAGGTGACGATGATGTTAACGCAAATATACAATGATCGATACATGTTCGAGTGCCTGCTGCATTGACTAGGACTCCATTCACGAAGGGAAGCAGATAGAAAGTCAACCAACGTTAAATCAAGTAACATATTAGATACATTGTTGGAGTTAACTAGGGAAATAATCATATATTCTCAAGGATAACATAACAATTATTTTAAGTAGTTAATGACATGATAATACTTTTGGATGTATTTATTTCACAATAGTAACGTACCGTGGTAGTACTTTTGTGTAGCTTTTTACTTTAAAATATTTTGCAGTTTCTATTAGTGATGCGCACAAATATTTTAGTTTGTTGTAACCGTTGCTTAAATGTTGTGTGCTCCTCGGTGAAATTCAATGGTAACATAACTGAATTTGTTAATTTTGCAACTATTATGCTTATGTGTAGACTATATTTATGGTCTCTAGTTTATGTCAGGGATTCACATGATAATGTATGTACATAATACTGTATATTCGAATATTTTTTACATTGAAATTTTTAGTGGACTCTACTCAATTGCAATGAACTATCGAAAATTATTCATACAATTTGTCATGACCAAGTGTCGCAAATGACAGAAACAATCCGTCGGGAATGGCAGATGAAATGTTGGGCTGTCATGCAATATGTCGTCTATGAATCCATATTTTACTTGTGAAGTTAAACATATATTTGCCTATCTGCGAATGATGTGGGAATGATAATGACAATGTAAGTTGAAGATGGTAATATAAGTTGAGAATGTGTTGGGTAACACCGTAAGTTGAAAATATCTTTATACAAGATATGTACGTTCCAATGAAATCAATAGATTATAAACATGATAAAAAGAATAAAGATAACGAAAACGTTAAATTGTCGATTTTTTTCTGAAGTATAGAAAACACTCCACCTCCAATATTGTAGTAAATAATTCAATTCAATTTTGTAATTGTCCTCCTCCTATTCTTCATAATAATACGATTTAACATTAATGGTGTTTATCATTTATGAGTCAATTGAGTCCATTATTTACAACTTAAAAACAATGTGTTTTGTGAGGATTAAAATTAGATTTTTTTAGTGAATTGTAATAGCAGTTTTTGAATGATGTGGTTGAATTATTTTCAACAGTAGTAGAGTTCGATAATGACAACATAAGTAGCAATAATAGCCGTAAACGATAATGACAACAAAGCTATAATATAACTTAATAATATACAACGTAGTAAGGGGAACATTCGACATACAATGTCAACAACAACATTGAGCAGTTGTTTAAGAAACTTGTATTATATTGGGGGTTTAACAAACTTTTCCTTATGCGACACGATGAATCTCAAGTGATGACTCATACCTGAAATCTTAATATTGCAAATGTGAGAATTTTGCATATTCCATATGTCGACATTTAATACTATCAAATTAGAGCTTTAGAATATTTAGATCCATATAATAGTAAAAAGGAAAATAAAGGGTTTTAACAATTTTCAAGTGTCGAAGTCGACAGTTAAATTGTCTATCCTGTTAGTGAGTAAATGTCGAGTTTGACAGTTCAAATGTCTAACCCAACGATTTCGACAACACTACTCGATAGTTGAACTGTCATAAATTTCGGGGATGCTTGAAAACCATGTATTTAGTTCTTTGGAATAAATTATTGAAAACATTAATGGTGATAATCAATTTTTAACTACAACATCACAATATCTTCCCACAAATAAATAACGAATGACTCAATGCTTCATTAAATATGAAACCTTTCATATTTTTCTAGAGGATATTGGTATTTTTTCCCTTTGAAAAATATATCAAAAATAAAACACATTAATGAATAAGAGATTCAAAAAGTTCAGTATAACCATGTTATATTAAACATCTAAAGTAGTAAATTATGAGATAAAAATATAAACAATTTCTAGTAGCTTACATTTGAGATTAATCAATAGCTTTCCCTTATTGATGATGGAATGAAGATGAAGAAGATAGGGTTTGTGTTCATATATGCTTTTGTGTGTGTGTGTGTGTGTGTGTTTTTTTTTTTCACCCATTTTTTTAACAAAAATTCATATTATACAATATAATAATCATATGTTAAATGTTTAAAATGTATAAAACAAATTATCACATCACACTACTAATTGTATTCAAATCAAGCAATTATTACTCTTAAAAATGTGTCATGAAGGGTAAAGTGGACATTTTGCATAAAAATTGTCATTTTTGAAAGAAATTGGTGCAAATGAATTTTTTTTATGCATTTTCAATTTTAGTGACATTCATGTAAATTCCCCTATATTTATTCTGCCTATACAAACACTCATGATTAAAAAAAAAATAAATAAAATTATAATTTCCATATTCTGTAATTTCTATACTTGGAAAGGGCCACGGCCGATACTGTGATTTTCGAGGCTCGAAGTGAAATCCATAAATTAGACTTCCCAAAATCAACGTAAATGCAAAATCTAATGGTGTATTATGCAACATATTGCTAACTTAAAACTTAAAAGACAATTACAAAATATCTCAATCATCTCACAATTAGAGTTTACAATATAATTAATATGTGCGCCTGTGCAATTGTTGATCCTACAATAACCAATTATATAGACCGACCAGGCCACAATTATATAAGCCGATAAGGCATCAAACATTTTCAATATATTCAATAACAAGTTAGGGCATATATATACAGACAATAGCCGATAAGGCATCAAACATTTTCAATATATTCAATAACAAGTTAGGGCATATATATACAGACAATAAAAGTCTTAAGTACATTTTCACACAAAAAGAATTGAACATGAAACAGAGGAGATAACTTGAGTTAGTGAAGGACTATGACTGGGAATCCATTATCACCTAGGCAAGGCGAAATGTGGTAGTAGATGCTTTAAGCAAGAAAACGACAGGTCAATTGGTCATGTTGACCACACAAAAGTCTTTACGGAAGGAGTTTGAGAGATTAAATCTTGAGATTGTTATGACTTCGCTTAATGCTGCGGCTCGAATGATAGCATTATCGGTCCAACCAACACTTTCTGACAGAATTAAGAATTATCAAAAGGGCGACAAATACTTGGAATTTATTAATGTTAAGATAGAGACAGAAAAGTAAAAGGACTTCACCATGGCTAAAAATAAGGCAGTGTACCATCAGGGACGGCTATGTGTAACAAACTTCAAGGTTTTGGAAAAGGAAATATTGGAGGAGGCTCATTTTGCTCCATATTCAGTGCATCCAGAAAGTACCAAAATGTACCGGGATCTAAAAGCGGTGTTTTGGTAGAGAGGAATGAAGAAGGACATTGCCAAGAATGTTGAAAGGTGTTTGATATGCCAATAAGGGAAGGCCAAACATCAACGACCATCAAGATTAGTGCAGCCATTAGATGTTCCAGAATGGAAATGGGAACATGTGACCATGGACTTTGTTGTAATCGAAGTCAGTAAAACGTCAGGAGGCCATTTGGGTTATCGTTGACCGATTAATTAAGTCTACTCATTTCTTACCAGTTTGCATGACCTTTTCTATCTACTCATTTCTTACCAGTTTGCATGACCTTTTCTATGGACCAATTTGTACAGTTGTATGTTAAGAAAGTGGTGAAGTTGCAGGATGTACCAATTTCAATCGTATCGGATAGAGACCCCAGGGTCACATTGAACTTTTGGAAGAGTTTACATCAAGCTATGGGAACTAAGTTGAACTTTAGTACATGTTTCCACCCTCAAACAAATGGTCAATCTGAGCAGACGATTCAAACATTATAGGATATGCTTCGATCGTATGTTTTAGAGTTTGGTGGACATTGAGAGAAGCATTTTATCTTTAATTGAGTTTGCTTATAACAGCAGTCATCACACCTCTATCAACATGTCACCATATGAAGCATTGTATAGGAGAAAATGCAAATCACCAGTTCATTGGGATGATGTTGGTGAGCGTGATATTTTTGGTCTAGAGATTATTGAACAGATTGTACAGGCTATCGAGAAGATTCCTAACAGTATTAAAATGGCTCTAGACAGATAGAAAAGCTATGTGATGAAATAAGAAAGGGCTTGGAATTTCTTGAAGGTGACAAAGTATTCATTAAAGTGGTGCCTATGAAAGAAGTATTACGTTTCGATAAAAAGGGAAAGTTGCAACCAAGATTTATTGGCCCATTCAAAATCTTAAGGCTGTTGGAAGTGTAGCATATCAGTTGCCTTTACCCCTTGAACTATCAACAGTACATGATGTATTTCAAACGTCCATGCTTAGGAAGTACATCCTTGATCTGAGCCATGTAGTGAATCATCAATATTGAGTTACAACACGATTTGAGATATGAAGAAGTATTAGTCGAAATTATCAATCAAAATTTTCAAGTACTTAGAAACAAGGCGATTCCTTCAGTAAAAGTGTAATTGCTTAATCATTCAATTGAAGAAATTACTTGAGAGCGAGAAGTGGAAATGGGAGACAAGTGACCACAACTATTTGAGAAATTCCAAGGTAAACGAAATTTACCATAAGGGGAATAGATTGTAACGTCTCAAATATATACTGCTAGTTAAATTTAAATTTAGGACTTAAGTGCGCTATTATTAAAATTTAATGACCTTATTGATTATTGATCTAGTCTAACGTCTTTATTAGTTATTGACCAATAGTTTGAGAGCTTAAGTAGAAAGTTATTTTGGAAATTAGATAAAATCATGCATAAAACATATGTAAATATGTCAATTGTTCCCGAATAAAGATAATTTATTGATCACATGCATTATCCACACCAAATTTCAAGTCAATGTAATTGATTGGATCACGTAAATAAATGAAATTGATTTGATCACATGCATTATTTATACCAAACCACATGATTAAAGCTATTAATTTGACCATTTTCATGACAATACACTATTTAAGCATTGACCATGCCTAACATCTAGTCATTTCCTTTCACTTTTCTACACGTGAAATTTTTTTTTCACTATAAATAAGAGACAATCCCGACACTAAACTATATCTCAACAATTATTTACACACTCTTCCTCTTTATAGCTGTAACTTTGTCTTTCCACTTCCTATCTTCTCTCGTCATTTTTATATTCAATATAGTCATACAATTACACAATCACACGAGAATAATCAAACCCACATGCGGCTCAAGGATTTCTTTCCAATAATAACTCATTTTATCATTTTGAATTGTCCAGTGAAAATGTAAGTTGTGGTTTATGTTTATGGTGGCTAATGTTTATATATGTAATATTTCTACAGCTATGTTATGTTTGGTCCATGTTACGTATGTTTCATTAAGAATGTAGTGGAGTTTAGTAGCGCTACGTACGAGAATTTAGCACCATATAAGTTCAATCTAATTATCATGTCTCTCTATGCAAGTTATGATTTTTTTTTTTTTTGGGTAGAAATACATATATGAATTCATTATTCACACACGCTTATTGATAAATTATTCTCACCCCATTATGTTTCTACTTTTAGATAATTGACGATTCGAGGCAGTCGTCATGGAGATAGCTTATGGTAGCAAAAGTTTCAATAATAGAATTATTATGTTGTCAAACTATTATTATTTCAATTGATTTTAAATGTATTAAGATATTTATCGTTTCAAGTTAATTTATTAAATTCATACATTATTTGAATTTTGTAAGTGCTTTAATAATTTATATGATTATGTTGCATATTCTTTAGATCAGTTTTAGTTTAGTAGTACTTGAATCGTTAAGGATTCGAGTTGTCACAATTTTAGTTTGTTTTTATTTGATTTTCAAGTGCATTGAATGAATTCGACGAGCATGGTGTTCTTTTTATTATGCATCTCACAACATCTCCATTAACCTTTCAGGGAAAAATCCTTATAGATGGAATAGGATTATGTTGACGTCAATACATGTAAATGAAGTTTCAGAAAGTAAGAAATTTCATCCTACTGGGTGGATAGATAAGAGGGATGGGTGGATTATTGTGGTTAGACGTCTGAGCTGATATTTAAAACTTGATTTGGAATTTATCTAACTTTAACAGATTCTATCTCTTGCACTTACCTTTAACAATTCTCACCATTAGTTTTTGATATTGGAAATGTTAATTTGCATCTCTTATAGAAAAGAGGATCAGCATCCTGTCTTCAACTTCCGCTTGAATTCATAGGGATAGGAAGTGTAGCTAATTGAGACTAGTGAGAGCCTTTTTTTCCTTTTCATCTCAGCCTTTGGTTCATTCCAGTCTTCATCTTGATTGAGGTAATTTATTTATTTTTTGATAATCGTGAGTGTCCAGGCTAACTTACTCGAATCTCAACTCATCCCACAGGACCCTGAAATTTACAATTGGGTACTCACCTCAGTGGTCCTAAGGGGACTTGAACTGGTGATCATTGGGGGAGCAAATTCAAGATCTGACCACTGAACTGCCCGTCAGGTATAATTGACTGCGGTATTTATTAAAAATCATGTTAGTTGTACCTAAAGTTGTAAATTGTTTGTTCAAGGATACACCTAGAATTAGTTTAGTAATGCTTAGGTGACTAAGTCTATTTTGTATGAATTTTATTAATAGATGACTCTGTCTATTTTGTATGTTTTAAAAAATACGTAATGAAATTTTATTCTCAATTCCATGCACTCAAAAAAAGTATTTAGTTATGTTGGATAATTTGCATATTTTATTATAAAATTATAAAAAAAATCATTAATTATGTTGGTTAATTGCTATAAAAATACAAAAAAAATGCAAATTAATTGAAAAATTTATAAAAACAAATGACAACGTTTGAAAAATTTTGCAAAAACTAAGGATAAAAGCAAAGACAAAGATCAAAAAAATATTGCAAGAAGATTAACACAGAAATATAGACAACACTCGAAAATGTTGCAAATAAGTTAAAGATGACGTTAAAAAAAAATTGCAAAAAAGAATAACGACAACATTCATATTTTGCAGAAAAAATTGACATGACTCATTTTGTGACAAAAAATGTCTCCAGGAGAGTGCTAAGGAAGTATAGAAGTCGTAGCTCTGATCTTGATGTCAAAGAAGAAAACAAGAGTCCTACCTCACTAGCTTTGAGGTAAATGCATTGTTAAATTTTTTAACATATTTTATATAGTCTAGGTTACTTAACGTTCGATTGAACTAGGAATGACAAATTGGCTCGCGGGCTCAAGCCGCCCGTGGCCTGACCGATAAAAAGGTTGAGCAAGCCTGGCTCGAAATTTAGAAAAAAAAAAATTAAAACAATTGGCCGTTGCCTTCATAAGAAAGAAAAAAATCAAGCTGGCTTGGTAAGGCCCGAGCCAAAGCTCCAGTCGGGCGTCAATTTTTTGGCCAAACTTTTGCTCAGCTAGCACGAGCCAAAAAAAGCTGTTCGGGTCGTTGACACCCCTAGATTGAACCCATATTCTGTATTCCATATATGTATGAAATTTTGGGTTACATTTTACAACAAGTTGCTGTTGGTGTTAAAATCGGTCTGAATTTTTGAATTACTTTGCTTGTACATTGTTAATTCGGTACTATGAATTTTTAATGTGGTACATTTTTTAAATTTTGTACAATATGATGCTTGAAGTTGTTTACATAATATTTGACATATTACATCGTATAAAACATTTAATTTTTGCATCATATATATGTAACATGTGTGACATCTATCCCATTGTTTATGAAATAGGTTATGCTAATTTTATGATTTTTTGCAATGGTCCTTTGTACATGATATTAACATACATTGTTACATTTGATCATTTTGTACAGGATTGTTCATTAGTTATGAAATTTTTGTTATAACTATTATGTGAACTGTTAAGTCGAAGGATCATTAAGTCTCAAAAATGGATCGTTTTGCAGTAAAAAATAGATTTGCAGAAAATTAAAAAAATCTAACACGAAGATATGTTTCACCCTAAAAAGGGCCTAGATGTTCGATCTTGCGACCTAGTCACCCGTTGAGCATCACCAAAAGGTGATAAAGCTCAAGATCCACTAAGTATCAACCAAGAACAGTATAACATGTACGAAGAAACCAAAGGTTTCTTCGAATATTCTTTCGCCTCTATTCAAAACTGTAATCCAACTCACTCTCAATCACTAACAGACTATAAAACACAATCAGAAACCATCACTAAGATTACAGATTGAGAAATCACCAAGAACATATCGAATTATAGTAAACCAAGAACCCTAATCTATCACTCAGAGAAAATGAGAGAGAGACGAAAGGTTGAAAGAGACTTCAAATAATCTAGAATCAGGGCCAAAACCAAGTAAGTATCTGATTAGTCAATCATCCAAGGGTGAGAGTGAAGCCACGTGTACTGCTGAACCTCAACCATTTAAGAGGCAAAGGCGTGTTTCTTTAAAACGCGATTTACAACCCGAACTTAATTCCAACAGACCAAGCCCACAAGTCTCAATTTGGGCCAGCAAGAAATGGTGAGGCAACCCAACTAATATACCAATCTCCACCTTGCTGAAATATTTCTTGGTCTTTACTAGTGAATCTAGAGCTATAGCAACTGTTAGCTCATTTGCTCTAAATACGTGCAAAAATAAAATAAACACATTAGTTCAAATCTTTCCAATGCTAAACACTTGAAGTTCTGATTTTTACTATCTCAAGTAATATTCAGAATCTTCAAGCAATTTTGAAATTTACTCGAAGGTAATACCTTAGTTCCAAAATCTGAAGGGTTAAATTCTGTAGGAATTTTGACTAGACTTATCAAACCTTTTTCTGCCATATTTCTCACAAAGTGAAATTTTATATCTATATGTTTAGTTTTGTCATGGTAGACATGATTTTTACTCAAATATATGGCACTTTGGTTATCTGTATAAATCCTAACAATATTATTTTCAAAAACCTATTTCATTTAACAAACCCCTAAGCCAAAGACTTTCTTTTACTGCATCACAAGCAGCAATATATTCAGCTTCTGTAGAGGAAAGAGCAACTAATTTTTGCAGTTGTGATTTCCAACTAATGCACCCATCACACAAAGTGAAAACATATAAAGATATTGACCTTGTTTTATCTAAATCACCAGCAAAATCAAAATCAGTGTAGCCCTTTAACTTTACCCCTTCATTGCTTATTTTAAACATTAAACCTAAATCAGAGTTTCCTTTTAAGTATCTTAGCATCCACTTCATGGCTAACCAGTGTGTTTCACCTGGATTTGACATAAACCTACTCAAGGTACTAATGTCATGAGCTAAGTCAGGTCTGGTACAGACCATAAGGTACATTATTAATCCTACAGCATTTGCATAAGGAATCTTTTCCATTCTTATAAATTCTTCATCTGTTTTAGGTGAACTTTCACTTGACAGTTTAAAACGATTAGCAATGGGTAAGGTTACAGGTTCACACTCAAGCATTGTAAACTTTTCAAGTATTTTCTTTACATATATGCCTTGTTTCAATATTAACATGCAATTATTCCTATCTCTTTCTATTTCCATTCCAAGAATCCTTTTTGCTTGTCCTAGATCTTTCATTTCAAATTCAGATTTTAATTTTGATTTAATGAAGTTAATTTCAGATCTATCATGGCAGGCAAGTAACATGTCATCAACATATAATAACAGATAAATGGATTCAAATCCACCTGAACCTTTATAGATAAAACAGGAATCATAATTATTTTTGACAAAACCCAAAGTCTGCACATAGGAGTTAAATTTGATGTACCATTGCTTGGGAGTCTGTTTTAGTCCATAGAGGGACTTCTTCAACAAACAAACCTTATTGATCTTAGACTTTATTTCAAACTCCGGAGGTTGACTCATGTATATGGTTTCATCAAGATCCCTATTGAGGTAATACCAATTTTGAAAGGCAATTTTTTCTGTTTTCCAAATACACAAATTTCACAAAAATCCAAACCCTTAACATTATCCTTGCCAAAACATCTAAGTTTATTTAAGATTATTAGTCCCTTTTTTGAGATGTGACCAAGTCTTTTGTGCCAAATTAAAGACTTGTTGGAATCAGAGTTTAAGGCTGTAGAACACTAGTCTATCACAGATTGAGCACATACAGTATATATGCCATTTATCTTTTGAGAAGATATGATAGTTTTATTTCCTTGCATAAGTGTTAAAAAAACCTTTATGAATCATAATGCTGTAGTTATCATCGAGCTCACCCAAGGAAATAAGACTTCTTTTTAACTTTGGGACATATCTGGTGTTCTCAACTTCTAGGGTACAATTGTTATTTAATGAGAGTTTGACCTTTCCAATCCCCTTAATTTGACAACTCATGTCATTTTCCATCTGAATTTGTCCTCCATTTAGATCAACTAATTCAAAAAAAAATTCTCTTGTGGGACACATGTGAAAGGTGCAGTCAGAGTCAAGGACACATTCATTTAGGTCTCTTCTGGTGGCTGTTACCAAAACAACCCCTTGAATATCATATTCATTTCTGCAGGCTACAGCTGCAGATCCCTCAGTATTAGTATTCTCTTTCATATCTGAGATTTTCTTGAAGCAGTCTTCTATTACATGGCCAGTTTTACCACAGTAATAACATTTCCTGATCTGGTTTTTAGTTTTCCATTGATTCTTATTCTTTCCCTTAGATCTGGAGAATTGAGTTTTCCCTTTCTTATTTAAATTTTGATTTAAGGGATATTTTTTCTTATTTTGGTTCTGTTTCTCCTTTATGAATAACCCCTTACCATACCTAGAGTCTTTAGACTCGGATTTTATTTCAAGTTCTCTATTTTCTCAGGGTTGAGGTTATTCTATCAATTATTTCAAGTTCTCTATTTCTCAGGACTGAGGTTATTCTATTAATGGTAATTTCTTGTCCCCCATGTTTTAATGCATTTCTAATGTCTCTATACTTATCACTTAGTGAATTTAACAATGCCATAGCTTGTTGATCATCAGAAATTTCTTCATCACAGTTAGTCAAGTCCTGAATCAGTTTTGTGAATCTGTTAAGGTTATCTTCCAGATTTGAGGTAGGATCAAATCTAAAATTATAGAATTGCCTTAGAAGGTAGTATTTATTAGACATGGTTCTAATTAGATATAATGTTCCTAACTTAGTCCAAAGAGCCTGAGCAGAAGTAGTTTCTCCAACTTTCCTAATTACACTATCAGATAAGTGCAAGAAACTTTACTTTTTCCAACTTTCCTAATTACACTATCAATAATTTATGAAACTTCCCCCCAAGTCTCCAATTCTTATACTAGAAACTTTACTTTTTCCAACTCCGAAACAATCCAGTGTGCACCATATTGTCTCATAACAAATGAAGCAAGTTATGTAATGAAACAAGCTATCGAACCCAACTTACTCCTTACAGTTGTTAAACTCTTGACATGTGTACGTATGCACATATTCACAGAAGTATGTCAAAATATGATACTTCATAACATATATTGTTTCGTGTTAGAACTTAAATAAAGGAGCAAAATACATTACAATGTTGCCTCTTGCATTTTATACTTAACATAGGATAATATTTTTACCAATCTATAAGAACATGACGTGCATTGTTGAATTCACCATTTGAGAAAGAAAACATGTCAAATTGATGTATAAAGTACAATGTCACTTGCATGATGTAATAGAATACGATACCATGTTACATTATGAATTTTTCACCACTTCACGTTTCAAATCAAAATATCAAAACATGAGAAAATGCTATTATCTTGTTCAGTTCATATTTGACACGATGTATCAAAAACATGCATATTACTATTGGTAACATGATTACAAAGAAATTTATATTTCTCCAATCAGACCAATATACATCCGAGTTGCTGGATCAATCACCTTTGGCGCGCTCGCAACCTCAGCGTGGAGAGTTCGATTCCTGGTGAGAACCTTTGATCCAATAAAGGGGCAATTTATTGGTGGATTAATCACGATGGAGGAAAGCTCTCTTGAGGCCAGGAGTTTAGACCGGGTGGGAATTTGTGATCCAACAAGGGCACAATCTGCGGTTTACCTCCGCTAGTCACTGAGGGGCCGTTGGCTAGGGGTCCAGGATTTAGTCTGGCGAATCTGGGACACCTGGGTATCAAAAAAAATAATAATAAAGCATTATAGACGATTATGTAATACCTTGAGGCGCATGAAATGAAAATTTCCATAGATGTTTCTTATTACAGTCGGAGTAGAGAGTTTGAAATTAAAAAAAAAATAAAAAAAAATTGTGATTTTTGACAGTGGAGAAATATGAACCTAAGTGCTATTCGCAACTTATGTGAATTTAGTTTTCAAATTCAATGTTTGGCTATTTTATGCAGTTCTATTTAAAAAATGTCAATATTTTCCTTTCTGTGCGGAGTCAATTACTTTAAGAGATGCTAGATGATGGATTCCAGTTATTTTGAAAAATTTATCACAAATATTCAATAGTTTGGCGTTAAAACTTTTGTATCATTACGAATATCGTTTATTGATGAGGGTTAGAGATGTCGCCGAGCCGGCTTGCGAGCCGAAACTCGAGGCTAGGCTCGGCTCGAGCTTTTTCTGAGCTCGAGCCGAGTTGAGCAAAAGTTCGGCCAAAAAAACAAGTCCGGCTCGAGCTTTGTCGAGTCGAGTCGAGCCCGAGCCCGAGCCGGATTGGTTTTTATTTTATTTTATTTATAATAATAACAAGATTACGATTCTTACATTTTTTAAAAAAAATTTACTTTGTAGTTTCTTTTTTGTAATCTTATAACTTATTTGGATAAATTTCAATGTTTGAGTCTTAATCGGATTGGATTACTCATTGAATCTTAATGAGCTCTGATATTATATTAAGATTTGATGTTTAATCTTAAAATGTCAACCTTCTCGAGAGGATTGACCTAAATCTTCATAAGTTGATCTATACTTTCATCTTTATTCAATATAAGATTTATCCCTTAATAGTTACGCTCCTCCAGTTGGTCTATACTTTTATCTTTATTTTGAAAGAATATATTTTAAAATAGTAGATTGATAGAGAATGTATAGTTAAAAAATGAGAAAAGTTTTGAATTTACATATAATATTATTTTGTAGAAAAATGTTTGATTGAAATGATGTCAAATTATTGTTTAAGAATATTTTTTTTTGAAAGAATGTTGCTCAAACAGACCTTTAGTAATTTATGTATTTGTAAAATAAATAAACAATTATTTTTTCAAATAAATAAATTATTAAAAAAAAGAGGAAAAATTAATTAAACGATGTTCATTTGATGTAACTTTTGGTGTAATGTTTGGAGATAATTTTTAGTTTTATACAAAATTTTTGTGTAAAATGGTGCATATTTTTAATTTTGGTGCAATGTCGAGATGGCTTAATACTAGTCCGATACGATCCAATATAACCATTACATAAGTAGCTGGTCAAATCAAATAGAGTCGGATCGATTTTTTTTTTAAATTGATTTGATTCGATAAATTTTAATCATTAAAAAGTCGAGTCAAGTTGGTTGCAAATTAATTAATGGATCCAACCCATTAACACATATTTTTTTTTGTTTTAAAATTCATATTTTTAAACTTAAAAAAATAAAATAATAAAAACATAAATATAATTTTTCTCAAATAATTTGTCTACCATCTACACTTTTTCTACCAAAACTCCAAATTTCTAAAGAAATAGAAAAGTAAGGAGAAGAATTATTTATTGTAAACTCCAAATTTAAATTATAGACGTGCCTACTTATTTCTAAAGAACTAGTCTACTAACCAAACCAAACCAACAAATTTGGAGTTAAATTAAAATAAGTAGTCGATTAACCAAACCAAATCGATCCAACCCAATTTCATTTAGTTTGGTTCGATTTCAACAGTTGGATTTGATTTCGATTTCAGGCTGAGTTCAAAATCAACTCAATCCGAACCATGCCCAGACATAGGCATAACCATGTTCCTAACCTTTTTGTCTAATACCAACTAGGTTTTTCAAATCCTAAAAATCATCATTGACACAAAAATGTAGACTTCCCTATGTGCACACCATAAATTTTGAAAATTGCTATTTAGTTCCTCAAAAATAGCAAAAAAAAAGTTGACAACGACCTCGCCAAAATTTGCAAATGCCTCTAAATCTAAAATTCCAACTTGTAAGCTTATGATCAGCCTTAGTATGATAATAATTGGAGTCCACAATAACTTATTCGTGCAAATTTTCTTAAAATACAGTTTGATCCCCAATCTTCTGTAAATTACTAAACTAGTCTAGATAACTTTCTAGCAACTAATAAAAATTCAAAGTATTACAATTAAACCATAACCTGGTTTGACATAAACCAATAACCCAAGACACCATCAATTGCCTCGTCCACCACTACAGTCCATCCACCATTAACTGTCGTTATGTTACTAGAACAAAATAAGGGTAATACAATATGTTACTAAACACTAGGATCTACACCATCCATCCGAACAATTTCAATGTTGCTTCACAGTTAGGTTAACCAACACTTTATCTACTCGTATCATCTGTTTTATAAATTTATTACACCCTCGTTTGGCTTCTATGATATTTTATTTTTCTCTCTTCTATTTTCAATGACACAATCTTCTATAAAATAATATTATACGTAAATCGAAAATTTTTCCTTCTTTTTCAACCACTCATTTTAAAAAAAAAAAAAAAAAAAAACTATTCCCCCTATTTTCTTTTCCACAAAATGGGGGCCAAAGGGGCTACAATTTCAATTATATTTTCATATTTTAGTTTTATCATTTAATAAAGAAATAAAGAACATATAATTCAAAAAAAAAAATTTTTTGGAAAAATAAAAATAAAAAAATCACATGGAGCCTAACCTCATGTGGAATTGCTCAAAATACAAAGGAATGTACGCTCCACGAATAAACCTTAAGGACTATTTACACACTGAAGACAAAGGTTAAAGATCATTTATGTAAAATTCTCAAAAATAAATTATAAAGCTTAGACAAAGAATAACATTATTCATCATTTAAGTATGATAGTCACATACAAGAACAGTATAGCCTATAGGATTTATGATTAATTGTCCAATGAAATTCTAATGCCTTTTAATACATATAAAAATGAATTAGATGTCATCTACCACCTCAATTTGTGATAATGACGTGTGAGTATTGAAATCTAAGGGTTTGTTTGAAGAATTGTGCTACGTGTACAAAAACATTTGTACTAAAAACTTTACACACTCTCACAATAGAATGGTAGGGGCCACATGACCGAATTTTTTAATGCAAGGGGAACCCACATGCATGTGAGAGTGAGTAAACCATTTTGTCAACCAAATTTTATACAAATAATTTTGTCATTGTTTGAAACCTATTTTTTGGAGAATAGATTTCGTAATAATGATTTTTTAGATAATATAGAATTAAAAAGTAGGAAATATTTGAGTTTACGTATAAAAGTATATTATTGAGAGAATATAATTTAAAATAAATTTGAGAAAAAATAAATAATTTTTTAAAGAATCAGAATCAGAAAGGGACTAAGAAAGGTATCTTACAGGTGCAATAAATCGCTGGGCGATTTAGTTTGGAGGGTTCCAATAAAAAAAAATAACTTATGCCACGAAAACTAAAATTTAGATTTTTATCAAAGTCAAAGTCAATACTTTGGAGGTGTTTGAGCCACATTATTTTGGTAATAATGCATTCTTAAATAGTGCATTGATGAAAAATATGTGGTTAAAAATAAGAAATTTTTTTTTATCTGTATGTAATATTATTTTATTGAAAAATGTGTAGTTGAAATGATGTCAAATCACTATTTAAAAATATATTTTTTTAGAATAACGTGGTTCAAACAGACCCTTAATTTTAATAATGTATTTCTCGAAATCCATAATTTTTATAATCTATATTGCTACTTGTACGGGCCTTGTACAAATTCTTTTTGGCTAGATTGACACGTGTCAATATTGTATTGGTCTATTTATATTTGTTTTTATCCAACAGTCAATGCGTTCAAGACACTTGGCTCCCTAAAATTTTTCCCTCTCAAAAGACCATGTACAAGGGGCTTAACTCATAACTTTTCAACTACATATTTCAATTTGCTAAAAATCTAGTTTTGAAAATAATGCCCTTGTTTGAGCCCCATTTTGATGGAAAAATAAATTTTTAAATAGTGTATTAATGTGAAATGTGTGGTTAAAAAATAAATTTTTTTTTGAATTTGCTTGTAATACTATTTTATTGAAGAATGTGTGTTTGAAATTATGTCAAAACACTGTTTAAAAATTCATTTTCTCCAAAGAATGGGGATCAAACAAGGGCAATGTTATTTATAAATAATAAAGTTACATAATGATTGACATATAAATAACGTGTCAAAAAGAGAGTGAGCGAAATTTTATTTTGTTTGGTTGATTAAAGAAATTCTGATTTTAATCATATCTCATTACGTGAGTGAATCATTATATATACCTAACACAACCATTTAATTAAGCTCTCGTTTGGCTCCTATTTTGTGCAAAAATTAATGGGTGAAATAGTATCTTTTTGAAAAATGAGTGATTAACAATTTTTTTTATTTAAGTATAATATTATTTTATGAAAGATTGTGTAGTGAAAAATAAGAGATAGAAAAACGAAATCGAAAGGAATGCAATGAAAATTAAAGAGGGTCGGTGGCTAAATTTTAATCTCCATTAAATAAACAAGCGTAAATATACCGTGTGCTGTGAGGGGGGAAAACCCAGATACCTGGCTCAGCTGTCCCAGAGATCTGCATGGCTGAAAAGTGTAAAGCTGTGTTTGCGCCATCACATTCATATCTCAACTCACCAAATCCCCAAAGATTCAATTTTTGAGTAGCAAGTTTTTTATTTGTAACGTTCCCTACAATTTCTCCTCCGCCTCTACATTATGATAAATCTCGTTGTGAATCCTTATCAAGATATTTTCGATTTCCTGACCACACCCTCTAAAAATATCCTCTTTTCGCCCACTTGCCCAAGAAACGTTTATATCTGAGAGGTGGGGGCTTGTTCTGTAGTGTAATTCTGAAGATGGAATCATCTCAAGAAAACAGCATTTCAAACAATTTGGTAAAACTAAAATCCCAGTTTCTTGATTTCCCATTTAATGCTTATGCAAATATTTTCTTAAATTTCTCAGAATTCTTTTTAATGTTAAATTGTCGTGTCCTTTCTTGTTCTTGATTGATTTATGTTGTTTTTTCCGTTCAAATTGAATGGTAGTTTTGGGTTTGAAGAGAACGTAAAATCTTATCAGTGAATGTATGCACATCTGTTCATTACGATACATCCCCAGGACCACACCACCTCTAAAAAGCACAAGATTGAAAATTTAAGTTTATTCCACGTACATATTAATTTTGACATTTGTTATTTGATCAGTCTAGTACCACAATATATCTGTATTACTGTCTAGAATACTCCCAAGTAATCATTAACTATTAATTAATGCTCAAATCTGTATTAACTATTAATCATTAACTCATTTTATCTTAATAAGTTGTGTACTCTCTCTCTCTCTCTCTCTCTCTGAAACAACTACCTTCATGTGTTTTTTCATCAAATTTCATTGATCCCAGCTTGTCTCTGTCTCAATGTGTACATCGATTACCCTTCACTGTGTCCTGTAGTATACATTGATTGCTTCTATACACACATTATTACCATTTCCTTTGTCTCAACTCGTATGTGTGTATACAGAATGATTTTGGTGAATAGTTGTTTCATTTTCCAAATATGGAGTTTAGATATACTCACGTGTCAGTTTGAACAGTAGTTTCAATTAATTTTGAGTGATGCTTTGGAGATTCATTTCGGCCAATTGAAACTTCTCAAACTGAATGTGAATAATTGTAGGACATATTAATGACATTGTCTACTGCAGGATGAATTACTGACCCCACGTATACCTGAAAGAAACTATAATTACGATCCTCCTATACCCTCAAGTAGATTAGAGAGGCTTTTGAGAGAAAGAGAACTAAGAAGGTCCACTCGGTCTTTTCATTCTAATGAAGAGTTAAGAGACTGCAATGGAGAGGTGGATACTTATGGAAATGGAAATGAATTTTATCCATCTGGTGGAGATAAGGGAGCTCGGGAAGATGATTTCTTTGAACGGATTGCTACATCAAAACCCTTGAATGATGGCTTCGAGAGACCAGATGATCGACTCCCCAAACAACACCTACTGGTGGTGGCCAACCGCCTGCCTGTATCTGCAGTTAGGAAAGGTGAAGACTCGTGGTCTCTGGAAATAAGTATAGGAGGCCTGGTTAGTGCACTTTTAGGTAAGTACTTGGTATTGATGCTTTGCATTTGGTAATAAGCCAAATGCATTGGCAAATTATGTGAGTGATTTCACTTTAATAGTCTAGTGCTCTTTATCATTACCTCACAGTTAGGACTTCAATAAACTGTGAAAGTTTAAAATATTATGTTCCTATTAAAGGTATCAATGAATTCGAAGCCAGGTGGATCGGATGGGCTGGTGTTAATGTACCTGATGAAGTCGGACAACAGTCATTAACTAAAGCTCTGGCTGAAAAGGTTTATGTTACTTGGTTCCATGTGGAAGGCTCTTTGACTATGAAGTTTCAATCACATCTTCTGCTGCATAATTTCATCGCATGTCATGGATAATACCAACAATTCATAAGCATTTCGATTTCTTTTTTTCTTTTTACTACCTTCTATCATTGCACTAATTGATGTTTAACACTCGATACACCGAATGCAGAGGTGCATCCCAGTGTTTCTTGATGAAGAAACTGTTCACCAATACTACAATGGATACTGTAACAATATATTATGGCCCCTTTTCCATTATCTTGGGCTTCCACAAGAAGACCGCCTCGCTACCACTCGTAGTTTCCAGTCTCAATTTGCAGCATACAAGAAGGCAAACCAGATGTTTGCTGATGTCGTGAATGAGCATTATAAGGAGGGTGATGTTGTTTGGTGCCATGATTACCATCTGATGTTTCTTCCAAAATGTCTAAAAGAGTATAACAACAAAATGAAAGTTGGTTGGTTTCTTCACACACCTTTCCCTTCCTCTGAAATTCACAGGACTTTGCCATCAAGATCAGAACTGCTAAAATCTGTTCTCGCTGCTGATTTGGTTGGGTGGGTTTCTTGTGTTAAATTTTGGATTCCATGAAACCTCCAAAACACTACCAATTATATAATATTTAACTTCAATGATAAGTTAATTTTGCTTCATATTTTAATTGGGCTTACATGTATTTACTGCTTGGGTTTTGCACTATCAGATTCCACACTTATGATTATGCAAGACATTTTGTTAGTGCTTGCACTCGTATTCTTGGGCTTGAGGGCACACCAGATGGAGTTGAAGATCAAGGAAAACTCACTCGTGTAGCTGCGGTATAAGCATAATGGATCATCAAAAGTTTTTCATTTGTTATATCCCCACTTGCAAAAGCCGTGCATTGCACTTTATTTGGCATTATTTTTATGTTTGAACTAACAACATTAGGACTTCTGAAACTACAGTTTCCCATTGGTATAGATTCTGATCGGTTCATTCAAGCTCTTGAGCTTCCTCAAGTCAAGGATCACATCAAAGATTTGAAAGACAGATTTGCTGGACGGAAGGTAAATACCATATACAAAGGGAAAATAGTAACTGATCAGTATTTGGTAGTTCTTTATTTTAGTTGATTGGAATTTCGTTTGTGAATCCAATTATTGAATCAAGAATTCTGCCATAGTTTCCTAGTTGAGTAAAGTTATTTGTAATGTGCCTTGTCTCTGACATGCTTCTGAGAACCATAACTATTTTTTAGACTGTTAATATAATATTTATCTAAGTTGCCTTGAGTTAGAAGTATGATCTCTGTCCTCATCTTTCTTAGTTTGTATCCTAGAAGAGGAAACACGGTATTTTTAATATAAAAGATGTTAGCATGCCTCTTTTCTCATCTGGACGGCCCTCTGGCTCATGAAAGTGATATATTTGCTACAAAATATTTATTTAATAAGAATAATAACTGCATATTAACTTTTTTGTATTTTAAGATTTGCATTTGAACTTCATAATAAATTTTATGATATTAATGCATTTCAGAATATTAATTTTAACTTCAAACTCCAAGACAGTGGCTTATTGTAAACTCTTGTCTTCTCTCTAGCTTATGGTTTCACACTTCATAATTTAAAATTTTAAATGTTCCATATAGTCGTACATTGAGTACATTGTTAATGAGATTGCCAGAGAACATGGAAATTGATGAAGATCACGAAAATTGACAAATATTAAGACTTAACATAATTATGTATAAATTATTGCATTTAGCATATTTAGGCTATTATATCTATCGTATTTAGATTAGTACCAAAGTTGTATAAGATAATACTTTTCCTATATAATGTAAGGAATCCCTGGAAGATTATTTGGTCAAAAGTTTGTCATGGTATCTAGTAGACTTTATACTGAATCCTTAATATTTTTTATTTTTTTTTTGGTCATAATTGAGCCTTTCAGGTATGGGCTTCTTTTGATAGTTCACGGTAATTTTTGTCAACATGTGACTCTTGTGGTGATCCACAGTTGACAAACGTGTGACTCTTTGGTGAGTCGAGTGTGCTACTGGCATTCACGGTTTTCTCTGTGGTGTAAGATTTCTAGTCGGAGCTTTGGTTCCATTGCCGTGTCGGTACTTGTGGTATTTTTGGATTTGTGGTTTCCATGGAGGCATCTTTTGCCTTTTTTTCCCTTTCCTTGTGGAAGTAGTCCACAATTTTTGCTTTTCTTTTTCCTCTAAATTAGGGTGCGAAATCGTGGAATACATTTTGGTTGGATTTCGGAGCAAGTGGAAATTTCTTTAGACGCGAGAGTTTCTAGTTCTTCTTTGATGCTATTCACAGGCTTAGATCTAGTTTCCGGTGTGGTGGTAGTTGTGACGGGGTGTTTGCGGCATTGCGATGGTAGGTTTGGAGAGGTCAAAGATTTGGCAGTGGCGGTTTGGAAGTGGAGGTGTAGGTTGCGATGTATGATGACAGTATCATTCAGATTTGTGGAAAGGGAAAGTTGTTGACGATTGAAGGGTGGCCGAGGAGTCTTGTGGCTATCGGTGTTGGGTTAGTAGTTTGTAGGAGGTTGGCACAGCGTGTAGATCATGGAGTTTTGAACTGCAAATGGCGACGAGTTTTGAATAGCCCCGGTGGACTGAATCTATTTTGGTAGTTATTACTTGCGAAAATGTGCGGCAATGGGTGGTGTGATCCGACACGACAGGAGCTAGGTTATTTGACGTGGTCGGAGTTTTGTGGTTTTTGTCGAGTGCAATTTGATTTAATAGGTTGTGGATTAGGTGCGACTTGGTTGGACTATTGTGTGAGTTTGGATTTATATGGACTATGTTTAGTAGGTTGGGTTGTTTTGGTTTGGAATGATGGGCTTGGATTTGTATTCGTGGGTAGAGTTATTTTGTTGGACTTGTTAATGGGTTACGGTTCAAGGTTTTGGATCATAGGTTATAGTGGGTCTATGTGCTATCTTTGTTGGATTTGTTTTGGGTGGGCTGTTTTGGATTTTAAGTTAAATGGTTTTGGTGTTGGATTGTGATATATGGGCTGTAGATTTGGATTGTTATATGGGCAGGGGTTATCTGAGGCTTGTATGATTTAAGAGTGGACTGGGATCTTGTGTGAATTTGGAGTATGTATATTAATTTTGTTGGGCTACCAATTGGAGTTGAGCCTTTGAGTTCTTTTGTACATCAGTTTCCAAATTAATGCTTCTTGATCATTCAACATCAATTTGAGGGAGCGATGTCAATGTGATTGATAGTGATAATAGAAATTGATGAAGATCACGAAGATCGACAAATTTAATGACTTAGCATAATTATGTATATAATTGTATTTAGCATATTTAAACCGATTGGATCTACCATATTTAGATTAATACCATAGTTGTATAAGATAATACTCTTCCGATATAATGTAAGGAATCCATGAAGGAAAGATGATTCAGTCAAAAGTTTGTCATACAGTACCCTTCATTTCATACAATTTCCATTCACGTTAGTGAAGTAAATAAAGGCTCCAGAGTTGTTAGAAACAATGACATATTTTAATACATAAAAACTTATTTCATAGAAGAAAAACAAGGAATTGTAAGCATCATTCCGCAAACAAACTTCAAGGGCTTAGTTCAAGCTATGGGCTCAAAATACATTCTTTTTAAAAAGTTAAATTTGCTTTGATATGTGCAATCTAAAGTCCTAAGTATTACCAATCATTATACATCTCATGTAGGATGCGATACTAGAATTATAGGAGAAGGGGAAAGGGGAGACAAGAAGAGAAAGGAGGGGAAAAAGAGGGAAGAAGAGGGGAAGAGGTAGAGAGAAATTGGAGAAGAAATTCAATTTATTTTTGAATAAAAGATTGTTTTGATTACATCACATAACCCCCCTTCATAAAAGGTTTCAAAAACATAAATAAAGAAAGAAATTATATAAAAGTTATTAAATCATACTCTAATCGTGTTTCCTAAAATACGAATCAAAATAGAAAACTAAATAATTAAAATCCCTATTAATACTCTATCAAATACTCCATCATTTCTCCTTGATTGAGAGAACTTAGCTCTGACTAGATAGACTGCAACTCTAACACCAAGGAGGCCGATCGTTTTTCCTTACCAAATAACGGACCGTGCAGATCGGTTTTATTTATTTATTTGGGTTGTTCAACGATTTTTGTGTATAAAATGTTATGGGTTTGGGATGGGTGGTGAAAAATTGCAGTATACGTATGGATTGGACACAAAGATTTGTAGGCCAAAGGAGATGACTTGCTTTGGTACCAAATTGACACAGGATGCGATATTAGAATTATTGGAGAAGGGGAAACTGGAAAGGACAAGAGAAACCAGGAGGAAAGAGGGAAAAAGGGGGGAAGAGGAAGAGAGAAATTGGGGAAGAAATTCAATTTATTTCATAATCAAAGGTTGTTTTGATTACATCGCATAACCCCCTTTATATGGTGTTTCAAAAACATAACTAAGGAAAGAAATGATATAAAATTTATTAAATCGTACTTTAATCATGTTTCCATGAATCAAAATAAAAAAACTAAATAATTAAAATCCTTACTAATACTCCATCAACATCATAACCATATATTTTTGTCTTGAAAGCCATTTTTGGTTACACAACATTGGACATAACCTTCCTTACAAGTTAACATGCTCTTATTTATATTTTTAAATTCTATTTTTATGCATTTGGACAGGTAATGTTAGGAGTTGACCGTCTGGATATGATTAAAGGTATTCCCCAAAAGATTTTGGCATTTGAGAAGTTCCTGGAAGAAAATCCAATTTGGCGTGATAAGGTAGTTTTGGTACAAATTGCAGTACCAACGAGGACAGAATATATGACATGTCGTCATATATTTATATACATTTTATATGGCAAAAATATATCATTGAATAAACCAGCTGTAGATGTTGGAAATTGTCGAAAGCAGACAAAATCTTGAGGAAATATTTATAAACATAAAACTGATAGAACACAGTGGATCTTCTTAAGCTATGTAAAATGAGAAAATTATTTATTTTATTTTTTTAAATTTCCTTCTCTTTGCAGAAAATGAATTTTCAGTTCTGCTACGGTGAATTACTTTACATTCTGAAGATTCTAAAACAACTCTCAAAGGATGATGATTAAACCCACAAAAAATGGCTGAAATATATATCATTTTCTTCAGTTGTATATTATTCCTGGCTTTTCCCAGAAGTCATGTTTCAAGAAATCCTGTCATCCTGAGAATTGAATCCCGGACTTCCATCAAATTCCTTCCTTTAAGTCTGCAGGAAAACTCCATCATTTTTCCGGCAAGACGCCTTCCGATGATGACGTGGGGTGGGACCATTTCTCCGTCATCACCAATATCATCATCGAAAAAATCCGAATCCACATACCTTAACCATGAATTCCCAGACACATTCTCCGGGATACTCAACGGAAATGAATTCCTCTTCTTCTTCAACTTCTTTCTCTTTCCCTTGATATTTCTTGGGAATTCCCGGGAATTCAAATGAACTAGAAAATTGCAGTCATCGTCTGCTTCATTTTCGACATTTTCTTGAAAAATGACTTCAAATTCTTGAAACTCTTCTGCCATTTGAAAATGAGTTGCTTAGAGAATAATGATTTGAGCTCAAGAATTGAGACTTGTAATTGATAGAAAATGAGCAAAATTGGAAGGAATTTATAGGGAAAAGGTGAAATGATTGATCGGGGAAGAAACGTAGCGAGTACACTTTAGATGGGCATTGAGTGCGGAATCCGCTCTCTCTCTAGACTCTAGCTTGGACAGTAATTGATTCTCTCTCTTCCCGAGTAATTCTATATTTGTCAGCAACAAAAATACGTTGTTACTTGCGTCTCACGGCTCTGTAGTGTAGACCGTATATTTTGGTGTAGATTTTCGGGTTATTCATTTATTGACTTTATAACGCCGTTACCACAAGCTTTGATTGAATTTTGTCAGCATATCATTAGTCTATATTTTACTCAAAAATAAAAAATGAAAGAAGTCTACACTCTCATTTTTGTCCCTTTTGACTTTTGACTTTCGAGTTTTCAATTGATAACGCGTACAAGTTTTAACTTTAGCCCCTGTTTAATTCTCATTCTTTCATCATTAAAATAAAAAATATAACCGTTATCAATCACATCAAACCACCAAATTGAAATTTCTATATCTTATGTGGAGTCCGTAACGACTATATTTTGCATTCTCATTCTTCCAAAAATAGAAAAAAACGGGGGTTCAATTTGTTTAAGCCACATTATTTTTTAATAATATATTTTAGAATAGTAGATTGATGAAGAATGTGCAGTTAAAAAATAAATACAAAAATTGAATTTGCAAGAAATATTATTTTATTAAAGAATGTGTAGTTGAAATAATATCAAATCACTGTTTAAAAATATATTTTTTTCAAAGAACAAAATTCAGATGAGATTTTAGTCAAATTTGATGGGAAACGCGACAACGAACAAAATTCAGATAAAATTTAAGTCAAATGTGATTGGAAATGCTCTACCGAACAAAATCCTGGTGAAATTTTAATCAAATTTGATTAGAAACACGCTAATGAACTAAATCCCGGTGAAATTTTAATCAAATTTGATTGGACGCGCCGATGAATCAAACACATGTGAAATTTAAGTCAAATTTGATTGGAAACGCGCCAACTAAAAAATTCGCATGAAATTTATCAAATTTGATTTGAAACGTGCCAATGAACCAAAATCTTGTGAAATTGTACTCAAATTTAATGGGAAACGAGCTAATGAACTTAACTCAGGTGAAATTTTAGTCAAATTTGATGAGAAATGCAGTAACGAGCAAATTCAGATGAAATTTTAGTCAAATTTGATTTGATATACGCCAATGAACAAAATCCTAGTAAAATTTTAGTCAAATTTGACTTGAAACACGCCAATGACCGAAACCCAAGTGAAATTTTAGTCAAACTTGATTTAAATTGTGCTAACAAAAAGCCACATTAAATTTTACTCAAATTTGATTCAAAATGTGCCAATGAACCAAGGTCACGTGAAATTTTAGTCAAATTCGATTGAAAACGAGTCAATGAACAAAATCGAGATGAAATTCTAATCAAATTTGGTTTGAAACGCACGAATAAACAAAATTCTGGTGAAATTTTAGTTAGATTTGACTTGAAACACGCAAATGAACAGTATCGGTGCACGAACGAACATTAGTTCAAGAAAAAAATTGGTGCTCGAACATGCTCTTAGTGTTGACCTATTGTTTTCCTGTGCATAGTGAACTCAATGATACAATTGTTGAAGCTCAGCTGAGGACTAGACAAATTTCACCCTTACTTCCGAAACGAGAAGCTATTGAGTTTTTTTTTTGCAGTCAAACAATCGATTACTCATTCTGGTACACATTTTTTTCTCATCTGTGAAGTCCAAAGCTTCTCTATATATTTTTCTCTGGTGAATTGAATGCCCTTCATTACAGCAAACGCATTGTTGTTCTTGTATTTATAATACAAGGCATTTACCTTTTTGCCTTTCTCCCACATTTCAATTTTAAATATTGGTACAAGGACTTGATGGTCATGGTCTTTTTTCAACTCTAACAGGAGTTTATTCCTTATTCACAGTCCCGAACAATGAAGCTAGTTGATCAGGGACCATTCTGACTTTATGCTGGACAATGGGGCCATAACTAATTGATGGTAAATGTAAACATGGATACAATGCATTGGAAGTAGCTATAAGAAATAACTTGCACATGAAATTGGTCTCATCTTCAAAAGGATGAGTTATTGGCTATGCTTTTGGGAGAAAATGAGAAAATATTTTGAAGTATGAAAATACCTACTATATTCACTAAGAGTTCGTATTCATTTTTCACTTACAGGGGTTAACAATTCAGTATTACTTTCTTGATCCACCCACTCCCTTGAATTGCCGGTTAGCGTATTTGGATTTTTCAAAATTCTACAACCCCTCATTAATGTATCCACTCAAGAAGTATGCAAGTGATCGAAGCTTTAATCACAGGATAAAAATAATTTATTTAAGTAGGTTATCTTTTACTAGCAGTTTCATCTTAACTCATTTTGACCAATGAAAAGAAAAGTCCAAAATCATTTCTGGGATATCGCGTGTCACGATTAGTGTAGTATTCAAATTGCTTCATGCATCTGAAGCAAAAACTTTGGGTGATAGTGGGCATGCCTTGTCCTTTCAACAGTGTATTTGGCTTTTTTCTTGTTCATTGCATTTGCTTTATTTATGCTATGTGAGTGGCTCGCTAACCACATCACAGTTGCCAGTACTAAAGTGGAAAGTAATCAAGATTCAGGACACAAAAATTGTTATTGTGCATAAAGATCGCCCATATCGAAATAGCATAGTTCTAATCTTTTTATCCAAGCAATATGTTGAACTTATACCCATTTTCTACTTATATTTCTATTAATTTATCACAGGGATTCAATGGAACATTAACAGAACCTGTAGATTCCCAAGGGAGAAGGATTGATCAATTCAAAGAAATGGAGCTTAAGCTGCACCCAGATTTGATAGAACCCTTGAAAAAGATCTGTGATGACCCAAAGACCACGACAATTGTCCTTAGTGGAAGTGACCGCAGTGTTCTTGATGAGGTTTACTGTTTTCACATATGATTCGCTTTGTTATTAGCATATTCAATGCATTGATTATAGATATTCTTCAGAATTTTGGAGAATATAAGATGTGGCTGGCAGCAGAACACGGGATGTTTTTGAGGTTTACAAAGGAAGATTGGATGACAACAATGCCTGAAAGTCTAAATATGGATTGGGTTGACAGCGTTAAGGTGCCTTATTAGATAACTAGAACTCGACGTGAATTACCTTTAATTATGAAATCCTCATATCTATTGCTGTCTGTTTTAGCATGTGTTTGAATATTTTACTGAGAGGACACCCCGTTCTCATTTTGAGCTCCGCGAAACATCACTTGTGTGGAACTATAAGTATGCAGGTGATTTGTGTTTCATATGATTCCATTGTTCTCCATCTAGAAGAGTTGGTCTACTAGAATTTCCATTTTCAGATTTTATTTCTTATTAATGTTCTATGATTGTATCCATAGACGTTGAATTTGGGAGGCTTCAAGCGAAGGATATGTTGCAGCATCTATTGACAGGCCCAATATCAAATGCTTCTGTAGATGTGGTCCAAGGCGGGCGATCTGTTGAGGTCCGAGCAGTTGGTGTTACCAAGGCAAGTATTCTGGTAATAATATTCACTTTTTATGTTATCCAAGTGATTTCACATTTTATTTCCTATGTATAAAGGGAGCAGCAATTGACAGAATTCTCGGGGAAATAGTTCACCACAATCATGTGAAAGCACCCATTGATCATGTCTTGTGCATTGGACATTTTCTGCCAAAGGTATGTGATCATATTTTTCTGACTTTGTGCAAGTTTTATAATCATTAGGGCACTTATTCTGTTCGGCTATATGGTTGGGAAGGCTTCTTTTCTCCCTCTTTTCGAGTGAGCTTCCCTTCCCATAAAATAATTCAGTGTACATGAGGGAGAAATGCCATCGAAGAAGAAAAGGGGACAAAGGCATAAATATATCTGTATCTACTCGCATTAGTTGTGGCTTTATAAGTATCACTTAATGAGAATAAATTGGTGAGGTTAAGGAGGATATCCATAAACAAAAAACCAAAACCATGTAATGTTGCAATTTTTTTAGGACTCTTCTTTTTATTATGAAGAATAGGGTGACTGAGTACCTTACAACTGTAAGCGTGTTTCAGGATGAGGACATTTATACGTTCTTCGAACCAGAGCTTCCTTCTGGACCAACACCGACTCCAAGAGCCAAGATGGTCAATTCTGTAAATGGAACTGTTACAAATCTATCAACCGGGACAAATGGTCTCGTATCATTCCACCATAAACCTCCTATATCCTATCGGAACCCAGAGAAGATAGCAAGCAATCACACAAATGGGAACTGGTTGTCTAGGATTCGTAACCGTATGACAATGCATGAAGGCTCATCAGTTCTTGATCTCAAGGGTGACAATTACTTCTCTTGTGCAGTAGGACGAAAACGCTCCAATGCGAGATATCTTCTTGGATCATCGGCTGATGTTGTATCTCTATTGAAGGAGCTGGCAGATTGTCAACCATAAGATTTTGTGCCTATTATAATTTTTTCATGATCTAGAAGACTATATAACAGTCAAAGATTCTCTCCCAGGTATGTTTTGTTTTGTGATCTGCACAAAATGAAATATAATCGATCCTTACTCCAAACTTTGACAAAAAAAGGGGTCTCCCAAGAAAGTTTTTTCATGAAGCTCATTTCTATCCCTTAACCATGTCTGGTCCATGCAAATGTTATGGTAGCAGCCCCTCATAGGATGGTCGAGTTGGTGTAGTAGGTAAGCGTGGAGGCTTTTGATCACGAGTTCGATTCTCCCTACCAACATTTTCTCAGTCGAGCTTATCACACCGAGCTTGCCTAGTGCGTTTACTTGGCTGGCGTGATTTTCAAACTATTGCGTCAGCTTAAGGGTTTACCCAGTGCGTACCCAAAGGGTAGCGGCTGCAGGTTCTCCCGTCATAAAATAAAATAAAATAAAATGTTATGGTAGCAGAAAGAAACCTCGAGAAACTAGCTTTAGAACATTTATGCATCCAAACTCTGTCCGTAGTCTTATTTTATTAAGAGCATATCTTGGCTATGCACACTAGCATTGGAAAATTTTCAAAAAGTGTTTTCTATTTTTACTAGGGAAAATTTCAGCAGCGGTCCCCAACCTTTTCGTTTTTTGCAGGCTTTACCTTAATATTCATTTTGTGTCAGCGAAGGTTCCTAACTTTTTATAAATATGCACATAAGGTCCATCTGGACGGAAACTTTCCAAAACACCGTCAGTTGACCAGGGAAATTTCTTAAACTATCTGCTACCACTATGGTTTTATTGGATCTTGAAACATTTCTGGACGGTGTTTTTGGACGACGTTTTGGATGGTTTTATTGGACGTTGATTCCTTAATTTTTTTCGATTAATTAGCGGTGTTTTGGATGGTTTCTATTTAGATGGACCTCAGATGCGTATTTATGAAAGGTTAGGAACCTCTGTCGGCACAAAATGAAGATTAGGGTAAATTCTACAAAAAATAAAAAGGTTAGGGACCTCTGCTACAATTCTCCCTTTTTAATACTCGAATTAAGCTTTTATTGCGACATGTTATGTTTTCTCCCCCATTGCTAGTAGGTTGATGGACCCTAGGAACTGATTATTCCAGTCAGATAATTTTTCCATCTTTATTCTATAATTCATAGTACAGTTGTTATGTTAATTTGTTCTTATTCTTTTGTGCAGAGCCAGGAACTTGACTTAAAAGAGAAAGGTGAAAACCTATGGAAACCCACATCGAGGCTGCACGTTTCAAGATGGTGAAATGAATTCATGACTATGTATATACATATATGATTTGCACTCTAATGCATGCCGTTCTCGTTCTCATTAATCGACATTATATTTGATGCCTGAAATAATCTCATTTTTGGATGGAAAGATAATTAAACGAGAATAAATGCACGGGCACAACTTTCATCCCACAAATTCTATATACTTGTTTATATTTATTATGATTTTTTACCTTCAAATGTCATTTTTTATTGTTCTATTTTATTATAAAATGCTGACAAATTATTATATTTGAGGCAAAAAGCTTCTGATAATAGTGTATTTATTATAGAGGAATTAACTTAAAAGTGAAGATGCAGTTTGAAGATAGAATAAGAATAATGCTACATCTACATGGACAGATTGATGGCCAAGGGCAGACTCACTAAGGGACGAGTGGGGTCGGCTGTCCACACTAAATTTTCGAAAAACATTCAATTCGACCTTGTTAAATTTAAATTTTCAGATTTTTTTGGCTTTTTCAGAATTTATTTTAACCAAATTTCCGTCTCGCAAAGAATAATTCTGGGTACGCTCCTTGTGATTGCACGCCATTATATTAAAATTTAAGTGGTTGTTAGAAAGTACTGACATGATTCAAGTGTTGAATCATTTTAGTACACATTTATTTAAATTTTGTCTCTGTCTTCGACATTTCTTTTTATCGACTTTCAAAACCGTGTTCAAATTTTTGTCATGGAACAAAAGAAAGTTGTGGATCGAATGAATAACATGTAGGACTTACGACTTCAGTTAATTATGGAAAAGTAAAAGCAAGCTGCTTGAACAACACAAAGAATTGCTCAGATATGAGTTATTTGGATCAGATATGAGTTATTTGGATCGAATAAAAAGTGTCTTTCTTTCATTTAATTAAGAAATACATAAAGAATAAAAATAAACTTATTATTTTAATTGCTGAATATAATATAAAGATATTTTACATTACGAAAATGAAACCTTATATATACACACACACACACACACATACATAATAACTTTTTCCAAGCAAGATCTCAGCCAAATGAGCAACCAAATCAAGATGATTCCCGTGAATGCGGAAAAGATTGCCTTTAGAACTCCTAACTATAGTGAAATATACGATCAATCAACATTTATCGAATTTGAAGTGAAAGATTTTTCGATGCAGACTAGGCTAGGTCCACTAGTTATCGAAGATCCACCTCAAGGTATGAGTTTTTTGTTGACGGTAATCTCATCTCATGGAGAAGTAAGAAGCATAACATAGTTGACTTTTTGGCTAATCATACTATTGCTTTAATTTTAGCCCCCATTTGGGCTCATTAATTTTCATTTAATTATATTCCATTTTTCTATTTCTTATTTCCAACCACACAATCTTCCATAAAATAATATTACATGTAACTAAATTTTTTTTTCTTTTTCAACCACTCATTTTTCAAAAAAATACTATTTCACTCATTTTCATTTGTACAAAATGGAGGTCAAACGGGTTGCATACAAATACATTAATCTTAGTAAATGGTTTTTATACTATGTTGAGATATAGTTATAAAGTTGTCGTGTACTGTATATACAAGGACAGACCCAAAATTATGGTTGAGCGAGGGCAAGACAAAAAATAGGTTAAAATATATTGCGAAAAAAAACCAGAAAAATCTAAAAGTTTAAATTTAAAAAAGTCCAATTGAAAATTTTTGGAAATTCAGTGAGAGTGACCGACCCGCTCGGCCCTTAATGGGTCCGCCCCTGTGTGTATATAGGCTTACCCATACCAAGCATTACATCTACTACATTCATCGCAATCCGGGCATCCCTCTAATGGATGAAGTTTATGAAAGTAGATATTTCAGTCTTCCTGCGATCTTTCTTAGAAGAAGAAACTCTAAGAGTTACTCGGTGCCTCTTATGAAGTTTTTCACTAACCCATATAATTATGGTCTCTATTACTAGAGGTGTAAGCGGTCCGATTTTACCGATTTTTGACAAATTTTCAAACCAAACCGTTTAAAACGGTTTGAGAAAAACTCAAACCTAAACCAAATCATTTTGAACGGTTTGAAAAAATTCAAACCTAAACCTAAACCTAAACCTAACGGTTTGGTCTAGTTCTAAACCGTCGGTTTCGCCATATATTTTTTTGCCCGTCTACTTTTATGTCATTAATTCATTAAATTTAATATATATTTATATCTCACTAGTAATAAATCTAAAACAAACTAAACCCCTGTTTGAACCAAAATTTTGGGAAAAAAAATTAAAATTTGGATCGTTATTCCACAAGTTCAGCCGTCTTTGTTGATTTGCTATTTCATGTGTGGGACCCAACCTCCCCTCCAATAATCAATTTTCTCATTATGATGATATGAAAAATATGACTCAAACAGAGGCTAAATATATCAACTATAAATTTAAATATTAACTAAATCAAAGTGAAATCACAATAAATTAAAACATATATTTTTTTTTCATTTTTGTTCACCTTTTTTATGTTAATGACGATACAATAACGTTACAATACAAGTCTACTAAACTAGTTATAAGGTCCAAAAAATATAATGATGTCTAACAAGACCTCATGATCATCATATCTGAAAAAAAAAAGATATTGATTAAACAAAGAGAATAACCAACTACAATAATAAAGCAATTGTTTATAATATCTAAACATAACAATTACACAAGTTTACGTTTGTATGATGTTACGAAACACATTTAATTTCAGATTCTTACCTTAGTTTGCTCCAAAAAACTATTGATCTGAAACTTTATCAAAAAATTATTGATCTGAAACTTTATTTGTAGCAAATATTATCACCGAAGGTCTAGGATCTCTTTGTCTCCAATTTGATATAATGGACTTCAATTCAACTATGAAGATGCGTGAAAAATCTGAAAAGAAGTGTGTAGTGCCGGTGGCTCAAAACTGTGTTGGGTGTCGACTGGAGTTCATCTAAATTTTAAAGAGGAAAAAGGCTTTTGATAGATTATATTAGTCTTAAAATTATTAAATATATATTAGGATTATTGGATGATGATGATAATAATATATCTATATTAGAAAATTAGGAATTGACAAAAATACCCACAAATGACAAAACTATTGAATTTTACATATTTGGATGAATTTTCAAAAATTTTCATTTTTTTATTTTTTTATTTTTATATATTTTTTCGCCGATCCGGTTTGATTTTAAATTGCAATTAAAATTCTCAAACCTAAACCAAACCATTTTGACCGGTTTGGTTTGGGTCAAAACCATTTCATTGACCGAGTCCACGGGGTATCAAATCGACGGTTTCTAAAATGTGGTTTCGGTTCGATTTTCCGATTTTGCGATTTTTGCTTATAATTATGGAGGAGTGTACTTATAATTATGCAGTTTCGGTTCGATTTTCCGGTTTTGTGGTTTCGGTTCGGTTCAGTTCGGTTTTGCGGTTTTTGCTTATAATCCGGTTTGGTTTTTGCTTGTTTTTACTGCACATTTCAAATGCTAAAAGTTGAAATTCTACGTATGTACATTCAAGAAAATCTTGATTGTTGACTCCAAATGTGGATTTTGTGTTCATTCAGCCAAATTTGGATTTAGACATTATCATGATTATGACATGCAACATGCATGCTAAAGTTAAACAAATTAGTCCCATCTCTTGTTTTACTATACTTGTCAAATGCAAAGAGTTGAAACTCTTGTGTATATTCAAGAAAATCTTGATAGTTGACTTCAAATATGGGCTGTGTTCATGCACCCAAATTTGGATTTGGACATTATCAAGATTATGACATGCAGTTACACCAATTAGCCTGCAATATGGGCAAATGAAGCATGTCTCATGAGACTTTTGTAAACAAAATGAATGCAAAATTTACAATTACATAGGTTCAAACTATGAGTAAGACACAAAATGAAATCATCCTAGGGCAACTCCCACTAGTGCACGCTTTAGAATGTGATGTGGTCCATTTGTAGGTAGGTACTACGGGTTGATTTTCTTAATCACGTATACATCATACAAAGAGTTTCGCAAGCTCAATCACGTCCAACTTGTCCACCATGAAACACATATTTTCCACTACGTGAAAAGTATTTTACGATAACATTTAGCTACCATGAAAAAATAATTTTTCGTGGTTCTCATTGCTATACCTATAAATTAAGTGACCTACACGTGATTAAGGGGGCCTACATTAGTTTACTCGACAATCTATTAAGTCAATTGAATTGGACCAGTTAAATTAAGTAACCTCTTCTTCAACCTTGGCTCGGACCCAATCTACTAATTCAACTTAACCCATTTCTCTTCCTCTATATCTATGTGAGCTCATTTTCACACCCAGGTAAGCATTCTTAAACCTTAGCCAAATCTCCTCACCTTCTTAAAACTTGCACTCATTCCTTCTCCTTTCAGTAGTAGACTTGAATGTCAGTCAGAGCTCAACTGGTTAGTACTTTTTTTGGACCGATGACATTTGCACCCTAACAGCGGGTTCCAGTGTGTAAATAATGTCTAGATGAACGCGAAGGCGATTAAGACTCTGTTGGCTAGATTTTGATAGTACTATTGCAATGCAAAACCAATGTACATAAAATGTGTAATTCCTTTCCAATTTCTGTGAAATTCGGAATTGTACCTAAAATGTATAACCAGCTAGTACGTTGTGATTAATGAAATTAATGATGGTAAAAGGCCACTATATGTAGACTTGGGATAGCATTCTGGCTAGCATCTAAAATAGAAGGCCATATGGAAGAAAAAAGTTTGTTTGAGTTCTGCCATGTTTGGCTAAGCTAAAAGAATTTAATCATACGTAAATGAGTTAAGATAATAATATTTAATTTATTGTTCAAGAAAAATAGTAAGTTATTTACATAAGAAATTTTCTTTTATTTCCCCCCACTACACAAAGTTTGAAATTACATGTTTCTATGCAATGATGGGGTACTAAGGATGTAAGTTGGTAGGCCAAACCATACAAGTCTTATCTTTTTGGATTATGCTATTTGAACATTAAAATGTATATCTTTTTTCACATTATGTGTAGTGTCAAAATCTAGATCACTGATTATTTTAAATGTAGATAAAATAAAAAATTATGTCATGTCGCACAATGTCAACAAAATTGTTAAGAAAACTATAATTGTAACAGAACTGTACCTTTTTTTACAATGCTTTAAAGAGACTGTAATTCGTGCTTGAAATAGGCCTAACACATTATTT
>NC_036252.1:13937908-13939796 GCF_002742605.1 Olea europaea var. sylvestris
CCCCATCTGTTTTTGTCCTACATTCATGTCCTTACACGCATCACTGATTCGGTCAAATAGATTGTTCTTTGAGTAGGTTGGATATAGACATCCACAGAATATATGACTCATACTCCTTTAGTCTCTTTAAATTTTGTGGATGGTGTAGCCACTGAGATTAAAATTGTCAATTATATCACTTGACACACCCCACTCCAACATGCGATGATCATAGATACCAACCCAAATTGGACCCACCATCAAGGCTATTACAATATGCACCTTTTTATAAATTATTTTAACAAAATTTCAACTTATCTCCCCTGTAAGTAAAACTAATTGACATGTAATTTACTATGCACAAATCTCAAAAATAACACAACACAATATAGATAAACCAAAATTTCAACTTTTACTATGAAAATAACATGGAATGTATATATGGATACAAAATACATAATGAGCCACATAACTATCTACAAATTATGCAAAATCATATCCAAAAATGAACATGTGTCCCAAAACACTGACTAAAAATGAGTCATACTGACAAACTTTGTTGTATGGTTTTGACTCCAAAATCAAATGCTCAACTTCAAAAGATGCCTAAAAACTCAACTACTACCTAGTAAGAAAATTGCGGGAAAATATTTGAATTGATAATTCAGTAAGTTGAGAAGTTAAAAAACATTTACACTTTTCCATTTATACATTTTTATCGAAATTCGAATTTACATCATTTAACAATTCAAGGTATAACAGCGTATAATAATAATAATAATCAAGATGTGTCGAAGACACCTTATAATAATTAAGAATATCATCTCATCATCATGATATAATCATCAACTGAAATCAATGCAATCGTCTCATCAAATCTAATGTACTCGAAAATCGACAAAAAATATACCCTCTGATTGAAATCTGTAATCTAATCATACGCGTATGACTACTCAAACTAATCACTCCCGACACAGGCCTCTTTAATGAACGGAAGCAGATCTCAAGGACATCTCATAATCAATTCTAGAACATGATCAAGACCCCTCAGTTAATTATATGTACACGATCAAGACCCATTCATCCCCATCAAAATCCCCACTGTAGTATAGAACATGGTTAAGACCCCAAAAATACATAATCATGGATATTTTTCTGGTCAATCTCAGCATCACATATCTCTCACATTCCAAATCACAAATGTACAATATAAAACCTTTGAAATTCTACACTTATCATTGTAAAAGAATTTTTCATAATAATCATATAATCGAATACATAATTGTACATAATGTAATAATATAATTAATTTATCAAGATTTGAAAATATTTAAGTTTTTTTCCACTCACTTAATTATGTATGCAATATCAATTAGGTTGGTAGGTTGTCTTGATATTAATATCGCTGCTCTAAATATGATATAATATTTAGATTAACAATTAACTATTTTAAGAAATGCAGATAATTATATAGACGATACCAAAACTTCATCTTTTCATATTTAAGCAATTTCTAAAATTCCTTTAATCACTTAAGTTAATTTTTCTTTCATTTAACTTAATTACGTTGCTTATTATACTTAATTCATTAATTTTCCTTTGATAAAATTGAGTTTAAACAAACAATTTGACAATTCTAAAATTTAATATAACTTTTCAACAAGTAATTTTTTATTTACCTTTGAAATTGAAGAATTCAAACTTAATAGTCGAAAGCATTTATATTCTAACAACTTTGGTGATTTTTATTTATTTATTTATTTTTTATATTCTGACAACGTTGGAGAATTTTTATTTTTTTTCCTTCTTCCTCTTTTTATTTTATCTTTTTTTCTTCTTTTTCTCTGCTTCGTGTTGTCGGTGTTTGTCATGTGGAAATGGATTGATATGTAATGAGTTAATAATCATA
>NC_036252.1:13941461-13990635 GCF_002742605.1 Olea europaea var. sylvestris
TATTCTCAGGGACAATCAGTGACTCCATATAAGCTGGAAAAAAAGATGTACCCACTAGTTTATGCAGCACAGATAGTAAATCCTGATGTGTCAAAAGATATCTCAGGGTTCGTTTTCCCTCTATCTCCGTCTGTCTTTCTCTTTATTTGTGTGTGTAATGAATTTTGAACATTGATAATGTGCAGGCAATGTTTACCTGGCTCACTTTCGCCCAAGGCAGCAAAGGGGAAGATTGTATTATGTTTAAGAGGAAATGGAACAAGAGAGGGAAAAGGTTGGGAAGTGAAAAGGGCTGGAGGGATTGGTTTCATCCTGGGAAATAGTAAAGCAAATGGAGCTGAAATAGTAGCTAGTGCTCATTTTCTTCCAGCCGCTGCTGTCAATTATGAGTATGCTCTCAAAATTCTCCACTACATCAATTCTACGAAAACACCAATGGCCTATATAGCACCTGCTACGACAGAGTTAGATAGTAAACCAGCACCATTCATGGCTTTCTTCACTAGTAGAGGTCCGAGCAGGATTTCACCCCACATTCTCAAGGTAAGCAGAGATACCAATTGATATCTAACTAGTGCAAAATAGGATCTTGATTGAGTAAAACGCACATAAATAACTTTGATGGCTTACCTGACAGCCGGATATTACGGCTCCAGGACTAAATATATTGGCTGCATGGAGTGAAGCCTCATCTCCAACGAAACTAAACCAAGATCATCGAGTGGTGAAATATAATATCCTATCAGGAACTTCTATGTCCTGCCCACATATAGGTGCAACATCGGCACTTCTGAAGGCCATACACCCAAGTTGGAGTAGTGCTGCTATAAGATCTGCTCTAATGACCTCAGGTATTTTGACGCCTTTTGTCCAACATTTTCTCGGACTTGTAGCATCTATTTTCCAATATTCTCGAACATTTTCTCCCTGCAGCGGAACTGATTAACAATCTTGGCAAGCCAATAACTGACGCATCCGGCAAGCCAGCAGATCCTTTCCAATACGGATCAGGTCATTTCAAGCCAATGAAAGCAGCGGATCCTGGACTCGTGTATGATGCTTCATACACCGACTATCTTCTTTTCCTCTGCAGCATTGGTGTTAAGAAACTTGATTCTTCCTTCAAATGTCCTATAAAGTCACCCTCTCCTAGTAATCTCAATTATCCGTCCCTCGCCATTCCCAAATTGGATCTGGAAAAACCTAGGGCTCAAATCATTGTACCCGTCTGTTCAAGTATAAGAGCCAAACCCTAACCCTCAATACACGAAAAGTAGCTACTTCAACATACCAAAATGACCCCACACACACATCAACAGTTTCCTTTACTACAAGAATCACAAAGACTCAACAATTTTACATTTAAAATTTGAAACCAGAAGTTCCAGAGAAGAGAATGAAGAACACAAAGGAAAACCAAACAACTCAGAGAGAATCCAAAGGGTTCTACCAAACTCAAGAATGAAAGATGTGTCTAGGGCACCTACTGGAGTCCCATTTATATCAAGAAGGCAGCACCGTTGATTTCAGGAGATCATCAATGGCCTGGAGCAGCTCACGTGGCACACATATTGGGCTCGAGTCAATGGGTCACTTGAGTTATTGGGCAATGGTTAATGGTATAGTATCAATGAGTCAAAACCAAATATTTCATCATCGCCACCTCTGATTATTTGGGCTGGGCTCCCTGGCATCACAACCCAAAAAATTTCCACCTTAATGCCAATGATCAATTTTATAGAACATGTCTAGATAATCCAAATTTCCATCCATAGGATCACCAGCATCAAGTAGCTTTCCAACAACCTGCAGAATCACAAATGTAACCAAGTATCAATGTTCAACATATGAAGACATGATTTAAACTTATTCAAAGGGATTACCTTGGTCCCCATATCTGCAGGATTAAACTGTGTGGGAATCTTTTGTAATGATATAGAATCCTTTTGAATTATATTTTTAATAAAGTATATTATAACATCTATATATTTTGTCCTTTCATGAAAAATTGGATTTTTACATAAATGTATTGCACTTTGGCCGTCAGAATAAACAAATACTGGATTAGAGAGTTCATGCAATTCACACAACAAACCTTTGAGCTACAAAGGCTCTTTTATAGCTTCAGTCACAACAATATATTCTACTTCTGTAGTGGATAGGGCAACAATAGACTGTAATTGGGACTTCCAACTTATACAAGTACCACATAGAGTAAACATAAAAGAAGTTGTTGATTTCCTATTGTCCATATACCTAGCATAATCAGAGTCAACAAAACCCTTTAAAACAACACCTTCTTTGCTGAATTTAAAATATAATCCCAAATCATATAACTCCTTTAAGTATCTTAATAACCACTTTAGAGCAGTCCAATATTCAGGGCTAGGATTGGCCATGAATCTACGTAATGTACTAATTGCATGTGCAATATCATGTCGAGTGCATATCATTGTGTATATTATAGACCCAGCTGCATTAGCATAAGACACTTTTTCCATTTGTTTAATATCATATTCATCAACTAGACACTGGTCCTTACCGAGTTTAAAGTGACGGCAATGGGTAAAAAAACAAATTCTGATTCATGTATGGAAAACTTAGATAACACCTTTTCTATGTAAGAAGCCTGAGATAGAAATAAAATCTGTTTTATCCTATTTCTTTTTATATCCATTCCAAAATTTCTTTTAGCATAACCTAAATCTTTCATCTCTAACTCAAAGCTCGAAGACATTTTGATATCTTTAATATCACTTATAGTTTTGCCAATCAACAACATATCATCAATATAGAGGAGCAAGTAAACAATCATAGATCCAGTTTCATTCCTTTTAAAATAAAGACAATGATCAAAAGGACTTCTTATGAAATTAAGTAATGATACAAAGTTATGAAATCTATTGTACCATTGTCTAGGTGATTGTTTAAGCTCATATAAAGACCTTTTTAGCAAACAAACATGTTCAAGTTCCTTAACATCAATAACTGTGGTTGATTCATATAAACTGATTATTCCAAATCTCCACGTAAGAAAGCTGTTTTTACATTTATTTGTTTCAATTCAAGGTCATATTGAGTAACTAGGGCAACCATGACTCTGATGGTGGTATATTTAACAACCGCTAAGAAAATTTCAATGTAATTAATACCAGGTTTTTTAGTAAACCCCTTTGTCACAAGTCTAACTTTAAACCTAACTCGCCAATTCTCTATATTTCCTTCCTTTATGCTATATATCCATTTATAGTCTACTATGGACTTATTCTTAGGTTTAGGGACTAGGATCCAGGTTTTATTCTTTAACAGGGAGTCCATCTCTTCCCCCATAGCTTGTTGCCAATTCTTTGATAGGTGGTAGCTCACGGCCTCCTTATAGGATTTAGGTCCGTAAAGGACAAATTCTGGTAAGACAAAACAGCTAAGAATAGATAGTATTTCATTCTAGCAGGTTCTCTTATTTCTCTTCTAACTCTATTCCTAGTTAACTAATAATCTTCTAATGGGTTATCATTACTCCACCTTCTTGGATATTTTCCTTAATATCCTCATGAGGATCAGGAACATTCTCGGTTTCCTCATCAACCTGCTCAAGGCCTTTATGTTCATGTGGAGTCAAAGGCTCCATTTGCAGCCTAGTAACATCACATTGATATTTCTCACTCATACATGGCATGTCACTCTCATTAAAAGTCACATTTTTGCTAGTGATCATTTTAAAATCTTTAAAATGTCTAGCCCATCATCAATAAACTTTCCCACCTTCAATATATCCCATAAATACACAGTTTTGGGAACTTGGTTTCAGCTTGCCTACATTTTGATGAGAGTAGGCAGCGCTAAAGGTGAATCTAGGAGTTTGAGCCAGCATAGGCGGCAGTTGAGCTTTACCATTAGCCGCAATAAAATATTAAGAGTCCATTTAATATTCATTTTTTACAAAAAAAAAAAAATACATTTTCGGAGTAGTGATTTGATGGAGAATGCTTGGCTAATAATAAAGGAAATCTTTGAATTTGCATGTAATATTATTTTATTGAAAAATGTGCAGATGAAAAGAACAGAAAAATGTATTTTGACAAAAAAGGGAATTGAACAAGGCCTAAAGTTTAAATAAAATAATTATTTTGATCAAATTGAACATATACAATTCTGTTATAAGAATAAATAGGACTCATTAAATAACATTGTTGTCAAATT
The DNA here is from genome assembly GCF_002742605.1 of Olea europaea var. sylvestris. Taxonomy (NCBI): domain Eukaryota; kingdom Viridiplantae; phylum Streptophyta; class Magnoliopsida; order Lamiales; family Oleaceae; genus Olea; species Olea europaea. The sequence continues at coordinate 13,945,662 of NC_036252.1, forward strand.
TTATATAATTCGAAGGAAGAGTGTGGATTCGAATCTTTACAATTGTTTTTGCATTAAAACAATTAAAACCTAACAAATATTATTTTGTTAAATTTAGTGACACAATTCAAGAAGTGTCGTAATAGTTAAGTTTACAACAACCCTTGCAAGCGGTCACAACAAATTCATTGGTAAGTGATTCGACCTTGAGACTTCAAATATGCACATGCAAGCTCTAATCAGCTAAGCTACAAGAGAAGTTTGAAAATGAATTGAGTTACAAGTAATATAATGTAAAAATTGAATCTATTGTCAATAAAAAAAAAAATCTCCAGCGTTTCCGACGAATCCAGCTAGAGAGGCCACCTTAACTCGCAACAGCCTAGATCCACCACTGGGTAGCACAACCAAAAATCCTGAGGTGGCTATAGTTCCTCAGGTGACTTGCCATCAATGGAACTAGAGGGTGTTCTATTAATCATATATACTATAGTCATAACAGCCTCCCCCTCACAACACTTTAGGAACTCAAGAACTAACCATCATGTACCTAACGTTATCTAAAATGATCTTGTTCATCCTCTCAACAATCCCATTCTGTTGAGGGGTATATGGCACAGTTTTATGCCTAAGTATCCCATTGATTTTGCAAAAATGATCAAAATCAGCATTGCAAAATTTTAACCAATTATCAATTCTCAAGGTTTTTATCTTTTTACCAGTTTGATTTTCAATCAGTATCTTCCAGCCTTTAAATTTTTCAAATGTCTCAGATTTTTGTTTCAATCTTATTACCCAAACCCTTATAGAAAAATCATCAATCAATGATAAGAAATACTTGTTTCCACCTTGACTGATGGTAGATGAGAGACCCCACAAGTCAAAATGAATATATTCCAACATAGATTTGGTTTCCAGTATTGAAATGGAGTTTATGCGGTTTTCGTAAAGTGTAATACTCACAAAAAGGAATTTTAGAAATAACCCTCGTTTGGCCCCCATTAAATCTCATCAAATTAATTTAAATTTTTCTCTCTCCTATTTTCAACCACACAATCTTCAATAAATAATATTACACGTAAATTGAAAATTTTCATTATTTTACAAGAATCCTTTAAAAAAAAAAACTATTCTCCCCATTATAATAAAAAATAATAGAGGCCAAACGGGTGCATAATATCCTTTTTAAACGCATCTTTTTTGTTCAAAATATGCAGGCCCTTCTCACTAACATGTTCTAACCTGTTTTGCCATTTTAAGATGGCATCAATCTTTGCATTGGAAGACTCAACAGCATAACTTGTAACAACTTCAGCTCTAATGACATAGACACATTTCTCTTAGTACCCTTGAAAATGACAAGGGTCCCTTTGATAGCTTTTAGCATGCCATTTCCAAGCCTGGTTTGGAGGCCTATGTCATCTAGGCCACCCATTTAAATCAAATTTATGTTTAAATCAGGAACATATCTTACTCTTTCTAGAGCAAGAACGAACACAGGGGTGGGCATGGGGGTCATGTGCCCCCAACTTCGGTGTTTTTTTTTTTTTTTTTCAAATTTTTATGTTTTTGTCTCAATTTTAGAACTTATTATGAGATATCAAATGAAACTGAAATTTTGCACTTTTAATATCATTTCGAAGTGTTCACTACTTAGTTTTCTACATTGTTAATGGTGCTTGAAACGGTCAACCATAGCGAATGTTATAGCTTGTCAAAGTAGGTCATTCCAAACTATTATTTTAAGAATTTTGAGAACATGCAAACTTTAAAAAATTTTCGACGATCATATGCTAGTTGAATTCACAAAGTGTCTATGTCATCTTGAAACTCATTTCGAGAACTACATCGTAAGTATACTGAATGATCCAAATAGATATCGAAAATAGTTAAAAATATATCAAATGTGCTTATTAAAATGAGACGTAAAACTTGTATTTTCTTTAAAAAATTTAAATTATTATTATTTTTGGTGATACAAATTTTCAATATAATTTATATCATTTTATTAAAAAATTTTATATGGGATATAACATTAATTTTTTTTGAAATTTTACAATCAAATAAGTCATACCCATGTAAAATTACATGGGCTATATTTCTTTGGATATAAATTTTTCAATGAAAAATTCTTCACAACTTTTTTGTAAATTTGATTGTATCCCCCTACTTCAATATCTGCATCCGTCCCTGTTCTAGAGTAAAGATATATCCATTTTCATACTGTAAAGTTACATTGCCAATCCCCACAACCCTGCAAGCAACATTATTTCTCATCACAAACTCATCACCATTTATATCTTTAGAGGTCATGTGAAAATTGCACGCTAAGTGCATAATCCACTCTTAATTCTGATCATTATTCTCTGAAAAATCTATAATGTTCAAGTTTGGAGTGGAATTTGTGACTACATAAACATCAACGGTTTTTTCTTCCATTAGCTCTACTATATTTTCCTCATCTACACTCTTCTCTCTCTGTTCACCATTTTTCCTCACACAATTTTTTATATAATGTCCAGTTTTGCCACACCCATAGCATCTCCTATTTTCAGTTCTAGACTTTGTCCTATGTCTACCTTTACTCTTCCTTTTTGGGTTATTATTATTAGCTTGATAACCTTGATTACACTGACTTCTCTAGCAAATAGGCTTTCAGAGTCTCTATTATGTTTTTCAGCTTTGAGTTCCATTTCTTTGTTTCTTAAGGAATTGACAACACATCTAGTGTCAAGGTATCTCTACCATATTTAATAGCACTCTTAAATTCTTTATACATTTCAAGTATAGCATTAAGAAGAATGACAGCTTGGTATTCCTCAGACACATTCTCACCAGCATTAGTTATGTCTTGCACCAATTTATTAAAGATATCAAGATTGTCTTCTAAAGCTCTAGTGGTAAAACTAAAAAACTTCTCCAACGGGAACAATTTATTAGGCAATGATTTCACTAGGTAAAGTTTTTCTAACTTTTCCTATAAAGCCTTAGAATCATCTTGTTCTCCCACCTTTCTTAATACTTGATCAAATAGATGAAAATTATTGAGGAATAAGCAAGTTCATCAGCTTCAGCAATTTGGTCAGCAAACATTGTAATAGGGAATTTTTGTGTTATTGCTTTCGAAACTTTATGTTGAACAAGGACTCCCTTCATTTTTTGTTGCCAAATATAAAAACCCCCAAGCTTAAAAGTAGAAGTTAACATTGGAAGTTTTTAATCAACACAAGAAAATGGTTTTGAAGTTCAATGTTCAATATAAAATTGGATATCCCCACACAAAGAAATGGTTCAAACAGTATAAAAGAAGGTTCAAACAGTATAAAAGAAATTACACCAATATACACAGAGATGATTAATTTCAAGAAACAACAAAGAAAGAAAGAGCACTAAGTACTGCAAATAATGACAAGAAAAGAATAGGTAATATAATGATCTCCTAGTAATAAATCCTAGAATTCACCAGGATTCCGTGAAGATCAAGTCTCCAGGTCAAGGCACAATTTGGAAGACTAAAACTAGAAGAAAGAACTAAGAAACTAGAGTGATGAATATTAACTGAATACTTAAACATCAATATAAACGTGAATATCCTAACATATATTGGTATAACAATGCAACAAGTGTCAATATAATGAGGATATTCACAAATAAGATTCAGGTTATAACAATCATTGGACAATATGTTAAAGAATTGAAAAATAGTAATGTAACGAAGTAACCAGAGAAGCGATCCTTGATTTTAACTAATAATCCACATGAAGTTCTGACAATACCAACAGATCTGCCCAAGAACTTCCAGGACTCAACCCTGTAAATCACTAAGAAGACAGTGTTAGTTCGATTTCACGTAAAACACGAAGTATTAACTATGACATTGTATCTATTGTTTAATGGATCTAGGGTTCCAAAACAAAAAAAGGAAAAAAGAATCCAGGACTTCTCAGATCTGGTTGTGAAAATTGATTTTTCACAAACAAACCATAACTCAAGGAACACGAACAACCACCAAGTGGCTCTGATACTGATGTTAGTTCAAGAAAACAAATAACCAAGAACAACAAAAATATAAAGTTCTTTTTCAGATTCACAACCCAGAATCGATCATTTACATCAAGGATTTTGGAAAAACTTAGGGCTGAGATCATTGTACCGTTTGTTCAAGTATAAGACCCAAACCTTAACCCTTAATACACGAATAACAGCTACTTCAACAGATGAAAATAACACCACATAGACGTCAACGATTTCCTTCACTATATCGATCACAAATACTAAACAATTTTACACCTAAAATCTGAAACTAGAAGTTCCAAAAAAGAGAATGAAGAACACGAAGGAAAATCAAACGACTTAGAGAGAATCCAAAGGGTTCTACCAAACTCAAGAATGAAAGACGCATCTAGGGCACCTACTGGAGTCCCATTTATATCAAGAGGGTAGTACCATTAATTTCAGGAGATGATCAATGGTCTTGAGCAGCACACATGGCACGCGTATTGGGCTCGGGTCAATAGGTCACTTGAGTAATTGGATAATGGTTAATGGTGTAGTATCGATGGATCGAGCCCAAATCACCCTAATGGACCCGAAACGTGACATGCGCCGATGATAGATGCTGACTAGATGTCAAATCTATCACTAAAACTGACTATGAGTTATTTCAAAAATGCAACAAAATCAAATGTTTATAAAGACATAGTGCGATGGGCCCAAAATTTACTTCGTGGTTTATCAAATTGACTCATATAATTCAATATGTCGTGTGGCTCTAACTTTAAAATCACCAGACTCCTCAAGCTATCATGGACCAATATTACCTGGAAGAATAATTTTAGAAAAATATGAGTTGACAGTTCAGTGAGTGGAATAGTTCAAAAATAATCATACTTTCTCCTTTAAACATTTTTATCAAACATCAAGTTCATATCATTTAATATTTCACATGATAGCTTCATATAATTATAAACAAAAAGTAAGACATTCTCATAATACTGTAAATATCGTCTCTTAATCACGATATAGTCATCAACTAATGTCTATTTCACCATCTCATCACATCACATGTGATCCACAAAAAATGTATCCTCTAACTAAAATTTGAAATCCATCCATCGGGCCAAGCACTTTGGCCATGAGCCTTTGGTCCCCTCCGTGAACGAAAGCGGGTTTCAAAGACCTCTAACAATCAATTTTAGAATACGGTCAAGCCCCTTCAGTGAACTATATATACATAGTCACAACCCCTTCATCCCCAGTCGACCCCTCAGTGTAGTATAGAACGCGGACAATGGNATTCAAGTTTAATAGTAGAAATCACTTATTTTTAAATCACCTTGTCGAAATTTCCTTTTTTCCCTCTTTCTTTCCTCTTTTCTCTTTCTTTTCTTTCTCCTTTTTCTTCCTCTCTCTCGTTTGTTTTCCTTGCTTCTGCCCTTTCCAGCTCTCTCTCTCTCTCTCTCTCTCTCTCTCTCTCTCTCTCTTATATCATAGGAGAAATGGATATTAGTTAACATCCCACCCGTCCAGCTCTCTTTCACTTGTGTGTATGTATCATAAGTAAAAAAATAATATATCAGTTAATAACTTGCCATTGGTACTCCTCTAACCCATTTTTACAATGGAAGTCCCTCTTCTTCAATTAGATATAATATTTAGTTAGTCAACTTCCATTAATAGAAAAGTAAATCCTCAAAATTAAATTTTATCCATCTTAAACCTTTAAAAGTTGTCAATTTGTAAAATAAACTCCCAAAAATAATTTTGTCGATTCAAGTCACACTAAAATGATTTACTTCATTAAAGTCCTTATATGACTTTGACTTTGAATAAATAGTATTCACCTTTGATTAATACGAAATGGGATGTAATAGCTTTTCGGCATCACAGCCCAAACATTGTGCAATTGCAAAAAGATCGTTGCTATAAAATTGGAATTTACATCATAAAATGTTGGGTTCGCATGCATGCTTGTGTTAATTTACAAGGATTGTAATTCTACAATTCTAATTACACGTGTTTGACATGTTAAATGAAATAAAGGGACGCATAAATGTTTATTCTTGTCCTAATCAACCAGCCTTCGATCGATGTGCTGATACTTTTCTAGCCTTGGCTCGAAAAATAAAATCAAAGTGAAGTAGTAACTAAATGACTTTTACCCTGATCAAAATTCATCTTGATCATTACCCCGTATTTTTTAAACCAAATATGAATTTCTGCAATCAAGAGTCTGAAAGTAGGATTAAAAACAATGCATTAATTAATCTAGAAACATATTCTATGTATAGAATCCCTTTTCTAATTCAAGACTTGACACTCAAATTGAAAATCACAATTGGAAACTTCTTTCATTAATTTATTTTCAAATTGCGAACTTTCCAAACTGACTTGTTCAGAATATTTGTTTAAAATTACTTGCAGTACAGAGTAATCTTTGACCAGCAGCGGTAGATACATACCAAATGAATTATTCAAACAAATTCTAGACTCTTTCCCAGAAAATTCAAATAAACTATGACTTTTCAACAGCTTAATGCTTGGAATTTGTCTGGTTTTAATTTAAAAAGGCCATCCATGATTAGTGATTTCTTCAAATTCTGAAAATTTCTCCTAGAATCACTCTCTTTATATTTTTATAACAAACTTCATACTGGGACTACTATAAATTAGCCCAAATCATATTCATTAATCTCAAGTTTTGCTAGACAATAAACTTGTCCTAGAATTATGAAGGTCCCCGTCAGTACATTATTAATAGTTCTGATTATTCTTCGTGTCTCGGTTTCGTTTGCAAAGCGCCAGGTTTTGTGTCATTAAATTGTTTGCTAAATCTTCGCTTTCATTTGAATGTGGTTTTGATATGAATAACTCCCCGATGCCACAGGTATACATAGTTTACATGGGAGAACACGAAGAAAAGAGAACGTTACTCCAGACTGAAGACAAGCATGTCTCGTACCTAACATCTGTAAAAAGTTCAACAGAAGACGCAAAAGCTTCACTGGTGTACAGTTATAAGAATGTTATCAATGGTTTCTCAGCATTTCTCACAGGAGAAGAAGCTCAAAAGCTATCTGGTAATTAATTTAAATGTATTATATCAAAATTAAAGTGTTGATTGTAGTTCGTTAATTTAAATTTTGGGCCTTTATCTCTCTACAGAAATGGACGGAGTGGTTTCAGTATTCAAAAGCCACCCCATGAAGTATAGGATTCAAACTACAAGATCATGGGATTTCACGAACCTGCTCAAAAGTGGATATTCAGGCAATATCGGCGGAATTGGAGATGAAGAAATACTGAAGAAAGCAAATTATGGAAAAGATATTATAGTCGGCGTCCTGGACACTGGTTAGTACAAGTCCCTGGAACCAGTTTTTTGATATTACTGTTCCTAGGCTGTCAAAATATGAATTAAATAAATTACTTCAATCATTAATCCTTAAATTACTGACTCAATGTCTCGGAATAATTACATTTTGTGTCCTAATTTGCTTTCATAGTATCAGAGCTAAGGAAATCTTGCAATTGTTTCCGTTCTTCAGTGAGTGGCCTTGTGCTGCTAGTCCGGACTAGTTCTTTGATTTCTTATTACGTATCAATTTTGAATATCTACCTCTAAATTGCTCCAGGAACCCTCTCCGTCCTTGAAAATTAAGTGTTAAATTGTACCCAAATACATTGTAGTTTGATTGCTTTTGAGGCTTGCATGTTTGAAAATATTGTGCTTAACCAGACAAGATCCTCCGACCCTAAGGGTATGTTTGGTATGCACCAGGGGATGTTACTAGACAGTACAACAAACAAAATTTTAGCTTTTTATTGTTCTTTAATACCATCAAAGACAATATATTCCACATTAGTGAACAAGTCATGAAACTACAAAGTTTTGATGGTTTTAGACAGAATTAACAACTTTATCAGTAAAAGTAAGATTCTAATAATGCAACTTCATTGAGCAGGAGTATGGCCAGAGTCAGAGAGTTTTAGTGATGACGGAATGGAACCCATTCCGAGTTCATGGAAAGGAATCTGCGAATCTGGAGTAGCTTTTAACTCATCTCACTGCAACAGGTAAATTAATTTTAATTTTCCATGACATATATTTTAATTACGATGAACAAAATATTATTAGCGTCTGATGTTAAAATCAATCTTCTGTAGAAAATTGATAGGAGCTCGCTACTATTTAAAAGGTTACGAGGCATATTACGGCCCATTGAATGAGACAATAAATTATCGATCTGCACGCGACAGAGAAGGACATGGGACCCACACGGCTTCGACCGTGGCAGGCCGTGAAGTGCACAACACCTCACTTCTTGGCGGCTTTGCCAGTGGCACAGCCAAAGGTGGTGCTCTTCTTGCGCGACTTGCAATTTACAAAGTATGTTGGACGATCCCCAGTCAGTCGAAGGTACTTGAGGGCACATGTTTTGACGAGGATATGCTGGCAGCCTTTGATGATGCCATTGCTGATGGTGTCCATGTAATAAGCATCTCGATCACGCCATATCAGAATATCGAATACACAAAAGATGGGATTGCTCTGGGAGCACTGCACGCAGCCAAGAAAAATATTGTAGTGGTGGCGAGTGCTGGAAATTGGGGCCCGGCCCCATCAACCGTAATAAATGTGGCGCCCTGGATACTTACGGTGGGGGCCAGTAGCATTGATCGGATTTTCAACTCGCCTGTTCTGCTGGGGAATGGAATGAAAATTGAAGTAAATTCTCTTTCATTATACTCTTGATTTCAGGTCCTTCAAATTTCATTGGTTTTGAGAAATTTAAATCTATTGACATGGTTATATGATCCAGGGTCAAACTGTAACGCCATACAAGTTAAACACTGTGCGCCCTTTAGTTTATGCTGGAGATGCAGAAGCCCCTGGAACAACAACTAATGGTACCACCGGGTAATTATAATAATTTATAAGGAGCACATTCGATTCATGGTACTCCACCTTACCAAACAAGTCATCTGGAAAATTTCTTGACCCTTTTGCACCTGATCTTTTCCAGGTTATGCCTTTCTGGAACTCTTTCACAAGAAATTGTGCAGGGAAAAATAGTTTTGTGCTTGAGGGGAAATTCAACTAATGTAGAAAAAGGTATGGAGGTGAAAAGAGCAGGCGGCGCAGGGTTCATTTTGCAGAATCCTGTGGATGGAATTGGAGTATCAGTTGATGCTCATGTACTTCCTGGAACTGCCATATTTTCAAATGATTCAGCCACTATTCTCAATTACATAAGAACCAACAAAAATCCAACCGCAAGAATAGTTCTAGCGAGAACTGTTTTGGGTAGTAAACAGTCACCATTCATGGCCGCCTTCTCCTCTACAGGTCCAAATAGCCTTGAACCCAACATTCTAAAGGTATTTAGTACTCTTTTATTCGCTTCATCTAAAAATTTAAGTTGTTAGTGTTAAATTGTTTTCTACACGTACAATGATTGATGGCTGCTACTGATTTACAGCCCGATATAACCGCGCCAGGGCTAAATATCTTGGCAGCATGGAGCGAGGCAAGCTCTCCCACAAGACTATTCTCAGATAACCGGGTGGTGAAATACAACGTTCTCTCAGGGACTTCCATGTCTTGCCCTCACGTAGCGGCAGCAGCCGCCCTGATCAAGGCAGCGCATCCAGATTGGAGCAGCGCCGCCATAAGATCAGCCCTGATGACCACCAGCACTCAAACCAACAACGTCGGCACCCCGATAACCGACGCCAATGAAAATCCAGCAACTCCCTTCCATTATGGCTCGGGGCACTTCCAACCCGCAAAAGCAATAGATCCAGGCCTGGTTTACGACTCAAATTACACTGACTATCTTCTTTTTCTTTGCAACTATAACAACACTGTAAAAAATGTGGATCCATCATTTACTTGTCCAAAGAAATTTACGTCGCCAAGTAATCTGAACTATCCAACAGTTACAGCCTCCTTCATCAACGGCGAGGTTTTGGTGTACAGAACGGTGACCAATGTCGGTGCCGAAGGAAGTGTATATAATCTGAGTATCGAAACCCCAGTTGGGTATTCAGTAAAAATTTCTCCAACCACATTGAATTTTGTGCGTCCAGGGGAAAGGAAGACCTTCACCATTACAATTAAACCAGAAAATGGGGTTACAAAAGATGATTATGCATTTGGTTCGTACACATGGAGTGATCGAATTCACAGTGTAAGAAGTCCGATTGTTGTTCGTTAGATGAATATTTTCCAGGGGAAAGGAGAAGATAATTTTATTTTTTTTATATATTTCCTCTTTTTTTTTCTTTTTCTTTTTTTGGGAGGAAATAAATTGTAAAAGGAGTTTGGGCATTCTTTTTGGTATAAACGGGATTAGGCTTGTCATTTTTTTGTATCCAAATTAAGGGATTATTTGACAAAATTTATGATAAAAGTTTTAGCAAATTTTGATTAAAATTGATGAAATATATGACTGAAAAATTGATAAAAATTGTGCAATTAAAATTAAAGTTTGATCAATTGAAAATTTGATATATATAATTTTAAAATCAAAATGAAAAAAGGTAGTGGTAATACTATTTTGAAGAGTGTTAATTATTTATGAGAACATTTTTAAATTTAAAGAGTAAACACTTCAATAATTTTTTTCTATTTTGACTATAGATTTTATTTTGCTCAAGAAAAATTAAGGGATTATTTGACAAAATTTATGATAAAAGTTTTAGCAAATTTTGATTAAAATTGATGAAATATATGACTGAAAAATTGATAAAAATTGTGCAATTAAAATTAAAGTTTGATCAATTGAAAATTTGATATATATAATTTTAAAATCAAAATGAAAAAAGGTAGTGGTAATACTATTTTGAAGAGTGTTAATTATTTATGAGAACATTTTTAAATTTAAAGAGTAAACACTTCAATAATTTTTTTCTATTTTGACTATAGATTTTATTTTGCTCAAGAAACATTCATTGACTTGTTCTCATATTAATTTAACATATTATAATAAAAATATGATTTGAAAATTTTAAGAAGTGAATATTGAAATTGGTAGCATATTTAATGCAATTATTATAAATTAAGAATAAATAATGTATTTGGCTCTTTTAATTTGGAGAATCAAACACTCTCAATTTTAAAAAGTTGAAATAGAGATGGTCTTTGAATTTGTTTTTAAGTATTATCTTTCTAAAGTAGAGAGTAGCATGCGTTTAGAGAATTTCTTAGAAATACTCATATAAAGTAAGAACACACTAGAGAATCAAAATACTCTCTATTTTAAAATTTTTTTAAATAAAGAGTCTTTTAAAATTTATTTTTCAAGAATTGATTCTCCAAAGTAGAAAGTATTCTGTTTTTCGAGCATTTCTTGAAAAAAACCAACATTTCTACGAAACTATAGAGTATAGGGCACTCTCAAATGTCTTTCAATTTACAAAATCTACTATTATCTTGTACCAAATAGAATAATTTAATGTCTAATTTTAAGGAGCATTTACTTAACATACCTAAGATGTTCAAACTGAGTTGAATAATGCCTACTACATACATTTCTCGATTCCCAATTCCTATTATGGATTGTAACCAAGCAGATTTGAAATACAAACCCTCTAGTCAATCCTTAACAAGTTGGCTTAAAAACCCCTTATCTTACGTTTTAATAGCCTTTATTCCAAATAAAACAAAATAAAATAAAATAAAATAAAATAAAAGATTTTTAATATTACCAAAATATAATGACTATCTAATCCTTCATCCCGTTTGAATCTACAAATATAAGCCTCTTTATAGAATTTCTTAGCTTCAATTATCATATTAATACTTGATGTACGTGTGAATTGGTCAAAGGTGTCACATGGTAAAGGATTGAGAATAATTAATTTATTTTCTCCCAGAAAGTTATAATATAGATTGTAAAATTATCAATTTTGAGTCACGGTATCAATGAATTTTCCTACTCGTTGCATAACAAGATTGTTAACTGTGGATTTAAGGTCAATTTATTGAAAATATACTAACAGTGTCCAATATGCAGGTATAGTTGCAAACTTCCTACCAATAATATATTGTGTGTATATCTTATATCTTAACTTGCCGATCCGCATATGTGGGGGCAAAATAAAATGCTCAATCAATTACTAACTAGTCATTTTGGTGCTATTTGTTTCAATATTTCTCTTGATATTAAATCTCTTTCTATTATTGGAACAAAATCTATATCGGATTTCAATGGGCTTGAAACAACCCTTTCCTCACTGTAATCAGGCCTACACATCGTAAACGTTACCGCTCACACATTCTGACACGACCCGTCCCGAATCACCCTAGTGGACTCGAAACGTGACGTGCACCGATGATAGGAGCTGACTAGATGTCAAATCTATTACCAAAACTGACCATGAGTTACAAAAAATAAAAAATAAAAAAAAAATGCATCAAAATCTAATGCTTATGTAAAATATAATGCGTTGACCCAAATTATTTACTTCGTGTTTCACCAATATGAATTATAACACTCAACATGTTGTGTGGCTCTCATTCCTAAATCATTAGGCTCTCCCAACTAAAAAGAATCAATTCCACCTGTAGGAAAATTACGGGAAAATAAATGAGTTGATAGCTCAATGAATGGAGAAGTTTGAAAATATTTATACTTTTTCATTTTTTCATTTTTATCGAAAATCGACTTCATATCATTGATAACTCGCAAGATATCATATAATTATAACCAAAACGTGAGACATTCACATAACATGGTAAAATATAATCTCAAGTCATGATATAAACATAAGCTTGTAATCATGCTATAATCTCATCACATCAAATGTACTAAAAAATTTACCAAAAATGTACATTCTAACTAAAATCTGTAATCTGTCCCTCAGGCTAAGAACTTTCGCCACGGGCCTTTGGCCCCTCCGTGAACGAAAGCGGGTCTCAAGACCTTTACCAATCAATTCTAGAATACAGCCAAAGCCCCTCGGTGAACTATATATACACAGTCACAACCCCTTCATCGCACTCGACCCCTTAGTGTAGTATAAAACACAGCCAAAGCCCTTCTGTAAATTAGAAGAAGTGCATAATCACGGTACTTTTCTGATCGATCTCAATACCACGTCTCACATACTAAACAGATCTCAATATCACATATCTCATATACCAAGTTATAAATGTACAAGAGATAATTCTTGAAATTTCACATGTATCATAATAAAAGAGATCTTCATAATAATCATATAACCGAACACATAATTGCTCATATTTTGATAATATACTTAATTTATAAATACTTTAAAAATATTTATATTTTCCACTCACTGCTCTATGAATAGAAATCTGATTAAATTGACGAGACTTTCCAAGCTTTCACATCCTGACCTAAAACAGAGGTATAATTTCTCAAATTTAAATATGACAATTAAATTAATACAAATCCACCTCTTAACTTATCAATTTCTATATTTATTTTTACATTCCCGTTTCCCCAACTTTTCTTCTCTTTAATTATTTACTAGTCAATCACTACACATAATCAAATCAATTAATTGCTATACTTTCTTAAAATCATTACCTTGTATATACACCACCCCTGTACACAACTTAATCCATTACCTAAAATTCACTATCATATAACCTCATTCAAACAATTAAAATCTGAAAATAAGGGGTTTTGGCACAAACAGCACTAACATCCCAGAATATTGAATTGTAACACCAAATCCTGTATATTAAGAACAGTCACCGAAACCATTGACAGAAATAGCACTATCCTGGATAGAATTTCAAACGTAGCACCTACATGAATTTCTCACAAAATAATCAACAAATGGCCTTAACAAAATTCATTAACTTAAATAACCCAAATAAATCATCACATTACTTTGCTATAGGACAATCATTACATTCATTTTCATGCTATTCACCATATCATGTTATGATCTTGTAACCTTGTTTATCGTCATATCGTATGACCTAAAACATTTAATTATATAAATCTCACTTAATATCACAAGATGATAACCTTCATATTTATCACTTGAACATTACACACATCAATATACGGCATGTTAATTTCCCAATCTCAACAAACTTCGATTTTACCATTCTCAATTTCACATTTTCTTTTTGTTGCTAAATAAACATACATAAATGCATATATTCATTTAATTCTATTTTTAAAGCAACAAATCACCCCATAATTGGTAATCATTATGAAGTTCATCCCTATTATTCTCACATTTCTTGTAATCAAACCACTCATAAATAATCGAAATAATTGGAATTACCGTTAATTTTCTCGATGCCTAAAATACACAATAACACATTGTCATCTATCAATCAAAAATCATTATTTTGTCTTCCACAATTTCTTATCATATAGCATAAATATACACCATTATGATTTCTATTATCATCCCATATAAATTGCCACAAATTGCCACAAAATTTTGATGATACTAAAGACCATTTGGCTTCAAAAAACAATTAAAATTCCTCACTGATTATCACCAATCACACATTATATCATTTCCCTATATTTATCATGCAAGTTATAACTAAAAATTTTCCTATATACACATAAAAAAATAATGTAGTTCTACAAATAAATTGATAATTAAGTGGTTGTAACATCTATAACTTCGAATGTCCACAAAATCATCACAATCTGCTCAAATCTTAATAGGTTATATATATACATAGTTCCAACCCAACAACTAATAACATTTTCAACCATTGAATCACTACGACTACCACACTTACATACTAGTCATTTCTAAATCTGTTAAAAAAATATTTTCTATCATTTTTGGTTCCATACATTCGAGCTAAAGAGCTTGTGATTTTTGCCACCACGACATGTGAACATACCTACTGAACATGCATGAATCATAAAAATTTTTAAAACCATGCTCTGATACCACTTTGACACGACCCGTCCCGAATCACCATAGTAAAGCTAACTAGATGTCAAATTCATCACCAAAGCTAACCATGAGTTACAAAAAAAAAAAAAAAAGCATCAAAATCTAATGCTTATGTAAAATATAATGCGTGGGCCCAAATTATTTACTTCGTACTTCATCAATATGAATTATAACACTCAACATGTCGTGTGACTCTCATTCCGAAATCATTAGGCTCTCCCAACTAAAAAAAATTAATTTTCACATGTAGGAAAATTACGAAAAAATATATGAGTTGATAAGCTCAATGAGTGGAGAAATTCGAAAATAATTATAGTTTTTCATTTTTTCATTTTTATCGAAACTCGAATTCATATCATGGATAACTCGAAAGATAACATCATATAATTATAGCCAAAACGTGAGACATTCATATAACGTGGTAAAATATCATCTCAAGTCGTAATATAAATATAAGTTGGTAATCATGCTATAATCTTATCACATCAAATGTATTGAAAAATCCATCAAAAATATGCCCTCTGACTAAAATCTGTAATCCGCCCCTCGGGCGAAGAACTTTCGCCACGGGCCTTTGGCCTCTCCATGAATGAAAGCGGGTCTCAAGACCTCTACTAATCAATTCTGGAACACAGTCAAGGCCCCTCAGTGAACTATATATACACGGTCACGACCCCTTCATCCTCAGTCGACCCCTCGGTGCAGTATAGAACACGGTCAAGGCACCTCTGTGAACTAGAAGAAGTACATAATTACGGCTACTTTTCTGGTCGATCTCAATATCATGTCTTACATATTAAACAAATCTCAATATCACATGTCTCATATACCAAGTCACAAATGTACAATAAATAATTCTTAAAATTTCAAATGTATCATAATAAAAGAGATTTCTATAATAATCATATAATCAAACACATATAATTACACATATTTTGATAATATACTTAATTTATAAATACTTTAAAAATATTTATATTTTTCCACTCACTGATTTATGAATAGAAATCTGATTAAATTGACGAGCCTTTCCAAACTTTCACATCCTTACCTAAAACAAAGGTATAATTTCTCAAATTTAAACATGACAATTAAATTAATACAAATCCACTTCTTAACTTCTCAATTTCTATATTTATTTTTACATTCCTGTTTCCTCAACTTTTCTTCTCTTTGATTATTTACTAGTCAATCACTACACATAATCAAATCAATTAATTGCTATACTTTCTTAAAATCATTACCTTGTATATACACAACCCCTGTATACAACTTAATCCATTACCTAAAATTCACTACCTATCATATAACTTCATTCAAATTTGAGAATAAGGGGTTTTGACAAAAACAGCACTAACATCCCAGAATACTGAATTGCAACACCAGATCCTGTATATTAAAAGGGAAAATTTCATAAAAAAGAGATTAAGTATGATATATTTCAAAATTAAGAAAACAAGTTTCAAATTTCAAAAATCAGATTTTTATTAAAATATATTTATGATTTAATTAATTAATTAATTTAATAATTAAATATATTTAGGTCACATATCTATACAATTTGGTCACAACTTAACAATTTAATTAGTCACTTATTATTTTTTGTTCATAAATCAAAAATTTTATGTCAAAAATTATTTTACGATCACAATTCAAAAATTTTATAGGTCACAGTTTGTTCATTAGTCACAAATCAAAAAATTAATTAGTCACAGATTAATCTTTAGTCACAACTAATCAAATTATTGGTCACAGATCGAAAATTTTATAGGTCATATTATTTTTAGGTCCCGAATAAAAAAATTTATAAGTCACGAGATAATTTTTTGTCACAGTTATCTAATTAATTAGTCACGAATTAATTTTTAGTCACAAATTATTGATCACAACTTATTTCTATCACAAATCAAGATTTATATATTTCAAAATTAAGAAAACAAATTTCAAACTTCAAAAATCAGATTTTTATTAAAATATATTTATGATTTAATTAATTAATTAATTTATTAATTAAATATATTTAGGTCACATATCTATACAATTTGGTCACAACTTAACAATTTAATTAGTCACTTATTATTTTTTGGTCACAAATCAAAAATTTTATGTTAAAAATTATTTTACGATCACAATTCAAAAATTTTATAGGTCACAGTTTGTTCATTAGTCACAAATCAAAAAATTAATTAGTCACAGATTAATCTTTAGTCACAACTAATCAAATTATTGGTCACAGATCGAAAATTTTATAGGTCAATTATTATTTTTAGGTCACGAATAAAAAAATTTATAAGTCACGAGATAATTTTTGGTCACAGTTATCTAATTAATTAGTCACGAATTAATTTTTGGTCACAAATTATCAAATTATTGATCACAACTTATTTCTTGGTCACAAAGCAAAATTTTTTAAGTCACGTGATAATTTTTGATTGCAAATTCACAAAATTTATAGTTCACATATTCAAGAATATTATTGATCACAACGTACTTACTCATTGCAAATTATTGAATTAATTGGTCACGATTATTTTTTTCAATCATAATTTAATCAAAAGTGAATCACAATCGGAAGTCACAATCACAATTTTCAGGTCACGATTAACTTTTCGATCACAACTTAATCAATTGTGAGTCACAATCAGAGGTCGCAGTCACAATTATCAGGTCACATATCCAATTATTAATAGCAATCACATAGATAATTGGTCACAACCATTCAAACGGTCACAGATCAAAAATCACAATTTACTTATAGGTCACATATCACTAATATTATAGGTCACAACAATCACAAGTTATTAATTTTTTAGGTCACACATTATTTTTTAATCACAATTTATCTTTTTCATTGATCACGCATTATTTATTTTATTTATTGGTCACTGATTAATCAATTCACTAGTCACAATTTACCAAATAATATGTGACCACCGCTTCCAACAACACTACCACCGTCGTGACCACCACCACACTGTTCACAAATTATCCAATAAACAAATTTCAACTGTGAGTAACAGTTAAAGTCACAATTTTCATCGCCATCACTGTCACACACTAACACAACAATTGGGAATCACAAATAACTAAATGATTGGTCACAACACCACCTCCTCAAACCGCCATCGTCGCCTCCACACACCAACACCACAGATAGACGATTGCCACCTCACGATTCACGGATTCAGCAACAATTCACAAATTCATTCCACAACAGATCTATCTCCATCATCTCAAACAAATCGGTGCGCTCAGGCCCATCACACCACAACCACCACCCAACAAAAAACCTCCAATCCCGCCACCATCTCACCTCCTGTAGCCACCAGATCCACCTTCATCCCCATCATGCCACCGCCACCAGATCGCACCAATGGAGGGACACTAGATCGCGCCATCGCCACAGAGATCGCGCCACAGTTTATAGGTCACTGCATATGTGCCTCTCGCGGCGCTCACTGGTACACCAGATCGCCACCACCTCGTCACTTCAAATGTCGCCCACGATAGCCACACGCCATTCACTATATCTGTGGCGCGACCACCCATTCACCACCACATATGTCGTGCCCAGTGGCAGCGAGAGAGGTGACAGGCAACGGTAGGCACAGTGGTGCTGCTCGATCGTGATCTTCGCCGGGAAAGGGTTGAGAGAGAGAGAGAGAGAGAGAAGGAGGCAACGGGGAAGGGTTGAGAAAGAGAGTGAGAATTGAGAAATGTGTGAGAATTAGGGTTATATTTATTTTATAAGAATATTAATTAAAATAAAATTTCTGATTTTTGAAATGTTAAACTTCTCCCCTGATTTTAGATTTAAGAATTTTAATGCTAGGGTTTTGTGTAATTTCCACATATTAAAAACAGTCACCGAAACGATTGACAGTAATAGCACTATCCTGGGTGGAATTTCAAAAGTAGCACCTACATGAATTTCTCACGAAATTTAATTATAAATATCAAAATCTAATCCTAATTCCTTTCAACACTCTAATACCTCATAAATCAAGCATTATGTTTCATATAAACACAATAATTCAAAGATTAGAACTCTAATTTACAAACCCATTTCACATTTCCTTCCTTTCAACACTAATATTATTGGTTTTATTTTATTTTATTTTATTTTTTTATTTTGGCCTCAAACATATATCATTAATTTTCGCTAAACCTTAAATTTGAGAAAATTTCCATAAACTCAAAAAGATAATTCAACCTACTTACACCTACCTCTCTAAATCAATGGAGAAATGGAGAATCCAAGCTTGAAGAAATCAACACTTACTTTTTCTTCTTCTCCTCCTTTTCCCTTTCTTTCCTCCCTCTTTTTTTTTTTTTTTTCTCTCTCTCTCTCGGATCTTCTTCTCTGCCATCTCTAATTTTTCTATATGTATTTATGCAAATGAAAAATCAAGGCAATGGGATTAAAATTTGGACATTTGGACTCCACTAACTCGTTTTTGCAAAGGAAGTACTTATTCTTCAATTTAATATAACATCTAGTCCTTTACTTCCAATAATATATAAGTAGATCCCTAAAATTAAGTTTTATCCATTTTAAACCTTTAACTATTTTTCATAATAAATTAAACGCCACTAAAATAAATTATTTCATTTTAATCCCTATTTAACATTGACTTTGACCAATTGAATTTTGGACTTTGACTAAATAATTTTCTTGACTTTAACTATGAGTGAGTGGGTTATAACACATTCAATAATCCCTCTAGTGGAAATTACACCCATGACTGCAATTTAAATTAATATTCAAATTTTACATTTCAATTTAATTTTCAATCACACATTTTATGAAATTCATAGTTTTATCTACTTTTAAATCACATATTTCTTAAAATTTTATTAAAATTTAATAAAATTTTAATTTAATCTAACCATAAAGGGTCTAAATACTGGGCTAATTATCTTGGGATAGCAGTAGAATATTAGCTAATCAACAATATCTACTCTAAAACAAGTCTATATTATTAAAACGTGTATAGTTCGCAACGCAAAATTATATTTACTCAATAAGATAGAATTTTTTTTTTTGTTTGAAAAAAAAATACTAATCATATTTGTACAATCTCTATGAACAACAACCTCTTTATGCAACTACGTCCCCTCCGGTGCCCTTGCCCAATTTCAATCACACTATAGTGTTAGAATTATTGATATAATGGTTTACACAATGTCACATCTATCATTAGACTATTTAAAAAACAGTCATATTTTCCATCAAATCATTTTTCATCACATAGGATTTTATCAACCCTTATGTCATAATTTCTCTGGCATAGAAGCTTAATAAATTAGGTTTTGAGTTATTCCCAAACAGAAAAGTAATTAATTGGTATACACTCAGCCCCCCGGGCATAGTTTAGTGGTGCAAAGGACAGGAGTGCGGTTATCTCATGCCTTGCTAACAGTCGCAGTGTGGGGGTTCGATTCCTGAAATATGGAATTGGATTCCTTGTAGGCACAGTGTACATGCAGCTCTTGTTCCCTTGCCTGTTGGGGTACATCCCACGATTTACCTTTCTCACAAAGTTCTAGGGGCAAGGTAGTGGGGGCCCTCAAGGTTGGGGTTCAACCTTTTTTTTTTTTTTAATTAATTGGTATGCACTCGTCCAAATATTGTTGGCAGCGGCGCAATCAATGGGCAAACTCTTGACTCATTCGAAAAATTCTCGTCACTTTTAAGAACTTTATTGGCTATTTTAAGAAGTGTTAGCCAAATCCTTTAAGGTGATGGACTCTTATTTCCAAAATTGTAAAAGCAAGGAGATTGGTCTATTCAAGTATTTAGTCGTTGTACATAATCCATTCCACGTCGTTCACCTTTAGGAATTGAATACTCGTACATAAAATCAAGAAGTCCAAATTCCTACACATCATTTGGATAAATAAATTCATATAAACACCCATAATACACACGTGTGAAATCAATTTCCGACGATAAAACTATGAGTTTCAATTTTCTAAAACTATCATGTTAATTTGTAAAAATAGTGTGAGTAAAATAGCATCTGCAAAAGGATATGCGAATAGTCTCGAAGATATTCTCATTTTTTAAATAGTAAATGATCGCGTATTTTCAACGATCATGTATTTCAATATAGTTGAAAATATTGTGCAACGACTATTTGTATTGCGTCTCAAAGATTGACTTCTAGTAAATATGAAGATAAATTCTCTATTGATATTTGAAATTGGTACAAGTCATTGCTAATCATCTCGATTGCTCCTCAAATTATTTAAATGATTGTTCTGGATAATGCCACTTGCGTCCCAACAACCCCACGTTTTGATCCATAGACTTAATTAATCAATTATTATTATTTTATTTTATTTTTCTAGAAACATTGTATGGTTGATTAAGCCAGCAAAGATTCTTAAAATTTCTATCTAAATTCACACTTCACTACTAGAAATTCTTTTTATTGTTAATGCATTCCCCTTGATTTAATGTTTAAAAACTATTTTTTGGTAGCTAGGCTAATTGTTATTTTATTTACATGTTTTTTATATTGCAATAAATTCATGAAAGTTTAATCTCAACAGAATATTAAGGCTTTAATTATGTCATCCACGTCAGACCAGTTAGTTATAGGGCACGTGGCCTTAATTCTCTCAAAAAATGTTACAAAGAAAAAAATCTTATTTGTTGCATGTCTTAGAGCATCTCCAACATGTCCAAGAGACTGTTCAAAATATGATGCTCTCTATTTTAAAGAATTAACATTTAAAATTATGTTTCAATGGACTCTTTAAATTAATATTTTTATTTAGAGAACGGATTTGATGAGTTTGGAGAGTCAAACTCACTCTCTATATTTAAATTCATTTAAAGTATTTCAATTTTTCAATAGGGGATATAATATAATAATTTAGAGAGAAACCAGTGAAAACAAAAGATAGGGGAAAGTAATAAATATTATTGAGAGTGGTAAAATTACGTGTTAAATATAAAGAATTATTATGGTGCTTTTGATTGTTAATAATTTTCATGAAAAATGTGTTTTTTAATCTAAATTCTTACTTTTATGCTATTTGATTGACCTTTTTTTTTATGGAAAACATTTTCCCACTTTTGGTCATGTGACCATATTTTCCTCAAAATCAAGGAAATTAAATATTTTTTTTAAGGGGAGTAATATTTTATTTTTCGAAAAATTCTCTCTCTCTCTCTCTCTCATCTATCAAACAATATAAAACAGACAAGTATAATATTTTCTAAGTTGAAAATTAAATCAATCAGACATATTTAATTGACAATTTTCATGCAATTGAATTACCTATAATTTATTTTCTTTTCATGTAAATTTCATTATTGCAATCAAATAAACCCCCCGAGTACTTTAAAAATTGTACTCTCTAAATCTATAGATGATTTCTAAATTATACAATATGCCCTTTATATATAGAGAATTTATTGGAGATACTCTTAATACTCTATAGCAATAAGTCTTTATTTAATTAGCCCATATTTCTTAAAATTCATTTTTCCTCAAAGTTATTTTTAACCACGAATTTCATTAAATCCATTACTTTTCAATCATAAATTTTATCAACGTTTATCAAAATCTATTAAAAATTTGTTTTTTTAACAAAATCAAATGAGGGCTAAGTTCTTAATATTTACCTAAAAAAATTTTTTTAAAAAATTTGAAATTGTATTGTTGCTTAAAAATGATAATAGTCATTTCTTTTAAGTCATTGAACTGAAAATTATTGAATATACTTAAAAGAAGAGAAGTATAAAACGTTCATTTGTCTCTTCATTAGTTCATTTGTCTCTTCATTAAGGTACATATTGTTTAGTTGTTGACCTAAGAATCATTAGGACCATGCTAATAACAGATCTCCATCTATACCCCCATTGACCTATATGTCAAATGTGCACTAAGACACAAGTCATTAGTATTGCGGAAGCTCTCTTGAAAGATCTTTAAATCGGTGATTTCCGGGCTCAATCCAACGCACCTTTCTCAACCAACAACCAGTCCAATCGGCTCCAAACTATAACCAATTGATTCACCTTGGTTGCTATGCAATATTACCCACGTAGGATAAGAAAAGATGATGATTTATGGCCACAAAGGCTAGGAGAAAACACCACAAAAGTATGCTATGAAAGAACCACCAATTGTACACGTTATACAAGTGTTCTGAACACTTTTTTTCTCACACAAAAGGGGACAGGATTCACTATTTCTTCTCTCAAAATCACACAATCATTATTAGAAAGTGGCTAGGGTTACAGCCAAATATATACTCTATGGTTACGCTTCAAGTTGGGCATTAAAGAAGTAAACAGGCCAAGATTCAAGCCATCCATAAGGAATACAATTGAGCCAGGTGTAGCTCATAGATTTGGTTGTTGGACTTATTTCATTCGTCGACCTATGCCTACGAAATAATATTAACCCACGTTAACATCATAGCCTAAGATTTATTGAGTATCAAAAACCCAACAGTTAGCACCAGGATTATCGAGCTAAGGAGAAAAGGGACGGCAACCATTGGTACTCTGATGGTCAATGAATTGTCAGCACAAGTTGTATGAAGAAAGTTGGTTTCGAAGAAATAAGCAAGCAAAGATTTAGTTAGAGTTTCGATGTGAAACCAAAACATATATTTTCTTAACCTATGTATCTGTTTGTTTTTATAGGAAAAAGATTATCGAGGAGCAAGTTATAGAACGTGTAGACTTAATCCATGTGTCACGCTCTCATTTGTTAACCCGACTTTCTATCTAGTTATGGTAGGTTTCCTATGCTTTTGTTTTCTTGTCCAACTGAGCTTTCTTGTAGAGGTTGACCCTGAAAGATTTTTCTTCAACCCTAAAGATCACAATGGAATTCTAGGAACTTGATAAGGTAGCTTTCTTGTTAAAAATTACATTCCTTACAAATAAGAGTGAGACAATAAAGTCAGCTTCTCCCAAGGCCATCTATTGTTACTGGTATGACTAATAGATTGTGCTACACGAAGACGAGAGGAACAGAATCATAGGCAAGGACATCACAGCTCTTCGTAACTTGTTAACAAACATGTAGGTTGTCTGTACCTCATACCTAAGAGCTTACTTCACGTTCATTGCCATGCTAGTGGTCACATGGAATTCTCGTTATGTCAAGGGGTGTAACAACCATAGTCCCGAAGTATATGTAAAATAATCATGTTGGGCAAATGACCTTGTTGTACAAATAGGTTTCAAGGTTTTAATTTATGTACAACCATGTGCGTTCATCTCACAATTGAGCTAGGACAAAGCTTATGAACTTCATTCCATCTTCATGTGTTAGGTTCCAATTTTCTACAGGTATAGTGCTAAGGACTTAATGCAAAATATGATAGTAGAACTCCAAGTTCGAGTCAAATTATTAATATAGAGTGGGGAAAGTTAACATAAAGATATGTTAGTTAAAATGAAAAATCATCCGCATATGAGGCTCCTAAGGGCAAAGGGGAAGCATGATGAAAGGAGGAGGGGTACAATTCCGAGATGTGTAACTATCGCCCCATTTTATTAGTGAATCATGATTATGGCCATTTTAAATTACGATATTCAATAATTATGATGTAACTGTAGATAATGAAAATGGTGAAGGCCACAAATCATGATTACACTTCAAGTTGTGCTTATATTTCCTTCTAATTGATCAATTTAACTTCTTGATGAGGATATCTAGCTTCTTGTGAGGACCCCAAAAAAATCCGTCCTCCCCATTTTGAAAGAATCGCATCAAACAATTTTGACTTTCGAAAACAATCTAAAGGGTTTGCACTAACCTCGAGATCATGAGAGAAGTATCTTTATCCCTATCTTTAGATGTCATCCAAGATGGGAGACTTAGAGTAGCTCATCATCCGTATATGGCACCATTATTAGATGATATTGAGATGGTAGATCACACCATTCGAGTGTAGGGACAATTTGTAGAGAAACATGCAAAGATGGAAAAAAAGGCTAAGGCAATAAAGGTAGCAATGATAGTAAAGGTTAGGCCCAACAAGGCTATGCCAGCATTAAGGCCTTTGCTAGCGAATCTAGAGGTGCCATGTTAAAAGCTAACCTACACCTCAGCATCTAGCTCAACTGCCAGCTAATCACACAATTATCAGCTATTCATCCTTGCTCTTCATTTCAATTGCACCAAACTACTGCATGCTGAATTCAGTTAATAGTGGATTCCAAGCACCTTCCATAATTTAAGGAAATAGCTCCAATCGTACTGATAAGAGCGTAAAATATGATGTTTTCCCCACTTAATTGTTGCATTCATATGATTATTTGATGTCAAAATGCACTCATTATGCTTATGTTATGATTCGGATTGCATTTTGGTAGAAAATGTAAAACTTTGGAGAAAAGAGCGAAAATGGACCAAAATTGAAGTGAAAGTTCAGGGACCAAAATGTAAATATTCCAAACTTGTGCTTAACCTTATGACGAAGATTCAAAAGTGTTAGATGTCAAGCGGATGAGGAAAGATGTCAAAGAGATGAAATATCGTCAAAGTATGATCACACATCAATTCCCAATCGAAGAAATTATGCATCGATTTTTAGCCTCATATTGGAACCCTTTTTGACATGACATACGATCAAATTGGACATCTGAAGAAAAGTTGTAGCCTTTTGAGTTTTCTTTCCAACGCAACTTGAATCACCTCAATCGGACATTGAGAGGAAAAGTTATGACCAAAATACTAAAATCTGTCCGGCGGAGATATATTTATACTATGCGTACGCATAGCGCATAGGCCTGCAGGCCTTGCGTACACGAGACTCCAAAAATCCACTACTGAAGCCTAAACAAGTTTACTATGCGTAGGCACCATTATAACCATGCGTACGCATGGTTCATTCTGGTACCCGAATCTTCAATTTCCTAATTTAATGCAGCCACTTATGGAAACGAGGTTTTTACACTATTTTAAGCCCTAATTCGAGGGAGAACGCCATTCTTCTTTCTCTCCACATCAATTTTCTCTCATTTTGGGTGGAGAAACTCCATGGAAGGTTAGAAGTCTTTGGTGAAGTAAGGGATAAACTCATCGGATTTGATGATTTCATATCTTTCATTTATGTAATTTAGTGCTTTATTGTCAAGTAATTCTAGTTTAAACTTTCTTTGCATGATTTTATTTATGAAATTGGTTTAACCTTTACAAGATTTCTCATAGATTTAATCATGTTTCTTCTATTGTGGAATTAAACTAAGTGTTGAATTTCAATTTCATATAATGTTGTTGGTGGATTATTCACTTCTTTATGCTTTACATATAGGGTCGATTCTTAATCTTAGTCCAATAAACAAGTGTAGAAATATGGTATAGAAAGTCTAGAGTATGGAATTACAATTGAAAATTAATTGATCCTTATTGTTAAATCCTCTGACTAGAGAGTTAGGATGAGAACCTCTAGTTGAGTAAAATGCATGAATGATTGATGTGATTGATCCAATCCAAAAGAGTGAATTCCAGCACTTCACTATTTCATACATTGATACTTAAATCTCATTTCAATTTGGTAAACTACATTTTCACAATCACAACGAAAACCCTAGCTTTTGATCATTTGAACTATTTTCCCATCTTCTCGTGGATACGACACCCCAAGGCTATACTACAACTACCACATTATACTTGGGCATAATCACGTACATTCTAAAATATTTCTTGTATTCTTACTATAATGTATATAAATACATCTACCTAAAGCTAAAGAATAACACCTTGCAAAATCATTTTCAACTTCCATTACATTTGTAACTTGGTATCAAAGCATCAATGGCCAACGCCGATGACATGTCATAAATCACCAATCCTAATTCTTCACCTATATCATCTTAAGTAGCATGGTGGCACCAATGCAAGGAAGCAACCATCTCTCACCATTTGGCATCAATCTAACTTAAATGGTGTCAATCAAGCTTGACAAAGATAACTTTCTACTATGGCAGAATATGATCATACCCATCATACATGGTTATAATCTCGAAGGCTATAATCTGGGAACAAAGTTGTGACCTCGAGAATTTATTGGCACTCAAATCACTGGAGATGCAGGAGTAAGTGTAGAGATGACAAAAAATCCTGATTCCAATCAGTGGATGTCAATTGTTCAACTATTAATGAGGTGGCTCTACTCTTTAATGACCCCTGACATAGCTATGAGAGTTATGGGCTTCAATAACTCCACTAAGTTGTGGAGCGCAGTGAAGGAAAGTTATGGAGATCGAAATAGATCCAGGATAATTTTTTTTACCGGAAGCTCCATAAATCAAGAAAAGGAACCATGAGCATTGATCAATATCTAAACAAAGTAAAGTTTCTGGCAAATAATCTTGAGATTGCTGGCAAAACCATTCATCACTTAGACCTTGTTACTCAGGTTTTAGTTGGCTTGGATGAAGAATATACACCCATTGTAGTTCAAATCAACAGTAGGGACTTTATCTCTTGGGGAGAACTTCGATTAACACTCATGACCCTTGAGGGTAGACTTGAACATCTCAATGCTGTCAAGAACAAGATAGCAGGGATCAACCTTGACCAAACATCAGTTAACTTTACCCAAAAATTCAAGTTCAAACTATTACCACTCCAGATCCTACAAGTAAGGCAATGATGGAAGATCCTCAAACGATAGCAATTTTAGAAGTGGAAGAAGAGATGCAAATAGAGCTAGTAACTTTAGCGGGTGGTGACAGATCTATATGTTAAATACGTGGCAAAATTGGACATAGGGCTAACATCTGTAACTTCAGATATGATGAGCATTATACAGAAACATTACCAAATTAGAGAAACAGCTATGGTCCTTCACGAAAGCTTTTGTGGCATCTCCCAGCATTGAGAGTAATCTAGCTTGGTCCATAGATACAGGAGCTAGTAACCATGTCACTGCTGAAAGGGGAAACATTATTTCAGCCAATGAGTACACTGGTAAGGAAAAAATTATGGTTGAAAATGGGAATACGTTACACATTTCACATATTGGTGTCACTCATTTTCCTATCTTGATTGATAAATCACTTGTGTGAAACAAATTGTTACATGTGCCTAAAATCAAGAAAAATATCATAAGTGTTTCATAATTGACATTTGACAATCATATATATATATGAAATTTCACTCTAATTGTTGTTTTGTTAAGGGCAAGCAAACAAGAGAGGTGATGTTGTAAGGGAAGCTTGAGGAAGGATTGTATCAACTAGATTTTCCTCACCAAAACACTAAGTATCACTCTCAGAAGTAGGCTTCTTCAAATAAATCTTATTGTATTGTCTCTTCTATCAGTCCTAGTCCAGAGTCTAATCAAGAGTCTTTAAATTCTCAAATTGATGTATGGCATATGAGATTTGGACACCCGTCTAGTCAAGTTGTATCCCAAGTACTCAAAACTTGTAATCAAAAGGCGAAAGACATTGAAATCAAGTCATTTTATGATGCCTGCCAATTTGGAGAAGTCCATCTGCTCTCATTCTCTTTATCCACTTCACATGCCAAAGCTCTTTTAGAACTTATACATACAGATGAGTGAACCATTCAATCAACATCAAAATTTAAATATTGCATAACCTTCCTGAATGATTTCAGCAGGATCACTGGATATATCCTATGGGACAAAATCAGAAGCAATGAATGCCTTCATTTTTTAAGAAATTAGTTGGAAATATATTTGAAAATAAGATAAAAATTCTATATTCTGAATAGGGAGGAAAGTATAGAACCTTCACAAACCTTTTAGCACAATCTGGAATTGAATTCAGATATTCTTACCCTCATACTTTAGCTCAAAATGGCAAGATAGAAAGAAAGCACAAACATATAACTGAGACAAGACTAACCCTCTCGGCTCAAACCAAACTACATTTAAAATATTGGTGAGAATCATTTTAAACTGCCACATACCTCATAAATAAAATGCTTACACTTACACTCAAATTTCTATCCTTATTCCAAGTCCTATATGGAAAAGGAAGCTGACTATAACGAACTAAAGACCTTTGAGTGTGCATGTTATCATTGTTTAAGACCATATCAAAAACATAAGATTAGTTTTCACTCAACTAAATGTGTCTTCTTTGGTTACAGTGAGTCTCATAAAGGCTATAAGTATCTTAACTCAACAAGAAAAATATACATTTCAAAACATGTTGTATTCAATGAATCTAAGTTTCTATTTGAGTCTTTGTTTCTTGCTCAAAACTAGTCAAGCTCTGATGTGCCTGAGACAGTAATGTCATGTTTTCAATTTTCCTCTCAGCTAAATAATTCGTATTCTGCTCCAAGTCTTGCTAGTACAACTCATCTTGAAGCAACCCATGCAATTCATAATTTGACTCCTAACTTAAGTGACAACAATCAGCCTAACAATGGTAGCAATGGTAAAGATGATAAAAATACTCAAAGGTTGATCTGTGATATGAATGAACAATGTGTGGAAACAAAAGTTGAGTTGGCTCAGAATGATGAAAGGCATGAATTACGTAGTGATGTTCATCACACCAGTCCTCAACAACCAGTTAGCAATGAATTAAGGTAGAGACATAAGCAAAGGCTAGGTGATTAGATACAACATCCTATGATTACTAGAGAAAAAGCTAGAGTGTTTAAACAAAAGATTTATTGAGGTCAATCAGTTGAGTACAGACCTCAACCTTTATAACCTAAAAAGTGTTACTGAGGCTTTGATGAATAAAGATTGGAACAAGCGATGGAGGAAGAATTCAATGCATCGATAAAGAACAAAACTTGGAAACTTGTACCCTCATCAGCTGCCTATAACATAGTGGGAATGGGTTATCAGAGTAAAACACAATTTAGATAGATCAATTCAAAGGTTCAAAGCAAGGGTGGTAGTCAAATGATTTCATCAAACCCCTGGAGTTGATTTCTATGAAACTTTCAATCTATTCATCAAAACATCAACCTTAAGAATTATTCTCTTTTTTTCAGTCTCAAAGGGATGAAGAATTAGGTAAGTTGACATCAATAATGCCTTATCAAAAGGTGAACTTGAAGAGGTAGTGTATATAAACTAATCGATGAAATTATAAACAAATCAAAACCATCTCACATGTACAAATTAGAGAAAGCACTCTATGAACTAAAGCAGGGTATGACAAGCTAAAGACCGTGTTAATAAGTTGGAAATTCAAGCAATCAATAGCTGACAAATCACTATTTTAGTTCAAGAATGAAAATCAAATCATATTTGTACTCATTTATGTAGATGATACAATGGTAATAGGGAATGACACAGAATTGCTACAAAAGTTTATAGATGAATTGAACTAGAGGTTTGTACTGAAGGATATGTGACAACTTTATCACTTCCTGGGAATTGAAGTACGATGGCATGACTTCAGACTTTACCTTACACAAATGAGGTATATTACTAAGCTACTTATGAAATTTGAGCTTCAAAATCTAGAACCCTGTCCTATTCTTATTCTTGTAGGTAAAACTATGTCAAATGCTGATGGAGAAGTGCTGAAAAACCTTTTAATTTACAGAAGTGCAATACGAGGGCTGCAATATCTCACACACCGAGACCTAACATCACCTTTGTTGTAAATAAGTTGAGCCTATTTTTACAATCACCAACATCCACGCATTGGTAGGCATTGAAGAGTGTGTTAAAGTATCTAAAATGGATAATGGATCGTGGGTTGTGGATACAAAGAAATGACTGATTAAATGAATGGATATTTAGATGTAGATTGGGCTTTCTGTCCAGGTGACAGAAGATCGATAGTGACTATTGTATCTACTTGGGGGATAATCTAATAACTTGGTCATCCAAAAAATGGCATGTAGTTGCTAGATCAAGTACATAGTCATAATACAGAGCCCTCGCATCTACAGCCTCAGAAATTGCCTAGATTCAGTCATTGTTTAAAGAGCTTAAACTGCCACAATTGTCAACTCCAATTTTATGGTGTGATAATATGAGAGTGCTAGTGCCTTAGCAACAAATCATGTGCATCATGCAAGAATAAAGCACATAGAACTAGACATTCATTTCATCAGAGATAAAGGTCTTGGAAAAGAATTAGACGTACGATACGTGCCATATCTTCTGATCCAATGCAAACTTGCTGATAAAAGGTATCTCTCTTTCAAGATTCCTATTCTTAAAAGACAAGCTTGGAGTTATATTGATATCATCCAATTTGAAAAAGGGTATTACGAGCTACATACACCTCAGCATCCAACTCAATTGCAAGTTAACCATACAATTATCAGCTATTCATCCTTGTCCTTCATCTCTGTTGCACCAGACTGCTTCCTACTGAATTAGTAAATATTGGATTCTAAGCACCTTCCATAATTTAAGGAAATAGCTCCAACTGTAAATTCTAAAATATTTCTTGTATTCTTATTGCAATGTATATAAATACATACAACTAAAGCTGAAGAATAACACCCTGCAGCAAAATCATCTTCGACATCCATTACATTTCAAACTTGGTATCAGAGCACCGATGGCCAACGTCAGTGACATATTACAAAACAGCAATCCCAATTCTTTACCTATATCAATCTCAATCAGCATAGTGGCTCCAATGCAGGGAAGCAACATTTCTCACCATTTGGTGTCAATCTAACTCAAATGGTTTTAGTCAAGCTTGACAAAGATAACCTTCAACTACGCCAGAATATGATCGTACCCATCATACGTGGCATGATCTCTAAGGCTATATTCAGCTGCATTAAATACTTCGGTGGTGTAGAGTCACATAAATTCAAGTCATGTGGCTCTATTACGATGGAATTTCTAGATCTCGGATAATATTCATCTTCATGTTTAGAATTACATCAAGCGAGCACATGAGCTAGCAAAAGGTTGCATTCCCATCTATGAACAATCAATAGAGCAATACCTACCCCTTCCACATCACCTTTTCTTTTGCTCCACGCTTGGCTATTCAATTTGGTCTCTTTGCAAGTAACACCAAATGGCTGGGTTCAAATGGCAAGGGTATATGTGTTTTAGAAAATAGCGATGGAGGGAACTATTTTGCTGTGCTTATCGCCCTTGCAAAGTAGCCAGGGCCAAAGGATGGTTTAACATGTCTCCCAACATCAAGTAATTGTGGAGGACCTTTATCAAATCTCTAAACTAGATAGGGAGTGGAGGGATAGAATTTCCTTCATTGAGGTGGAGTGGAAAACCTACCAAAATGAATCAAAGTTGGATGTTAGGGTCTTCTGGTGCTTCTGAGAGTTGGGTGAGCCTTCGCGCTTGCCAACCATCAGCACATTCGCTACCATTGAATTTTACATCTTTTATTTTTTCTTTCAGATTGTATAGGAGAAGATTCTCGAGTGGCAAGTCAAAGAGTGTGCGGCCATAATCTACATGCCACGCTCTCATTAGTTTGCCTAACTCACTGCACGATTTCGGTAGGTTTTTCATGAATTTGTTTCCTTGTAGAGATTGCTCAAAAAGATTTTTCTTGATGCTTTGAGATCAATCACGAAATTCAGGAATTTGATAAGGTAATTTTCTATTGAAGACTTCTTTCCTTGCATCTATAGGTCAGACTACGAAGCCTACTTCATCAAAAGCCATCGATCGACATCGGTTCAGCTAAAAAATGTCATATCCCTCACTTAACTTGACCGTAATAAACACATGGGCCGTCATGTGACTCACAGTTGAAAGCTTTTAGCATCTCCAACGGTGGTGTAATTTTGGGTATTTGCATCATCGCGGATCTAAATTCAAATTCTGCTTCAATGGAAAATTTTAAATCCACTTTTTTGTCGAAAAATGCAATTTGAATTTTATTTTCATCTCTCTATTTGAGAGATTTTTGATTACTTTGGAGATCGAAATTATTTTATATCATCATTGGTTATGTTCTTACATGGCTTTCGCTGCCATGTTAGTGATCACGTGTGGAGTGCTCAACGACTGTAACATTAGTTATTCTCCAAATGAAGTATGTTAGATGATAAGTGTAGTTTCTACACTTATTTTGGATCTTAAATGATGATATTTTGTTATTCTTTGAATGGATTAGTACCTGATTTGTTATTTATTGCTTTTATTAGGAAAAGTTCATGTTTCAAAGAAGAATTGAAAAAAAAGAACGAAAAATGGCTAAATGAAGCGAATCCAAAGTATGGGGACCAAAGTATAAATATTTAATGGTTGATTTGGACCACAAGAGATACTTTGAAGATTGATAGGAGTCAATTGAATGCAAATAGGAGTCAAAAAGGAAAGGGATATGATTAGAATATTACCATAAATCGACTTCCAATCATATAGGATATCTTCAAGATTTTTGGTCAACTTGAGACCCATTTTTCGGATGGAGAACGTTTGAATTGGAAAAATTGTATTTCTAGAAGAATTGTAGATATTTTAATTAGCTTTCCAATACACTTTGAATCACTTGAATCAGACACCGATAGAGAATGTTATGATCAAAATACTGAAAGCTGTGTAGTGACAAAATTATATGCGCGCGAAGGCAATTTTCCTTATTTGATTCAAGCTCTTTTGAAAGACAATTTAGACGTGAATTTTGACCCAATTTTATCAAATAAATACAAGATATGGGCAGCAATGAAAGGGTCTCTCTCTTGCCTCTTCATACACAATAGTTTCATCAAATCCATCAAGAACAAGAGACCAATTGCTATATTTTGAGAGAGAAAATCAAGCCATAGCAAGGAATTGAAGTTCAATTACATCAAGTTTTGAAAAATTTAACTTTGGACGTGAAGATCAACATCTTTTGTATTCTTTCATGATCCGGGTGATATTTTTCTATTATTCTTCTTGTAATTTATATATTAATATGTTATGCTAGTTTTTCATTATATTGGATGAATGATGAACCCTATTGTTTGTTTGTTTTAATTCAAGACAATTAATTTAGTATTTCATGATTTGTTCTTGATTGGTTTTGTATTCCCATTGAACTATTTAATTGCTTGATCACCAATTAGATAATAAGTTGCTTGTTATAGTGTAGGAATACTCACAATAAGTCTAGAATGCGGTAAAATCAATACATGGATAATAGGTGTTAGGAATAATATTTATGACATGTGCAATCATGTGTGATAAATCATGTGAATCAATGCATGTTTTTCATATGAATTCGGACTAAGAATAGGATCAGGTCGTGTTAAACATAGGTTTAATATATCTTGGGAAAGAATATTGAATAAAAGTGGATTATCGATTGTCTTGAATGCATGAATTTACTAGATTATAAATTAAGAGTTGAAATAAATGGCAATAGGGGGATTGTCGATTCCAATACAAATATTCACATATTAAATAAATATTTTATTTGTTTTTTTAGTTTAAGATTAGCATAGAAAACATATAAACCGCAATTTTTTTTGATTTTATATTACTTCAAATTTAGTAAAAGCTACTTAACTAAATGTTAGACCTTATTCCTCGTGAAAACGATACTCTTAACTCACAAATTTTGTTACTTGTACAACGATCTCGTACGCTTGGGGGTTTCACACGAACAAGTTTTTGGCGCTGTTGTCGGGGAGTAACGGATTTAATTTTAATTTAGTATTTTATATTATATTCGATTTTTTTTCACTTTATTATTATTTTTTTTGTTGAATTTAGCTACCCACCCTGATCTCTCTTATTTGGTATTCTTTTCAGGTGCTGTTCAGTAGCATATGCAAGATTCTAACGTTGATATAGTAGAATTATTTTTGCAATAATTAATCTCGACATGGACGATGAGGAAGAAGATATATATTGTGAGTTCTACTATGGAGTACATTATACTGGCTACTGCTTGTATACATGCACTGACCCAGGAAGGCTCAAGCTCCTGCGATTTCAGTAATACTTGCGAAGTCGACGATTAGCATTTAACAATGCTAATGAAGACTACATGCCTGTGGGCGAGTGTGTCCCTTCAAACACGCTTGTGGGAGTTAGTCCTTCCATGTTGAACGAGGAGGTACTTGCAAAATACTACACTGATCTTGCCAAGTTAGATGAAAATAAAATGTGCGTGGGAGATGACATATTTTGGATCGAATTTAAAAGGCGGGGTATAATCCACTCGAGAAGTTTGAAAGAAAAGAGTTTCCATTGCCCGTAGATGTAGATTGTGAACCAGCCATTCAACCCGAGGATATATCAATTATGTAAGACAAGAACGAAGATGATAAAAGTTCAATTACAAATGAACAAAATGAAGGGGAGGTAATTAATGAAGAAGACGTTAACTCACACTCTGTCGACTTTATTGATTGCCCTATCATTGAATTTGTAATTAAACTCGAAGAGGAGGAAAAAGTCTACATAGTTGAACTTGAATCAGATGAGATAGGCAAGTCATATAACATTGGAAGGGACAATGCTAAAATTTGTAGAAGTAATGAAGAGTGGAGCAAAATCAAAAGGGGCAAACTAAGCAAAGTATCAAAAGCGTTCTTCAAAATTCCATGATGCCGAAACAATAAAGTCAAGCTAAAGACTATAAATAAGCGCTTGTTGGGAGGCAACCCAATCTTTCTATCCCTTTTATTTATTTTGTTTTCTACTTATAGGATAGTTTAGTTTATTTTTATGGTTTTAATTAGGGAATTATCATCCATATCCCATTTTTCCTTAGGTTACTTGTTGGTGTATTGATGTTCGAGCCAAGTAACACTTGTTTCGGGTCTTTTGTGTCTTAATGATTTATTTATCCGCATTGTGCAGGAACATGACGTTGTGAAACACTTGAACCAACCATTACCAAGGATGCAATGGGAGACAAGGAGAAGCTAGCCATTGAATTTCATTGCCATATCAGGGGAGTCTTTTCTTCATTTTTTCTCCCACCCCTTATATGCGGACATAGGATATAAGACATTGAGGACAATGTCTAATTTAAGTTTGAAGGTGAAAAACATGAGTTTTCATTTGTTTTGTGTATGTTTTATTGTTTTAAATATTAAAAATACAAAAAGAAAAAAAGAAAAAAAATTGAAAATTTTCAAAAATATTTTCTTTTTGTGTGCTTGTGTGAGTTAGTTAACCTGACTAGTAATAATGTATATATTAAATTATGAATTGATCTATGAATGGTGAATAGGTTGCATACTTAAGTTAATTTTTGTTTTTCCATGGGAAGTTGATATATATTGAGCACATGAACTAAGTTAAGCATTGTGTAAGAATGAGTTAATTTCATAATTGGAAAGGTTAAAATAGTGGATCATAGATGCTAAACGCAAAATGACTATATTTTACATCCTTAGACCAAATTTAGAATAGTTTGGAGGATTTTACTGTTGTAAGAAGATTTTGAGATAAATGGGGATTTCATGTGTGAAACTAAAAAATAAGAAAATAAAAAAAAAAATCTTGTGTGGATTGCCTAAGGTCAATAGGATGAAATTGGGTAAAAGTCTCAAGTTAGAAGTTGATTTACTTGGATGGGTGTTTAATAAGGGATATTGCACTAATCAAGATATAAAAAAATAAAATATTTTATTGGAAAATTTCTCTTCGTAGCCTTTATAACTCGAGTTATTAAGCCTGTAAAGGTGTTAAAACCTGGTGCCCTAAAGTCAACTGACTTAGGAGTCATTGGCCTAAATCTCGCTAAATGGGTCATTTAGAAAGTTTAAGGGAGAGAATGTTGCAATAAAAAAAATGTTGAAATAAAAATTGAAAAAAAAAACAGAGAAAAAATTGGTGCATGAAACAGAATACGCACTGGATGCCTTGATTAAGTCTCAAACACCCGTTTAAGAAAATTGACTTTTGTTTAAGGATTATTAGTCTGGTTGAGTTTTGGAGATTGAAGCAATCGAACTATGGAGAATCTTTATTTATTGATATATCGACTTGCAATTAGTGAGATTTACCTAAACTAGAGAGGTGAGGATAGTATAAAAATTCAACCTTTGTCACATACTTGAAAATAACGAAAAGAATAAGTTTGGGGGTATGTGAGTCTTACGAGTAATGAAAGGTCATATTTGTCCATTGAGGACCGGGAATTGAAACTACTTGTGAATTCATGATGCTATGCTTAATTCTCCACACACACACACACACACACACGTGTCAATTTTACATTTGGAAAAGTAAATTTTAACTTCTGTATTGTGATTTTGAAGCTGTGCATAGATTTGATTTTATGATTTCAATCCTGAGATAAAAAAATTGGATTAGCTAGCTAAATCCTTTTACATTGCTTGATTGACTGGCCACCAATTAGGTAATTAGCACTGTGTGTTTGCTGGATTTTAGTTTTGTTCGAAGACAAACAAAGATTCAAGTTTGGGGATTTGATAAGTGCAGTTTCTACACTTATTTTGGATCTTAAATGATGATATTTTGTTATTCTTTGAATGAATTAATACCTGATTTGTTATTTATTGCTTTTATTAGGAAAAGTTCATGTTTCAAAGAATAATTGGAAAAAAGAACGAAAAATGTCTAAATGAAGCAAATCCAAAGTATGGGGACCAAAGTGTAAATATTTAATGATTGATTTGGACCACAAGAGATATTTTGAAGATTGATAGGAGTCAATTGAATGCAAATTGGAGTCAAAAAGGAAAGGGATATGATTAGAATATTACCATAAATCGACTTCCAATCATATAGGATATCTTCAAGATTTTTGGTCAATTTGAGACACATTTTTTGGATGGAGAACGTTTGAATTGAAAAAATTGCATTTCTAGAAGAATTGTAGATCTTTTAATTAACTTTCCAATGCACTTTGAATCACCTGAATCGGACACCAATAGAGAAAATTATGATTAAAATGCTGAAAGCTGTGCAGAGACAAAATTATGTGCGCGCGAAGGCAACTTTCCTTATTTGATTCAAGCTCTTTTGGAAGACAATTTGGACGTGAATTTTGACCTAATTTCATCAAATAAATACAAGATATGGGCAGCAATGAAAGGGTCTCTCTCTTGCCTCTTCATACACAATAGTTTCATCAAATCCATCAAGAACAAGATGCCAATTACTATATTTTGAAAGAGAAGATCAAGCCATAGTAAGGAATTGAAGTTCAATTACATCAAGTTTTGAAGAATTCAACTTTGGACATGAAGATCAACATCTTTTGTATTCTTTCATGATCCGGGTGATATTTTTCTATTATTCTTCTTGTAATTTATATATTAATATGCTAGGCTAGTTTTTCATTGTATTGGATGAATGATGAATCCCTATCGTTTATTTATTTTAATTCAAGACAATTAATTTAGTATTTCATGATTTGTTCTTGATTGGTTTTGCATTCCCATTGAACTATTTAATTGTTTGATCACCAATTAGATAATAAGTTGCTTGTTATAGTGTAGGAATACTCACAATAAGTCTAGAATGCGGTAAAATCAACATATGGACAATAGGTGTTAAGAATAATATTTATGACATGTACAATCATGTGTGATAAATCCTGTGAATTATTCATATTTTTCATATGAATTTGGATTAGGAATAGGAACGGATCGTGTTAAACATAGGTTTAATATATCTTGAGAAAGAATATTGAATAAAAGTGGATTATCGATTGTCTTGAATGCATGAATGTACTAGATTATAAATTAAAAGTTGAATTAAATGGCAATAGGGGGATTCACGATTCCAATACAAATATTCATATATTAAATAAATATTTTATTTATTTTCTTAGTTTAAGATTAGCATAGAAAACATACAAATCACAATTTTTTTGATTTTATATTACTTCGAATTTAGTAAAAACCACTTAACTAAATATTAGACCTTATTCCTCGTGGAAACGATACTCTTAACTCACAAATTTTATTACTTGTACAACGATCCCGTACGCTTACGAGTTTCACACGAACATTAGACTCAAATGTGATTGAATTAAACTTCTACGCAGGCAACATTTTGTTGCGTATTAATATTATCTTATGAGAACAAAACGACAAAATTGACGTAGCTACAAAGGATACGAATAAGAGGGGCGCTGATTGGGAATCTTTTCACCATTGAATTATTTTTTTTCATCATACAAACGAGAAAGCGGGATCGAAATTTATTTTGCCTATGCAATAATCATCAGTAAGTATCTCAACTCTGTAATCGATGAGGATTAGAGATCCAAATCAAAATATAATTTTTTTTAATCATAATGAGTATATTAATTAATTAACTCTGCCACCTAAGTAATCTTCGTTCTCATTGAGTGTTTATTTACCCTATTTTAATGGCATAATCACATGGAACGAATTAAAATATTGTAGAAACCTTCACTCCCTATTTTATAACCTAGCTAATCAGCTATAAATTTTTTTCTTTTCATTTTTTTATACTTGTTAATGTCGTGACTGAAATTACAAGTCAATCAATTATTCGATATCATAAGGTAGAGTCATATTAAATTTACGTTTTCACATGTGCCGTATAAGCACCCGACAAGAAAATACATTAATTTTTCATTTCACTAAAAGGAAAAAAAAAAAAAAAAGATGATTTATCTATACAAATTGTCTTTAATTAATTGATGACAACTATTTTATAAACTTTATACTTATTGAAAATAGAAATTCAAATAATATTTTCTTGTGCTTTTCTTTCTTTTTTTGTATCCGGTTACATTTTTGTATGCGTACAAATATGACATTTTCACATATATGACATGTCGTCATATATTTATATACATTTTATATGGCAAAAATATATCATTGAATAAACCAGCTGTAGATGTTGGAAATTGTCGAAAGCAGACAAAATCTTGAGGAAATATTTATAAACATAAAACTGATAGAACACAGTGGATCTTCTTAAGCTATGTAAAATGAGAAAATTATTTATTTTATTTTTTTAAATTTCCTTCTCTTTGCAGAAAATGAATTTTCAGTTCTGCTACGGTGAATTACTTTACATTCTGAAGATTCTAAAACAACTCTCAAAGGATGATGATTAAACCCACAAAAAATGGCTGAAATATATATCATTTTCTTCAGTTGTATATTATTCCTGGCTTTTCCCAGAAGTCATGTTTCAAGAAATCCTGTCATCCTGAGAATTGAATCCCGGACTTCCATCAAATTCCTTCCTTTAAGTCTGCAGGAAAACTCCATCATTTTTCCGGCAAGACGCCTTCCGATGATGACGTGGGGTGGGACCATTTCTCCGTCATCACCAATATCATCATCGAAAAAATCCGAATCCACATACCTTAACCATGAATTCCCAGACACATTCTCCGGGATATTCAACGGAAATGAATCCCTCTTCTTCTTCAACTTCTTTCTCTTTCCCTTGATATTTCTTGGGAATTCCCGGGAATTCAAATGAACTGGAAAATTGCAGTCATCGTCTGCTTCATTTTCGACATTTTCTTGAAAAATGACTTCAGATTCTTGAAACTCTTCTGCCATTTGAAAATGAGTTTCTTGTAGAATAGTGAGTTGAGCTCAAGAATTGAGACTTGCAATTGATAGAAAATGAGCAAAATTGGAAGGAATTTATAGGGAAAAGGTGAAATGATTGATCGGGGAAGAAACGTAGCGAGTACACTTTGGATGGGCATTGAGTGCGGAATCCGCTCTCTCTCTAGACTCTAGCTTGGACAGTAATTGATTCTCTCTCTTCCCGAGTAATTCTATATTTGTCAGCAACAAAAATACGTTGTTACTTGCGTCTCACGGCTCTGTAGTGTAGACCGTATATTTTGGTGTAGATTTTCGGGTTATTCATTTATTGACTTTATAACGCCGTTACCACAAGCTTTGATTGAATTTTGTCAGCATATCATTAGTCTATATTTTACTCAAAAATAAAAAATAAAAAAAGTCTGCACTCTCATTTTTGTCCCTTTTCGCTTTTGACTTTCGAGTTTTCAATTGAAAAGGCGTACAAGTATTAACTTATAAGACATATTATTTTTGAATAATGTATTTTGAAAAAATAGATTGATAAAGAATGTGTAGTTAAAAAATAAAAATAAAAATTTGAATTTCCAATAAATATTATTTTATTAAAAAATGTGTAGTTGAAATGATATCAAATCACTATTTAAAAATATTTTTTTTCCAAATGATAATTAGTACAAAATGACGTTACCTTTCAATGTTATTGTGCAAAACGTCCTTACATTTCATTTTTTGGCACTTTTACCGTTACCTTCACCTTGTATTGCAGAAATTATCATTTTCATCATAAAATGACAAATATACCCCCTATTTAAATAAAACAATAAAAAAGAAAAGAAAAATTAAAGAATCAATTGAAACCATACTGCCAAAATTTTTTAAAAATGCAAATGAGTTCAAATAAATTACAAAAGGATAATTAACACAAAACGTTCCTACATTTCATTATTATTGTGCAAAACGTTTATACATTTAATTTTTTTACATTTTCGCCCTTATTTTTATATTTCATTACAAAAATCATTATTTTCATACATTCTATCAATTAAAAGCTGTAAAATGACAAATATACCATCATCTTTGAATAAACAAAAATAAAGAAAAAATACAAATATACTCCTAAATTTTTCAAAAAAATTACAAATAAATAATTAAAAAATAAAAATCACTTTCTTTTTAATTATTTATTTGAAATTTATTTGTACTTTTTTGAAAATTTTGGAAACATAATTACAATTTTTTTTATTTTTCTTTTATTTATTTTTGTTTATTTATAGAGGAGAGTATAGTTGTCATTTTATAGCTTTTAATTGAGAAAATGGATGAAAATAACGATTTTCACAATAAAATATGAAATAAGAGTGAAAACGTCAAAAAATGAAAGGTGAGAACGCTTTGCACAATAATAATGAAAGGTATGGACAATTTGTGCTAATTACCCTTTTAATAATTTATTTGGACTCATCTGCACTTTTTAACAAGTTTGGGAGTATGATTACAATTTATTCTTTAACTTTTCTTTT
Organism: Olea europaea var. sylvestris; assembly: GCF_002742605.1. Taxonomy (NCBI): domain Eukaryota; kingdom Viridiplantae; phylum Streptophyta; class Magnoliopsida; order Lamiales; family Oleaceae; genus Olea; species Olea europaea. The sequence continues at coordinate 13,987,468 of NC_036252.1, forward strand.
CTTTTTTATTGTTTTATTTAAATAGAGGATATGTTTGTAATTTTATACGAAAATTTTGACGAAAATGATGATTTTTGCATTAAAAGATGAAGGTAAAGATAAAAATGTCAAAAAATGAAATGTATGGACATTTTGCATAATAATATTGAAAGATAATGACGTTTTGTGCATTCATTTCTTCAAGTATAAATTATTGAAAGATAATGACGTTTTACATAATAATATTGAAAGATAATGACGTTTTGTTTTAATTTTTTTTATCCTACTAACTTGGATATGATTTGTAGAAAACGATACAAATTATCAGCTTTTGTGAATTTAGTAGGTGTGAATTAAGGATATGTGAAAGTTATTCTTTATTTGCCTACCTTGGAGAAAATATCAATGTTTGAAAATCAACCCGTGCATCGATCCAAAAAAGTGAAAGATCAAAAGGTTCAATCAGAGTCGAACCGAGACCAAACGAGATGCAATAAATAAATAAATAAATACGCACACAAACAATAAAATGTTATGAAAACAATAATTTTTTTAATTAATAATTCAAAGTAAATCTATCTTTGTTAATTAGGTCATTATCTTACAATTAGTCTCGATACTTTAAAAATTAAAAATTAATATGTTAAAATAGTTTGCTTTGTTAAACTGAAATAGTTTAAACCCATAAAAAATAATATCTAGCATTATTATGTTAATAATCAAGCTTAATTTAAGTTAAATTTAAAACTTCATTAAATAAAAAAATGGAGATGGATATTACAATTTAGTTGGTTGGAATTCAAAATCAAATTAGTCAATTAGATATACATTTGAAAAATAATTTTGATGGACATTTTAACATATTTTTGCTATACCACTATCTCACGTTAAAAGTTTATGAAGCTATTTGAGAGAATGGCATCTATTAAAGGCATTATCCCTCATTGAAAGTTTATAAAACCATTTGAAAAAAGTGTATCTATAAAAGGACTATGCCATCCAATATTAGAGCCTTCCATTGTAGTACATTAGGCCCATTCATGAAGTTAAAATTTTTTAAATTAAAACTCACAAAATTATAAAATCTCCATCAGTTCATCGATTTACAGGTAAATTGGTCGAGTCAACAGGTTTTGAATGGTTTTTATTATAATCGATTAACTGAGCGTGATTGGTTCGATTTGAGTTCGATTCCTAGTTCTACTAGTCGAATGGGTTAGGCCAGGTCGACTTTGACAACATTGGAAAATATACATGTATCGAAACACGTGTGGTGGAGCCACTATCTTTGCGTTAGATGGGAAAAAGAAAACAGTATTTCAATATTTTAATCTACAAATACGTAGCTAAAAATGAAATAATTGATTAATTCTGTTGGCATTCTATCTCCTTATTTATATATAATTTTACTCAACTCAGCATCCTAGATATATGGTTTTGAGGTACTCTTGAGTATCCAACATAAACTAAGAAACCAGGATCATGGCGGAGCCATAGTTGGACTGAAAAATCTTTTAAATTGGGTAAAAAATAAATATGAAAATGAAAATAAAAATAAATAATAATAATAATAATAATAATAATAATAATAATAATAATAAATGAAAAAATTACTCCATAACTTACATGTAAACTATATAATTCAAAAATGAGGTGGTATAATTTTAATTTCACAAATCAGGTAATACTTCAAAATTTTAATATTTAAAATAATATTTTAAAATTAAATTAACATGCCCACTCCAACCCCAAAAATCCTAATTACTTTCCTTTTCTATTTTCTCTCTATCTTCTTCCTTGTCTCTCTACCTCTTTATTATCTCTCTTTATCACAGTTTTCCTCTGTGATGTCGGAGGGGGCAACAGTTGATGCTCCATCTCAAGCACATCGTCGGGCAATCGACGCTACCTCATTTCAGACAAAGTCGCTACGCACAACAATTCGCCCAGCGGTGTTGCTTCGCGGCGGTGCTACTTCGCTCAGTGGCACTTTACAACACACACTTCTTTGCTACTATAGAGTCGCTGTTGTAGCAGCGACAAATGGCAATCTATGCAAACTGGGAAAATATGAAGTTTTTAGATGTCGGAGTTTTTTTATGGTTTTTGACATGACCCGTCCCGATCACTCTAATGGATCCGACACGTGTCGTGCGCCGATGGTAGATACCAGCAAAGTACCGGACCCACCACCAAGGCAAATTTGACATACTTTGACTGTTAAAATTTTATAAAGATTTCGGCAGAGTTCCCTCTGAAAAATGGACTAAAACTACCTGAAAATAAAATCAAATATCCCAAACATGTACATATCATTTGAAATAGGGTACACCAGCCCCTCAAAATATCAACTATTCAAATACAACACTGGCAATTCGACTTTTGTAACAATTTCTAAACCACAGTACTCAAAATGCATAATAGATATACAAAACATAGCAAGTCCAACACATGGAACTAATTTATGACCAAAAGAGGTGTCTATCCCAAAATATGAACTCTTAAACTGAAAAGACAATTTATACAATGCTTGACAATTTATGGCTCAACTTGATAGATCAACTGGCCTAGTAATGCCCAACTCAGCTACTATCTGATAAGAGAAATAATGATAAAAATGTGAGTCTATAACTCAATGAGTGGATATTTGCAAAAATATAATTTTCCATTCATAAAATCTTTCTGAAAATCAACATATAGCATAAAATTTCTTTTCACATACATATAAACTAAATATTTATTCTTTAAACTGAATAGGCTGAGTTCTGTAGCTTAAAATCTGATGATATAATCAAAACTAAAATATACTGTAATCATAAACATCTTTATTCTGTATACTGCATTTCTAAAATCTGATAAGCTATGTGATACTGAAACATCACACCAAAAATGTACCCGGAATAACCATACTCGTGAATCGATTAATCTCGATATACATAGCAAGGTTATTCAATTCTGAAATTCTGGAATTCTGAAATTCTGTAATTCTAGTCGTACGCGCCTAGAGCTATAAAATAGTCATACACTATGGAAACACATTCACAATAGTGCAGAGCGGGTAAAATCACTATACTGATTATACGCTGTGGAAATACATTCACACCAGCGCAGAGTGGGTAAAATAACCATATGAAGTCATGCACTGTGGAAACACATTCACACCAATGCAGACGAGGGTAAAATCACTTG
>NC_036252.1:13996984-14052004 GCF_002742605.1 Olea europaea var. sylvestris
AAAAAAATAAGCTTATCCACTCACATAACACAAGCTGAACCTAAGTTGATCAATAGGCTCTTCCAATTTCCTCTCACCACCTGGAATGCATAACAAGATGGCTAATCAACTACTATTAAATTAAGAAACTTTAAGATCTACTTCTATAATACTTAACTAAAATTGGTCGATGCTCGAATGAATTTCCCAAATATTCTTTTGATCAATTGGAGCTAATCCCACTTTCTAATCCCTTTTCTAATAATTAATTCATCAACAAAACCTTCTTCCCAAGTTTAAAACTAATTTTAGTCTCCAATCTAGTGAAACTAGTAACCACAATTCCACTCATTTAATATACATTTGCTCCATAAAATCAACTCCCAAGTGAAATATTCCATTTATATAATCATTTTCACAATTAATTAATCAAAAATCCCAAAATCGAATTCTAGGGTTTCTCCAAAAAAATTGACACCTTCTTACCTTAATGTAGATAGAAATTCAAGAATCAATAACTTGAGCTCCAAGTAGTATTTCTCTAAAAAAATCTGAAAATTTCGAGCCAAAATAAAACCCTAGAATTTTAACATAATTCATACTTTATCACTTGAAAAAAAAAAGGAAAAATTCAACCCAAGCTTGAAGAAATTAGCCTTACCTCTTTTCCTCTTCTTCTATTTTCTTTCTTTCCTTCTTGCTTTCCCTTTTTCTTCCCTTTTTCCCCTAATTTTTCTCTCCTTTTTGGGTCCCAGGTTGCTGCCGTTTCTTACTCTCTGTGTGTGTGTGTGTGTGATTTGGAGTGAAAAAATGGGTCAAATGTTGACTATAAATTCCACTTATTCAAAAATTGCAAGGAAAGTCCTCCTACTCCATTTTTTATATCACATTTAATCCTAAACTTCCAAAAATATATAAGGAAATTCCAAACTTTGAAATGTATCCAATTTAACCTTCATATTTTGTCAATTGCAAAATAAACCCAAATAAAATGATTTGGTCAATCAAATCCCAATAAAAATGATTTATTTCATACAAGTCCTCATTTGACTTGACCTTGAAAATTTCACTATTGACTTTGACTAGATAAAAATGTGGGTTGTAACAGTTTTTGTTGTTGGTGGTGGTCTTATTGTGGTTGTGAGGTGCTAGTGGTGGTGCTTCTTATGGCTGGGAGGTTTCAGTGGTGTTGTTTGCTGTGATGGTGATGTATTGGTAATGGTGGTGATTTTGGTCACAATGGTGGTGGTGATGTAGGTGATGGTGCCGAGAAATAAGTTATAAATATAAAGTAGCTATTTATTCCATATAAGTTGTGGTCGGACAACAACAGGTCACAGTCATATAACATGTCACAATACTCACATTTTTAAGTCATAAACATTCATAGTGAAAATCGAACTGGTCTCATAGCCGCAAAATAACACAAGCTGAGGTCACAATGAAAGCATTTTCATGTCACAAACATTTATAGTGAAAATAGAACTGGTCACAAACAATCACAAATAACACAAACTTGATCATAGAGAGTCATAGTTAACACATAAATCAAGTGATAAATCATAGAATGCCACAGTTATAAATTACAAATTTTTTCAAGTCACAATGATAATTTGTGACTAACTAATTTAACATTTTGTGGCAGTAAAATAAGTTGTGACCTAAATTTTTTTATTTGTGACCAAGAATGCATTAGAGGTTATAATGAACGTATTACAAGTTACAAACATTAACGGTGATTACAATCCTGGTCATAGAAAATTTCAATAACACAAACTTGGTCACTGGGAATCGTAGTTAACATATAACATTCACAGTAAAAACACTTCTAGTCACAGACAGTCACAATCAATAGAAACTTGGTCATAGATGGTCATAGTTAACACAAATGTGATAAGTCATAACTTATTAACGTGTTTTTAGGTTATATATTATTTATTGGTTACAGATTAACTAATTTATTGATCACAACTATCACCACTACACTTAAACTGGTCCATGCTTGAAATAGCAACTAGGCCCCTATATTTCATAAATTGCACCAAAGGCCCTCACCCCTAATTCCCCAATTCCTTCCATTTTCCTCTGTATCGTCGGTGGGTAAACAATATTCCACACATTTTCCTCTATAATGGTAAATGTGGCCACAGGTTGTGCAATGTCAAGCAACATCGCTATTGTAGCAACAGTAACATCATGACACTGCAACATTTATGCAAAATTGCTATGCATGGCGATTCATGAAAGCAGTGTTGCTTAGCCTTGCATCGTTGTGCGCAATAGTGTTACTTTGAATAGCACCACTGTTCACGACTCTGAGCGAAATAGTGGCTCTAAGGCACTTTTGTTACAACAGCACCTTTGTTGCAGAGCCGTTGCGTGCAATCAAGATGGATGAGATAGGTGTACAATTGCAACTTAGATGTCAGTGATAGTCAATAGTAGTTAGGGTGGTCGAGTTGGTGAAGTAGGTGAGCGCGGATACCTTTAGTCACGAGTTCTATTTCTCCTACCAACACTTTCTCGATCAAGCTTGTCTCACAGAGCTTGCCTAGTATGGTTTACCTAGCGGCGTGGTTTGCAGGCTATTGCTCCTGCTCCCCCCCCCCCCCCCCCCCTCCGTCTTAAAATAAATAAATAAATAATGGTGAAGATTTTTTTCCATTTCAATAATATGTATTAAATATTTTATTATTGTTGTTATTATAATTTAACACCTGATTTGTGAGGGAAAAAAAATTCAACTTGTTAAATTTGAATTTGTATTCTTATGCTATTGTAGTTATGTATTTTTCCTAAAAATATTCCACCTAAAAAAAAATCTTATTGGGTTGGGGTTGAGCTAGGTTAATGTATAGTTGATTAGTTTTTAGTAGTTGAGATATGATGGAAATTGAACTGTAGCCTAGCTAGTCTCAAGTTTGGTCCAAATTCTCTTGTTTTCATTTAACTTTGGTTTAACTTCTTTTCTACATGATAAAATTGGCTAGCTAAAAATTAGCTTATTCACAAAGCATATTGATGCTACAAAAAATCATATTTGGGATTACCTAATCTCGAGCTAGGAAAACAAGAAAGGTGAACACACGAATAGTACTTTTGGACAATCCAAAAAATGCTAGGGGAGTTTTTCCGAGCCCACATAGTGCTCAAGTCAGACAGTAATTGGAAAAAAATATAAGTGTGAAGCTATAAAGTGAGCAATAATGAAAATATACGTGAATAATGAATTAGGCATGCACATATATAGTGAGAGTAAGAGGTATAATCATATAAGGATTGAAACACCGATGAGATAACAATGAGTGAACCAAATATGATTGAACTTCTGATGACCTTAGACTTCTGTTAGGATCAGAAAGTAGGAGACATGGTGGAGTAGGACTTCTCATCATCGTAGGGCAATGAACACTAAGATGAAATCGTACCAGGCTCGAGGTCACCGAGGTGAAGTAAGACAAATCCATGGGCTAGTGATGAGATCGATTTCTATGACCCCAACTTGCAGGTTTCCACCTTTGGGATCAAGACGAAACCAGAAACTGCAATACACGTATGGTTGGGACTCGGGCATTCTAGATTGGGCCTAGAAGTAATGATATCCCCCGTGCATTTGAGGTTGGGCTCGAGGTTAGGTGCACCGTTGTGAGTCCCAATGCCTAGGTAACATGTGTACATACAACAATTAAAATATTTGAAGGAGTAAATAATGAAGCATCACACATGAGTCTTCGTATCATAACTACCCTCTATAAATACTCCCTCTCCATTTTAACTTTTTAATTTTATTTTCACCATACCCTTGGATGCAAAGAGCTCGAATACCTTGACTTAGAGGTAGTACCTTAGACTTTTTCTTGATGTATTCATAGTTTTAGTTGCATTCATGTAGGGCGTATGAATTGCAATGCAAAGAGGGAGATACAGAGTGTAGAAAGGAAAAGGTTAGCCCCGGCCACTATGTAGATTCCAATTATTAGAGTGTAGAAGAGCTTGGGGTGACAGACTAGATGGTGATGAGATTAAGGACCCCAAAGTGAGAGACTAGGTTGGTGGCACTAGGTATAATACTAATTACGAGGAGAATAGGGGGCATGTGACTAGAAGTTTTCGACATGCCATGCATATACAAAGAGCACGTGGTGATGGTCTTGGCTTAAGAGTTCAGTATCAAAGAGAGGTACAAGGTTAGGGTCCTAGGGCGTGAGGAAGTGTCGCATCATTGTAGATGGGGTAAGATAGTTACTTTAGGGATTCTCCTACAAGAGGCTTAAAGTTGCCCACCCTTTATCTCCGACTCCTAACGACATGTGAGCTTACCACGGGGAAGATAGCCCTGAACGATTGGAAGTTGTTGAACTATCTTTTTATAGCATATCATTACCTGTTCGTTACCCTAAACCTAAACTACTTTAAGAAGGTGCTCGACCTAAAACGTTTACATAATATGAATAGCTTGTATATCTATCCTCGAAGAAAAGATTCAATACCTCCAAGGTCCTAAGCTCACTCAGTGCTGAAATGGACGTTTCTTCTAAAAGTCTTAGTTCTGTGTGTTTGTGTGTGTGTGTATCAATATTCTAAAAATCGCTCCTAGGCATGAACCGAGAGCAAAACGCACGTCGATCCTTGTTCGGGTGTTCTGGTGGTGACCAGAGAACACAAAATTAAATGATCACTTAATGCGTGACTAGGCGTGCTTTATTAAGTATTTTATTATTTTATTTTTTGAAAAGCCTTCCATTTGATTTTAGTTTCAAGTTTTCAAATGATTTTATAAGTAAAAAAGTCAAAAATGAAAACTTCGAAAGTATGTATGTATATTAAGTATGATTTGTCCAGTTGAAAGTTGAAACTATCAAAAATAATCTAATATTTCATATTTCGAAAACTTGAAATTGCATATAGGGTTTCGAAAACCCAAATGTTTATTTAACAAAATGAGAGTACTATGATTCAATAGTCGAATAAGCAAAAAATCTATCTACCCTAACAAAGCTAGTAAAATGACACTACTATCCTTCTAGCAATATAAAATATAGGTTCATATCTTATGTAGGTAAATTTTCGAAAATGAAGTAACCAGTTGTAATTTTTTTGTCGAAAAGATACATCTCACCCCTCACGTCTCCATTGCCACTTGGGTGCCTCATGAGTCATAAGCAACACGGAGATGCATCATGCAAGAAGGAAAGTTGGATAACAAAAAATAAAAACAAAATGAAAAATTGAAAGTTGAGCAGAAGGATTAGGATATATAGCAACAATATGACGAAGAAACAGATTATAGAATATGAAATTAGTTACAGAATATCAGTAAAAAGTGAAGTTATTCTACATAAGATTAATGAGAAAGTTATTTTCCATTTTTGATCTAAAAGTTTAGCCCTCAATTAAGGAATTTCATTTGTATAATTCATATTTGTTGGTGTAGTTATAGAAAGTCAAATTGAGACAATATGCATGTTTTCTAAGTAATATCCTTATGAATATGACTAATACATTAAACAATTTAACATTTTACAATCCTTTGGTACTTAGACAATATTCATTTCTGTATTTCTGTGGTTTCAAACAATTTAGCCTCTGTTTGGTAGAATTTAAAATTTAGATTTTAATTTAAGTAAAAGTTAACAATTAATGTTAATCACATGTTTCATAAGACTCGCAGTTTTTCAACCACACATTTTATTAATTTTTATCAAAATTTATAAAAATTTTATTTTAATCTCACCAGACAAGGGTTTAATATTTTAATAAAAAGTAATTAGCACATAATATTCCTACCATTCAATATTATTGTGCAAAACGTTCATACCTTCTATGTTTTGATATTTTTACCTTTAATTACACATTTGATTGTATAAACCGTCTTTCCATCCATTTCTTGTCAATTTTCTTAAATGGAAGGATAATATGATCTTAGAAAATTTTGCCCCTCTCTTCCGCTACGCTTGAACAGTTTCCTTACAATTTCTCTTCAATAATTTTCCCCTTTCTTCCCTATCTTTAATTGCATTATTGGAACGCACAAATCATCGTTCCATGAACCTGTAATTGCCAGAAAGAGAAAAATCAAAACTTTACACGTATCTCCAATGTAAACAACAAAATCTACTGAAAATAGTTTTAATTATCAGCCAACAAACAGTATAACAGTTAAATGAATATCCAGATCAAAATTCATGCGAATTCTTAAATTAAATTCCATTTGGTTTTTCACTGTTATTTTCCAAATTGGTATTCAATTTTGAACCAAAATAGAAGAAACACTTGACCAACTGATAAATGAGATTTCCTTTGATAACAAAATTCTGGGTTTTGCAAGAATTTCTAGTTAATTATTGTCGGATCTATGGGGTACAAATTAAACTTCTGTTTGGTAAAGATTAAAATTATATTTTTTTTATAGATTTTGAATTAAGTCTTTGAAATTTATGATTAAAAAGTTGTGGAACCATGAAACGTGTGGTTAATATTGATTATTTAACTCTGATTTAGATTAAAATTCAATTTAAATCAATACCAAACGGGGGTTAAATCCTTTGAACATTTTTGAGGGCATTAAATCTTGAATCCAGGGTAGAAGGTAAAAAATAAGTATCTTTGTTTCAAACGTCTTCTTTACTATAATTGCTGTTGTTGTTGCTGTTGCTCCTCACACACCTCTTTCTCAAGAATGGGGAAAAATATCGAAGAGAAATCTCAACGAAATTGTGCACACATAAGGGAAGAAAGGGGCAAAATTTTCTAAGACGATATTACCCTTTCATTTGAAAAGAAAATTGCCTACATGTATTCACTTAATGGAGAAATTGACAGGAAATTATCTGAATGACTATTTGTGCAATCAAATGTGTAATTAAGGGTGTGTTTGAGCCCCGTTATTTGTCATTATAATAAGATGAATGGTATTTTTTTTTTGTTAAAAATGAGTGGTTGAAATTTTTTTAATTTATGTGTAATATTATTTTATTAAAAATTGTGGGGTCAAAAGTAGGAGAGAAAAAATTTTAATTTAATGTAATGAAAAATAATGGGATTCAAACGAAGGCTAAGTATGAAAATATCAAAAAGTAGAAGGTATAGATATTTTGCAAAATAATATTAAAAAATACGAAGGTTACGTGCGAATTAGCATTTTAATAAATATCCGTAGCTTGCTTCCAGAAGGGAAACTTGTCTATTCCCGAGAACCGTGATTTACAGCACGAAAACAATGGAAGTAGCGACGTCGTTTAAAAGCATCGTATAATTTAGATTCCTCTCTTTGGCCGGTTGTCTTGCGGCACAATTACACGCGTCAATTATTGAGTTGTGCGGATTATCAGCCGCCGTCTGCGCTGAGCTGCACTGTCTCTTTGACCCAAAGACTGGCATCTAATCATTTCCCGAATTACAACTTTGATACGTGGATTTGATTCCACTCGGCTTGGTTTGTCACTTCACTTATAATTTTTTTCAATTTTTCTTTCAACTATTTTATTTTTGATATCTACATGTAAATATGTCTCCGATTATTATTTGGAAAAAAATAATATCTAAAATAGTGAATTTTTTTGAGAATTTGTAGTTAAAAGTTAAGGAAAAAAAATTAGGTTCACGTGCTCAATATTTTATTGTGTGAATGTGCAGTTGAAAATAAATATGTAAAAAATAAAATTTTGAAAAAAAAAAACATTAAAAAGGGTATATAGTCCAAATTGGATTTACTTAAAATCAATTTTTTTAATTGAATTATGATAAAATTGATAAAATATATGATCAAAAGGTTGATAAAAATTATAGTATCATAAAATGTGTGATTAAAAATAAATTTAACAAAAAATGAATTTTAAAAACTAGGGTCAAACATGCGATGCAACTCGTATCTTATAATAGTTAGTTGAATTTTAATAAAGAGATGCATATTAGTATAAGTTTTAATTCTTATGTACTTAGTTGAATTTTAATATAGGGATACATATTAGTGTCAGTTTTAATTCTTATTCAGGGGCGAAGCCAGAAAATGATGCTATAATGGATTGAAATTTAGAATTTTTTAATGAATTTACTTTTAAAATAGGCTAAATTCATGACATTCACGACAAAGAGTGTACACTACTCAATGAAATAAAAGAACTCTAAATGTTTCTATGTAAGATATTCCATTAATTCTTTTTATATTTTCTTACCAAATAAAAAAATCGACAATTACGTTATAGAAATAAACAAACAATCATGATTGGAATAAGCAAAGGATACATATCCATCAATGAAAAACTCAGAATTTATTTAATGAATATTATTCTAAATAAATTCAACAATCAGTATTTTCAAACAACTAAAAAATTTGGTCGAAACACGTAATCAATAATACATCACTAAATGTTATTGTTTCAACATAATATTTGTTATAGATAACAATCTTCTATATCACTTCATTTCATAGTGAGTGGAGAATTACATCTAAAGTGAAGAATCAACAAAGGATTATGAGGGTCTTAAGAATTTAGATTTAATTCATGTTCATATTTTTCTTAGTTTCAAGAAGATAACTATGTATAGATTAATTTATAAATAATAAATTTCACAAATATTCTTTTTATTGACAAGATTACATTTAATACAAGTTATTTATTTTGGTTATAACATTTATTTCATGTTCAACATGATTTTTTTTTCTTATAAGTATGAATAGGTAATATATGAAAACATATGTAGAAATAAAAAATTAATTACTTTTAAGGTTAGCAAAAAATGTATTGTATAGTGTCTCTAACTATTAAAATAAGTAATTTTTAGATCTGATCAATAAAAATTTTCTATTATAAAATTTACTTAATTGCCATAAGTAAATTTAGTCAAACACGCATTAAATAAAATGCCTAATTTAAAAATAAGATTTCCCATTTCTTAAATTTCATGAAAATAGTATCTAATAATTGTAGCATTTTCAACAGGATTTGATTAATTGAACATTGAGCTTGGGTTAGAATTCAAATAAGAGCTGGTATAACACGAATATTTGGACTAAAATTAAACAAACTCTTCTTTATTTTCTAAATGGGCTGCTCCCCACTATCTCCGCCTCTGTTTCTATCTATCCATAAACGAATATAAAATTGGGGAAGAACAATTCACATGTAAGGGTTTTGTCTACTCTAACTTATCATCTCAAGCAAATTATCCCTATTAAGAGAAATTGTCTATGTAATGGCCAACTCCACACCTACTATCTAGTTCATCATTTTAAGCAATGTTCCTATCATAATGTGTCTTTACTTCTTCGAATTAGATTGTACATTTGCATCAGGGGTGGATCTAGAAAAAATTTTAAGATGAACTAATACACAAAAAACAAAACAAAAAATCACGCATAAAAAAATTTTACTTAAATTTTTTTTAAAAAAAATTATGAATGGGGCTGGTAGATCTGCCAATGATTTGCATGATATGTTCGATACATTAAACTCGATAACATAATACTTAAAAAAGTAGTTTTTCTCGATTCTTTCCCAATGCAGGAAACCTCAAGAGAAACATACTACACAATTTGCCAATTATTTATCCTAAATACCTACATGTATTTGTATGTGTAAATATTGTAATATATACAATCCAATGATTTTCCTTTCTAGAGATGTAAATTCATTTCGTCGGCTCGGACCGCTCGGGAAAAGTTCAAGCCAACTGGCTCATGGCTGTATGAAATCAAGCCTCGTTTTGAGGTGTCGGCTGAAGCCCTGGCCTGCTCGTGTGGCTCGTAACGGGTAGCATAGGGCAACTATACTACTGCCCAAGTAGTTTCACTACTGCCTCACAAGTCGTACGTAGCTGCCTCTTACGTGCTACTTCAAGACAGGCAACAATGTTGCTGCCTCTTAAAATTTTGAAATTGTATGTTAAAAGCCTACGAGATTTGAAATTTGAAATTCAAATTAATTAGTAAGTTTTTAAATTAATTAATTAAAAAAATACATAATATTTTAAACTTATTTGTTTAAAAAAAATTATATACGAAATATTTTATCTGTATACAATTTTAATTTCATTTACGTTGATTGTAGTCAGTCTCAAATTCGGAAAAATGAGGAGGATTGTAACTTTTATTTAATTTATATTTCATATAAATTGCACAAATTTTACATTCTTTAAAAATACGTTAGAATTGTCGCCCAAGAAAAAATAAAAATGATTCGGCTCGGCTCACCAAGGCCCAAGCTGAAAGCTCGGGTCAAGCCTCGAGCCGAGCTCAGGCCAAAAAAACCAACATAATTTTACTCGAGTCAAACCCGAACCTCAAATTTTGGCTCGACTTGACTCGTTGACATTCCTCTTCCTTTCTAACATTTTGACTCCACCTCACACGAGCATTGATGCATATACACGTAAAGGTGACTACATTTTCTCAAACCTATATAACTTTTCGTATATGCATCTCAGTTAAAACTCCCACCTACTAAATTCACAACGCTTATCCATATATGAGCATCATTTTCCAATATTAACTCCACCGTACCCCACAACCCTAATTACTTAGCACATATATCTACACTTTGTTGCTAGAATGTCCTATATTTAACCACAAAATGTGTCATGCACCTTAATATCTTAGTTACAAATGTATCCTAGACTTTTAGTACAAACGGTGTATAGACTAAGTGAAAAATGAGTTCTAGACTAGGAAATTGTGAGGAACGAACTTCACCAATGCCATCTTCAATCGCAAACAAATCAAAGTCCTTTTAAGTCTCCTACCCACCAGCAGTGCCTAGCTTCCCATCAAAAAGCATCTTCCTTGTCATGATGTTATGCTATACATAAACAAAATCCACAGGAAAGCAGTAAGAGATCAGCATATGATAACAAGCACTTTCACAACCAAGAAAATCGAAAAAAATAAAACAAAGACTTGATTGAATGTAAATTGAGATAAACTAATTGCACAATTTTATAAGCAAAATGTTGTCGATTTTGGATAAAAGTAAATAAGAACAACCAATATAATAGTTTAATCTTTCCTTTTTTTATCCATGATTGCTTAAACTCAAGAAAGAGAGGAAAAAAATAAGATTACAACCAATATAATAGTTTACTCTTTCCTTCTTTATAGTATGACCAGGTTGATAGCTCTTCATTTAACAATCTAAGTGGCTAGTTAATTCATTTAACAATCTAAGTGGCTAGACTAAGCCAAAAATATTTCACACACACATATGTAAGTGGCTAGTTAATTCATTTTTATTTTTATATTTTTTTTGATCGGTAAGTGGCTAGTTATTTCTTATCTGTATTAGAAGAAGGAAAAAAAAAAAAAAAAAAAAAAAAAAAAAGAGCCAACCTAGAACGTGAATTCAAGAGGCAGGGTCCATACTTTTGGGGAAAAAAGTTTTAAATAGTGATTTTTAAACATGTATGGTTAAAAAATAGAAATATATTTTGGATTTATGTACAAAATATTTTATTGTGTGAATATATGTTTGAAAATGAATATGTAGAAAAAATAGTCTGAAAAGTATGGTTGTCAAATAAGGATTAGTCCCTCTTTGGTTTAGTTAAAAATTTGATAAAAAAAAATTAAATCATACTCAATAATTAACTTTAACTACTTATTTCATGGTATCTATATCTTTTATCGACTTTTCAGTCACTCATTTCATCAAATTTTTATCAAAATCGATAAAAAAAAAATCTAATTTTTAGCGTAACCAAACAGGGACCTAATCTTAATTAATATTTCCTCCCCTAATGAGAGTCCATATAGTCACAATCTTTTTAATATTTGAAGTAAAATAGTTCCATTTATTTCAAATGAAATGAAATTTGGATTAAAAATATATTGATTAATTCGTATAAAAATTAAAACCAATGTTGTATGGAGTAAAGTCAATATTTAGATAACCTAAAGTATACACAAAAGCTATACAGTTATGCTGCACAACGAAGCCGTGAGCTGCAAGTAACAACTAAGAACCGATTTCTTTAGTATTGAATTACTTTTAGGGAGAGATACGGGTAATACACTCAACACAGTGACGCCATCTTGACAACATCCAATCAAAATCTATTCCTTCCCCATTCAATCATTTCAGTTCTTTCCTCTATAAATTCCTTCCCAAATCCCTGCTTTTCCCCAGGTATTTAATTCTTAAGCTCAAAATAGTATAAGCAACCCATTTTTCAATGGCAGAAGAATTTCAAGAATCTGAAGTCATTTTTCAAGAAAATCTCGAATATAAAGACCGTGAGGAGTACAGCAATGTTCCAGTTGATTCGATTTCTCGAGAGTTCACAAGAATAATAAAGGGCAAAAGGAAGAAGTTGAAGAACAAGAAGAATTCAGTTCCAGTGAATATACCGGAAAATGCGAATAGAAAGTCATGGTTTCAGTATGTAGATTCTGATTTTTTTGGTGAAGATATTGGCGATGATGGAGAAATGGTCCCACCCCACGTCATCATCGGACGGCGTCTTGCTGGAAAGATGCTGGCGTTTTCAATCTGCACCGGGACTAATGGGAAGAGACTTAAAGGAAGGAATTTGATGGAAGTCCGAAATTCAATTCTCAGGATGACAGGATTTCTTGAAACATGACTTCTTCCGGTGAAGGCCAGGAATAACACAGCTGAAGAAATTGAAATAAAAATAGAAAATATTTTTTAGCCACCTTTTGTGACTTCAATTTTCATCCTTTGATCGTTATAGAATATTCAGAATGCACGTAATCGACTGTAGCAGAACTGAAAATTCATTTTTCTCAGAAGAGAAGGATATTAAAATCTTTGAAATTGAAACAAATATAATTTTCTTATTTTTGTTGACATGTATTATAAACAAATAATTGTTTTATTATCCTGTTCTATATACATAAATAATTCTGTAGCTTATGAAGATCCATTTCAGGGTGTTATCAAAGTTTCTGTTGTACTGTTCTTCATTCACAGCTATTTATTCAGTGAGATAGATTTTATTTATATATGTTGGTCAAGTATATATATATATATATATATATATATATAGGCTATCGAATAGATTAATTTAAGAAAATTTATTAATGAGGGAAGATAGTGAGACGTGAAAGAGTGTGATAAAATATTTTAATTTATTGTTCCCTTTTTTTTATTTATTTCATTTTCTATATAATATACTTCTAGCTTCAATAAATAAAAATACAAGTCAATCCTGTTCGAGACGGAAACGTATTCCCATTTCTCACTTCCATCTTCGTCTCGTTCAATTTTTTGACTGAGGAAAATGGCACAGAAGGAATGAGATGGACGACACATTTTGAAATCATTATATTATTATGCTCCTATTTAGTGCAGATTAAAATTTAATTTTTATTAAATTTTGATAAAAATTCAGGAACATGGGATTGAAAAATTATAAATTTCTTGCAGTCAAAATTAATTTTTTATTTTATTTTAAAATTTAATCAATTTTTAGCTCGAACTTAAAAGTAAAACAGTTGGCAACGCAGGCACGTGTGTATTACGATTCTAAGACCCCCAATAACATAGTATAATGCTCCTCATCCAGGCTAAAAAAAAAGATCAAAAAACAATGGGCTACCTGTCCCTAGGCCTGGATGAATAGCAGGTTTCACAAATTTCACAAGCCGAACTTGTCTAATGTGGACGAAATAAAAGCCAAAATTTTCAATTGAAATTAAGCTTTCATGAATTTATTGCAATTCGTAAAATATAATAATTAATTCTACCCATGTTATGAATTAAAGTTTGAAAAAGAATGCCGAATGAAATTAAATGGGCTTTTTTTTATTAGATTTGCTGAGTTAATCTAATAATTTTTCAAGATAGAAGAAAATAATTGATTGAGTGTACGGATCGAAAAGTGGGGATTATCCAAAACATAAATTTAAATATTTTGAGGAGCAATCTAGATGATTTGCAATGACTTATAATAATTTCAAGTAAGAAATCATTTTATCAATAGAAAAATTGTCCTCATTTTTATTAGAAGTCAACTTTATAACACAAGAAGTATAAACAAACATTGTGCAATTTTTCAAGAATGTTGAAATATACGTTTCAAATATTTTCTTCTGTTAAATTAAATAATTTATCTATAATTTTTGCACACGATCATTTGACCTTTTTTTATTAAAAATGAAAGTTTACCGCTCTCTTTGTACTACATAGTTGTCTTGTCAAAATTGACGTCTAAAAATATTTTTGTAATATGTATCGAGTCTATTTGCATATTCTATGATGATTTCACGAATTATGTATTGGAATTTTGACTTGTCCGTTTATTTAAAGGGAAAATTGCTGTAGCGATTCCTAACATTTTCATTTTTTACAGATTTTACCCTAACCTTCATTTTGTGCTAATAAAGGTTCATAACTTTTTATAAATATGCAACTGAGATCCATCTCGACAGAAACCTTTCAAAACACTGTGAGTTGACCTGAAAAATTTCTTGAACGATCTGCTACTGTGGCTATTTTATTGGATGTTGATATCTTTCTAGAAGATGTTTTGGACGATTTTATTGGATGTTGAGTCCTTATTTTTTTTAATAAACTAACGGTATTTTGAACATTTTTCATCCAGATGGATTTTAGGTTCATATTTATGAAAGGTTAGGAATCTTTACTTGCACAAAATGAAGTTTAGGGTAAAGTCTGTAAAAAAATGTAAAGGTTAGGGACCGTTGCTACAATTTTCCCTTATTTAAATGTCAAATTCATTATTGAATTCCAAATAAAGACAGATGTGGGCTTTTCATGGTTCACTTGTGTCTGTACAAATGCGAAACAATATACTTCATTAGACCAATCTTTCATTTATTTATTTATTTAAATTCTGGTATAAATTATAGGAAAAACAAATACATGGTTGGAAATAATTAGGTATAATGATGAGTAATATTCCTAACATGTCTTCTTATATATTAAATTGATTATGTAATATTTGTAGTTATAATTATTAATTGAAGTTCTTCGTTAAATAATGATATGGCATTTCTTGACTCCAAATCTTGTTTTATCATGTATTTGGATGAGTTTTTTACCTTAGTATAATTTATACGTTGAAAATAGTTTTATTTCTAATTTTCAATTGAAAATTCCTTCTCTATATACAAGTCTAAAATATGTTTATTTTAAGAGATTTTCCTCTTTTTGGACGGTGTGACATCCTAAACCTAGTAGGGGTCATGATAGGGTCGTCGAAGATAAGGTTGCATTATTGCATAGAGGAGTTGGAGAATGGTATGGGAAGACAAGGAGAGAGAGAGAGTCGAGCAAATGAATATTTGTGAGTTGGGATGAAGAAGAAGGTGAAATTTGAAGAAAAGACTAAATAAAATAATAATTATAGAAGTGTAAGTGAAAATCCTTTTTATGAATTGTACTTTTAGTTTAGGCCTTTCTAAATAAATTTCTCTTCATATAAATCGTAAATACAACTAAAAAAATTTTATTTTGTAAATGAAATTCGTAATTGGGAGGAACCAAGATAATACCAAACAAAGAATAAATAAATATATTAAAGAAAAGAAGAAAAAATATAACAAAATCAAAGTATACAGCTAAAAACATGGACAAGACATGATCCAGAAATAGTCAAAGAACACTAAATCATTCAAACCTAACCCTAATTATTGGGAGAAAAGAAGATCCATAAAGAAGGAAAATAATTCATACATTTCATTGGTTAACATTTCCCCACAATTTAATTCATAATATCTTCATTACTTTGTATGTGAACCTTAAAAAAAGACATGTTATAGACAACATTTGAATAAATAAATAAATTTATTAACTCATCTAATAATTTAACCTTTGAAAGGATGGGATGATTTCAGATATATTAACGCAATTTATTGAAGAAAATAGTATAAAACGTTTGATCCAGATAATATTTTGTTATACATTTGAGCTGCCTCGCTATTTCTAAAGAGCTGGGCCTCTTTAACTACTTTAGTACCCGACCCATTCACTAAAAACGTTTCTTTGTGTATCACATTTTTTGCCTCCCTCAAGTGAAGCTTTCTGTCGTACACGTGGCTTCTTGGCAACCTTTGATCTGTGACGATTGGTTTTGAGTATTTAATTTTGGGCTCTTCATTTTTCGGCAGATAACTAGTCTTTCTCTGTTGATTGTTCTATCTGTGTGAACTAGGGTTCTTTTAGAAATTGGTAACCATTCATCTTCGTGATGATTTCTCTGTAGTTGATTGTTTAGAGTTGTTTAGAAAATCTTTGTGTAAGATTTGGTACTACCATATTTTAAATAGAGAGGCTAGAGGGAACTTGAAGAAATCTGTAATTTCTTCATACATTTGTACGATTTCTTGGAAATTTAGTGGATCTAGAACTTAATCGCGCAGTCGATGCTCAACGAGTGAGTAGGTCTTTGTGACTGAACATCCGGACCCTTTTAAGGGTGAAAAATACTCTGTGTTCTTGTTTCTTTTTCTGAAATCCGTTTTTTAAATTTCTCAAAATTGAACAAACACTTTGTTAAAATACCAACAAGTGGTATCAGAACGGGTTTCGAAAAGTTGTTTTTTCTAAATCTGTTGAAATCTCAAGTTAACTAATAACTATTTACTTAAGTTAAATAACATCAAATATGTACCTAATTTGAAAAAAACTCTAATGTCCCTAGGGGAGTTAGATGACAAATATCATATTGTGATTCATAAAAGGCTTATAAGTATAAATGATGACAATGAGGAAGTCATCATCTCTCATAAGACACATGGAATTTACACTATTTTTGGTAAACCTATTGTAGGTTCCACCTCCACAGCTGTAAATCCTAAAACAAATCAATCTCTAATCTGGCATAAAAGACTTGGTCACATTTCAGAAAAATATCTTCTTCTCTTAAATAAACTTGGCTGTTTTGGAAAAGATAACATTGAGAAGTGAGATTTTTGTGAAGACTGTATTTTTGGAAAACACCAAAAACAATCTTTCAAACTTGGAATTCATAAAACATCATGCATTTTAGAATATTTACATGCTGATCTCTGGGGACCAGTCTCTGTAAATACACTGAGTGGCTTTAGATTTTATCTACTAATAGTAGATGATTTTTCAAGAAAAACATGGACTTTTCTGTTGAAACAAAAATTTGATACTTTTCAAATCTTTAAACAATGGAAGTTGATTATTGAAAATCAAACTAACAGGAAAATTAAAGCACTTAGAACTGACAATGGACTTGAATTTTGTAATACTGGATTTGATTTCTTTTGTAAAGAAAGTGATATATTAAGGCACAGAACTGTGACATACAGCCCGCAACGGAATGATGTTGCTGAAAGAATGAATATGACCCTATTAGAAAAGGTCAGGTGTATGTTACACAGTTCTGGCTTACCAAAATTTTTCTGGGGGGAAGCCCTCAAAACTGCAACCTAATTTATAAATAGAAGTCCATCAAGTGCTATTAACTTTCAAATACCTGAAAAATTGTGGTCAAGAACTATACCAGATTACAGAAAATTAAGAGTATTTGGCTGTGCTGCCTATGCTCATCAAAATGAGGGAAAATTGGAACCTAGATCACAAAAATGTGTCTTTCTTGGTTATGGAGAGGAAACCAAAGGATATAGACTTTGGGTTAAGGAACATAATGGTTTTAAAGTCATTATAAGTAGAAATGTCATATTCAATGAAAAGGATATGCCATGCTTGAATTTATCTGGACCAAAATTAAATGAATCCACAATCATAAAGGAAACTGTTCTGAAAAATGAAATTGAAAGCCTGATTGATCATATTAATCAGATTGAGGTGGAGGCCACTCAATCTAAAGCTGAAAGTGATCAACTTAAACCTGTATTTGAATCTGAAAATACATCCCTTACTGATTATCAACTAACAAGAGATAGGGAGAGGAGAAATAGAATACCCTCTACCAGATTTAATACTGATGAATTTGTCACCTTATTTTCTGGTCTAGATTCTTTGAATTTAGAACCAAACACCTATGAAGAAGTTGTTAGTTGTCTTGACTCAAAGTTCTGGAAGGAAGCTATGGATGATGAAATGAATTCCCTGATAAAAAAATGAGACTTGGGTGTTGGTGAATAAACCAAAAGATAAAAGGATAGTTGATTGTAAGCGGATCTTCAAAATAAAACAAGGAGACTCTAACTCAGAAAATAAGAGGCATAAAGCTAAATTAGTAGCAAAAGGCTTTACCCAAAAGGAAGGTGTAGATTACAATGAAATTTTTTCTCCAGTTGCTAAATACAACTCAATTAAAATTCTTCTTGCATTAAGTGCACATTTCAATTGGGAATCAGAACAATTGGATGTCAAGACAGCTTTTCTTAATGGTGAACTTGATGAAGAAATATACATGAATCAGCCAAAGGGATATCAGGTAAAATCAAAGACACAACAGGTTTGTTTACTGAAAAAATCACTTTATGGGCTTAAGCAAGCTCCCAGGCAGTGGTATATAAAATTTTACTCTTATGTGAAAACCTTGGGGTTTATGAAAAGTGATTATGATTCTGGTGGTCCTGAATCCATTTACCTGCTATTGTATGTTGATGACATGTTACTTGCATGCCATGATAAATCTGAAATAGAATCTATCAAGTTTAAACTGAAATCAGAATTTAAAATGAAAGATCTAGGAAAAGCTAAAAGAATTCTAGGAATGGATATAGAAAGGAACAAAAATAATTAGATGCTATGTTTAAAACAAGAAAACTATGTAAAGAAAATTTTAGATAAGTTTTCTATGGTTGAATGTAAATCTGTATCCTTACCCCTTGCAAATCATTTCAAATTATCATGTGATCAGTCATCCAAAACTGAAGATGAAATTGATGGAATGAAAAATGTTCCATATGCTAATGCAATAGGATCTATAATGTATCTTATGGTATGCACTAGACCAGACCTAGCTCAGGGAATAAGTATTTTGAGTAGATTCATGGCAAACCCAGGTGAAACTCATTGGTTAGCAGTTAAATGAATGCTTAGATATCTAAAAGGATCGTGCCAATTAGGAATAAATTTTAAAAGATGTAATGAAGGTATAATTCTGAAGGGTTGTTGTGATTCAGACTTTGTTGGAGACTTAGACAAAAGAAGATCTACTTCATCCTTTATTTTTACTCTGTATGATAGCTATATCAGTTCGAAATCATAACTGCAGAAATTAGTTGCATTATCTTCAGCGGAGGCAGAATATATTGCTGCATGTGATGCTGTTAAAGAATGCATTTGTCTAAGAGGGTTATTAAATGAAATTGGTTTTCAAAATGATTCTGTAAAAATATTGACTGATAACCAAAGTGCTATACATTTGAGTAGAAATCCAGTCTATCATGATAGAACAAAGCATGTTGACATAAAATTCCACTTTGTGAGGAACGTGGTTGAAAAAGATATGATTTCTTTAGTCAAGATCCCTACAGAATATAATCCCTCTAATGTAGGTACCAAGATACTTCCTTTAAACAAGTTCAAAAATTGCTTAATGATTCTGAATATCACATAAGATTGACATTCAGTGATAAACTAGAATCTTAAGTCATGTATAGAATTCAAACTAATTTCAAATTTTTTTTTTTTACAGGTTATGGGAGCAAATAAAGCTAGTGCGATCTCTAGATCCATTAATTAAACCAAGAAATAGCTCAGCAAGGTGGAGTTTGTTATACATTTGAGCTGCCTCGTTATTTCTAAAGAGCTGGGCCTCTTTAACTGGTTTAGTACCCGGCCCATTCACTAAAAACGTTTCTTTGTGTATAACATTTTTTGCCTCCCTCAAGTGAAGCTTTTTACCATACACGTGGCTTCTTGGCAGCCTTTGATCTGTGACGATTGGTTTTGAGTATTTAACTTTGGGCTCTTCATTTTTCGACAGATAACTAGTCTTTCTTTCTCAATTGTTCTATCTGTGTGAACTAGGGTTCTTTCAGAAATTGGTAACCATTTATCTTCGTGATGATTTCTCTGTAGTTAAGTGTTTAGAGTTGTTTAGAAAATCTTTGTGTAAAATTTGATGTTACCATATGTCAAATAGAGAGGCTAGAGGGAACTTGAAGAAATCTGTAATTTCTTCATACATTTGTACGATTTCTTGGAGATTTAGTGGACCTAGAGCTTAATTGCGCAGTCGATACTCAACGGGTGAGTAGATCTTTGTGACTGAACATCCGGACCCTTTCAAGGGTGAAAAATACTCTATGTTCTTGTTTCTTTTTCTGAAATCCGTTTTTTAAATTTCTCAAAATCGAACAAACACTTTGTTAAAATACCAACATATATTTATTCTGATTCCTTGAGCTTCATATTATGACTATAACCTAAATCAAGACATCTTTTAGCACATTTTAATCTACTTCAACAAAAATCATGGGACTTTCGATGCCATTTTGAGCTGGAAATAGAGCTACAATTTGTTTTTTAAATATGTTGTAATCATATGTCAAAGGTTTAAATGTATTGACAGTCCTTGAACTTTTAATGAACGTGGAATCAAATCACTAATCTTTAATTTTGAGCAACTAGGTCACCCAACTTTGGTCTACATCCGACCATGATCACTCTATCTATCGTTGTTAGTCTTGTAATACACTGACATGGATGTTAAAACTAATGAAGGGGGTAATGTGTATGTCCACATCATACAACATTCCTCATCACCCATCTTAAAACACACTTACAAAAAATTCTCAAATATAATAAAAAAAAACAATTTATTGGCTCATTAAACAACAAACTTTAAGGAAGAGAAAAGATTAGTAATCGCTGTTCTTAAGTAATCTTTTTTTAAGAATATGTGGTTAAAAAGTAAAGAAACTTTATTGGTTTGTGTATAGAATATTTTACTGTATGATGAAGAATGATATTGTAGCAAACAACTTAAAATTTAAAGGGTTCTAAACAAGCAATTAGACTGATGGTAATATATGGAGTGACCACAGTTGCATGCAAATCATAGTTGAGTGACCTGATTGCTCGAACTTAAAGCTAGAAATCCAATTTCACATTCAATGAAAGTTTAGTGACTGACTATGCATCTAATTCTATTATTGAAAAAAGTGATGATTCATATAATTGACTTTGAAAATTTTTATTTTTATGTTATTAAGATCCATTAGAATTTGTTTTCGGACTCTTCGTTTTGAAAGGGGTAATTAATTTGGTTTGATGCTCTACATATCATAAGTTTGGGTTCTGATAATTCAGGTGAGTAATAATATAATTGGTTAAACAAGTATTTAAGTATTTTCATTATTCAGAATTTTAATAATTTCATTTTCAATTATTTTGTTATCATTTTTATTGAAATATTGGGGGAAAAACTCCATCATAATCCCAAACTTGGTTATAAAAATAGATTTAATGATGGTGTTAAGATTTAATAACACTGTATCTGCTGCATGAAGAGATATATAAAGTGCAAGTTCATCTTGTGAATTACATCTACTAACTTACTCGTTTTGAATTTATTGTTTACTTTTAAGTCCATTTTGAAATATAAAAAATTACAAAACTGTGTGGAAAATTAGAGCAGTCAACATATTTGGCTGTCGAGAGAGAGAGAGAGAGAATATGCAAAACATAATATTCAAAGTTTGGAAATATTATTTCAAACTGATACAGCAAAACATCTGATTTCCGCTCACATTATGCATAAGACCGGAAAATCCCATCAATTCTACATACCACAAGTTATAAAAGCGGAAAAGCAAATAATTGATTAGTCAAGACTACGAACTTCCCGTACCAGAAATCAGAAGTGTAATATATCACTTGCATGCATGCACCAAGGACTATGTGACCATTTGCAACTGAGAAGCACGCATTCCAGGTATTTGTGTACCATAGAAGAAACGGGTAAGTTAGTCCTTGTGTAGTCCATGTTGGAAAATTAATACAAAAGAGAAAGAGAAATGAAAGAACAACAACGGGAAAAATATAGAATAAACAACGAAGGCTTGAACACTAAATTATTCTCGTTGTCCTCAAACATTATTTGTCTCCTTTCCAAATGCTTTTAAGGATTTCCGACAAACTGTTCGTAGGATTAAACAAGCCTTGATATGAAGAACACCAAAAGCAAATATGTAACTTCACAATGAACAAGTGATAATTGGAATGATTATGTGATAATTTCCTCAATATTTGGAAGAACAATTTGGGGATAAATTTCAGTGGAATTCAATGTATCTTTTTTGCACTTGGATCACTTGGCAAGTTTTTCACGAAATGGTGCAAAACAAGGATGAAAAGTCACAAATTTCAAATAAAAAACGGTCAAAAACGGCTCACAATAATCACAAATATCAACCATGCGACCATATAGGCCATAGCCATGCAATCGCATGGTTATAGTTTTGCCAACCCTCCCATTCTCGGGAGGGCCTCATGCGACCACATGGGCTTAATCCATGCGGTCGCATGGTTAAGCTATTTTTTTTTCCCGCATGGATTAAGCTATTTTTTTTTCCTTGATTGATTTTGAACAACAAATAAATAAATTCCAACAGTCCAGTCGTCCAGTCCCACAGCAAGAATAAACAATGTTATAGAAATAATAATAAGAAAGTAAAAAAATAAAAAATAGAACATCAAATTAAATTGTGATGGAGTACATTTACCAAAGTAAATATAGACAAGTAAATAACAGAAAATGTTGCATGACAAGCAAGGGCTTACTAGTGCTGAAACCCTTAAAGATTCCCCCATTTTTGTTCGTGAAATCAAGAATTCAACGGCAAGTGTGTATAATAAGTATATGCTTCTCATTTTTGGATGGTTATATTATCAATATGGATGCCTCCCATGCATTGAAATCATGGCATCATCCGGTTTCGGGCCTTTTAGCTTAGTCAATGACCAACATCATTATCAAAAGTAGATCGTAAGCAAATATTTTATCGTCAGAATGAAAAGAAAGAAGATATGGGAGAGAACGAAAAAAAATGAGGATGTTGAACCTAAGGCAAACATGATCATCAACGATACTTCACATGATAAGACATGGATGAAGCGAGGTATATGGGGAATCTGAAAGTCTACTTTTGCATACCTACTACATTTTACTACATATAAGGCAATCGTTTAACTTGTAACTTCCAAAAACAAGCTACCAAGACACCACAATTTTCCAGCAATCTACTACTTTGAAAATCAGGTCGACTTATTACATTTATCATATTTTCGAAACAAATTTTCAATCGCATCCACAAAATTCTTTCAAGCCAAATCATTTATGTGGTTTTTTAGTGCTCTTGTACGACTCAATAGAGTTATGAACATAACAATCACATTCATCTATTTTTAAAAATTAGAAATAATTAAAGGAAATGTTATAGTGCTTCGAAGTTAATTATAGTTAAAAGCCTTAGAATTTCAATCCATCAATGTATCATACACCATTATGAAAGCTATAAAATAAAAACAAAACTACATCTTTCCACAATGACAGAAGAGGAGAAGTTCACATGCATTTTCTCATCTTTAATTCAAGTCCTTCCAGTGACAACAGAAAAAGAAACCTACTCATCATCTATAAACAAATAGAGGTAGGAGATCTAAATAGAGGCTTTTTTATCGCTCGCCATTTAGAAAACATCTCAATGTTACCTTCTACTAAAAGAAAGCTAAAAACTGATCCTAATCGATATTAGGTACAGCTCAAACACCACAGTTTGAGGACTTAACCTTGAAGCACCAACTATATGACAACAATAGGGCAACAAAAGCACTGACTTCTCTGATTTCAGATCTCAACATCTTCAAAACCAGGCATTCCTTCTAAGTTTCTCACTGGTTCTCCTTAGTCAGGATATTGTGCCCTTGGTTAAAATTTAGCATATTCGTTTCTACCCTGGTTTACAAATAAATTATGCAGCAGTCAAACAATCTATTTTCCCAGCAAAGACGAACTTCTGAAATTCTTTCAGCATATAGGCCCCTGTTTAAGCCTCATTCTGTTAAGAATAATTTTCAACTACACATTCTCTTAATGAAATAATTTCACAGGTAAACCCAAAAAATTTTCTTTACTTTTAACCGCATATTCTCTGAAAAATAAATATTAAAAAATTTATTTCTCCAAAAAATGGGCCTCAAACAGAGCCTAAGATTTTTACACAACCCTTGTATTGCCTATCTTCTCAAATTCAACTAATTAGAAGACAGCTTCAGTTTTCTTTAGGAGATCATAATTGAATTTGAAACTAAGAATTAATGAGTTCGTTGTGCTATCGTCCATCCCATATTCAACTTGATTCTTGCATTTCCTCCTGTACTGGCAACCTACTTTCAATGCTTCGTTTTCCTAATGCACATTATGCAACATGTGCATGATAGGTATCCAATCAAAAATTTCCAACTCCTGAAAAAAACAAAAAAACAAAAAACAAAAAATCACAATATCGGATCCACCAGAGTGTCTTATAGAATATGTTTCCACGAACAAAGGAGTCAGACATTCTGGAAAAAATAAACAAGAAAGTTCATGTGACACCTAATCCTACAAAGATCCACATCCAAAGAAGAAAATAAAGTAAAACAACAGTACCAACCATATAGATTACACCAAACAACTAAAGTTTGACTCCTTAAAGTGCACCTCATGCGATAATCCTGCTTAACTTCAAATTAGATAAATAAAGATAATGTCATCACCTTACAATGTCACTATAACGAAATTGAATGGCATATCCGTTAGCAATGCCGCAAAAAGCACAAGAAATAGAAAACAAGTGACAACTTCGAACATAAGATACAAGATCTTACCAAGTCCACCAATGTATCTTTCTAGCTGCAGACCTGAAATAAATCATTGTGATGCATTAGCCCATAACACACAAGAATTTGAAATATGTAGCAAATTCGTCCTAATCCAAATTATTCCATTTGTACTATCATCACTAGTTCATTGCCTGTATTCATTATCACTACTGTTGCACATTCTACCACTCAAAACTTTTTTACTTAAGCTGCTGCCCAATCATGGGCATTTGTGACACATAAAGAATGCCACAAAACACAAATTGAACATCAATATTTTAATGCAACTCAACCATATAGAAGTAACAGAATATATGGAAATTGGAGGCAACAAGCTGAAAGCAGCTGTAAGTTAGTTACAATGCATAGCTGTCGTTAGTTTGTCGTCAAGGTAGTTATGGTAGTTAATCTATGTGTCAATTTTGTATTGGTTATTGTAATTAGCTTGTTAGTTAACCGTCTATTTATACCCAAATGTAGAACTTACTTCATTGAATAAGATCAATCAAAGTTCATTTCCTTTCTTTCAATACGGTATTAGACCAATAAGTTGCTTAATCGTCTCAGATCTTAAATTCATTGAAATTTCTGATCTCTATTTCGAGTAGATGTTGAAAATATGGAGCCTAAGTTATAGGCTTCACAAATTTCTCATCTGTCAGGCAAAAATTTCCAAATAGTGGCAGACACATATGGCAGCAAATGTTGAAGACTTTGCATGCATGGTAAGCAATTGTTGACAAAGCAATGTGGATGGAAAAGGTTTCAAACCATGCAGCTGCCACCGAAATTTTTTGGAAGAAATTCTTTGCCATGCAAACCAACTTTGTGGAAAATGTTGGATTTGCATTAATGAGGAAGGTGAAAAATTTCCTATAAATTGGAGGCCAAAGCAAAGGAAGAAATGTGCCAAAGTGAGAGCAAAAACAAGTGCAAAAGTGTTGAGTGAAAATACGAGAGATAGTGAGCAAGCACAAAATGAGAAGCAGTTAGGTTTTCGTTTGTGCAGAAAATTAACGAGAGAAAAATAGAGAGATTGTCATTGCGTAGGCAAATAAAATACAGAGAGTGTATTTGTTGTACTCCTTTATTCTCTTGTTGATATAGTAAAAGAATTGGTGTGGGTTTGTGGACGTAGGCACAATTGCCGAACCACGTAAATTCTTGTGTCACTTGCACTTATTATTTTTGCTACATTTATTTCTTCTCAGTTTAAATTATTCTGCGTCCCACTGATCCTGGCGGAATTAGTAGCGGTCTAATTTCCCAACAGTAGAATCACCATGACAACCAAAGATGTTAATCAAAATCAATCAAGCAATTCTTCATCAATGAGCAATTCTGCTATTGATAATGATTCCGGTCTTTACCACTTACATCACTCGAATAATCCATGCTCGATCCTTGCTCGCAGCCATTAACTGGAGACAATTACGCCTCATGGAACCGTTCCATGATGATTGCATTATCACTGAAGAATAAGCTAGGCTTCGTTGATGGTTGCATATCATGATCGAAAGGCAATGATAATTTCTTAAGTCTTGGATCCGCAACAACAATATTGTGATCTCGTGATTCTCAATTCCGTTTCCAAAAAGATCTCATGTAGCATCATATATGCTGATTCCACATATGAGATCTGGTTTGATCTCAAAGAAAAGTACCAACAGAGGAATGGTACTTGTATTTTTAGTTGAGAAGAGAATTGATGAACCTCACTCAGGGACAATCTTCTGTAGGAGTTTATTTTACCAAATTGAAGGCCATTTGGGAAGAATTGAGCAACCACAGACCAACATGCTCTTGTGAAAAGTGTGAATGTGGTGGCACCAAAACGTTAGTTGATGACTATCACAGGGAGTATGTTATGTCGTTTTGCATGGGATTGAACGATTCATTTGCTTAGGTTAGAGGCCAACTATTGTTGATGGATCCATCCCACCATAAATAAAGTGTTTGCACTGGTGTCTCAGGAGGAGCATCAAAGGAGTGTCAATACCAATGCTAGGGATCTGATCCTATTGCCTTCTATGTCAGAAATAACACCAAGAAATAGGCTACCGACCCATCTTATAAGAAATACTAGAGGAAGGAGAAACCAATCCGTACTTACTATGGATATAATGGTCATGCTGTTGATAAATGCTATAAGCTACTCGGATATCCTCCTGGGTATAAGGCTAAACTAAGGTTTGATCCTAACCAGTCAATTGTCAATAGCTACATGAACCATGCCATGGTGAATCAGGTATCTAAATCTACTCCAGAACAGACACGAGTAGGTAAGGGACTTTTTGTAGACTTTAAACCCTGGACAGTACCATTACTTAAGATTGATGCCAAAGAAAATGCTAACTGCGGCCATACATCAGGTACTAGTTTCTCCATTTTCCTTAACATGATACTCAATTTCCCTAGATATTAGGTGGTGGATTCATGGGCAACAACTCACATATGTTTCACTAAATCCACATTCTATATAATGAAATCAATTCAGAATGCATGCATCATATTGCCAAACCATGAACAAATCCTTATATACTTCAATGGAACTGTAAAAATCAGTCATGATCTAATGCTTGAAGATGTAGATTGTCAGATTTCTTATTGACTTTTGCATTATTAAGGACATGCCCAACTTAAGGATGATTGGCAAAGGTAAAAGAGTTGCTGATCTTTACATATTAGTTGCTAATCCATCTAATTTAGCTATTACTAATTGAAGTTCTGTTCATGAAACATTTGATTTTGTATGTTCAGAAATAAATAATGTAACTTCTCACATTTGGCATCATAGACTTTGTCATTTATCTTTTCAGAAACTAGTGTTGTTAAAGGATCAATCGCATATTCCTTGTGATAGTCACGAATATAATAAATCTGTCCCTTGTGATATATACCCTTTGACTAATCCACAGTAACACTTGGGGACCATACCTATTCCAAGATATGTAGGCCAAAAAGACTTTCTTACATTAGTGGATGATTCACATGGGCATACCTTATGAAACAGAAGTCAGATGCAAAACTTATTATCCCCAAGTTTTTCAGCTTGATTGGAATTTATTTCCACAAAAAGATTAAGAAATTCAAGTATGATAATGCACCAGAACTGAAACTTATACATTTCTTTGCTTCAAAGAGAGTCGTCAACCAATTCTCTTGTGTTGAGATTGTTGAAAGAAAACATCAACACCTTCTCAATGGCCAGAAAGCCTTGTTCTTCCGGCCACAAGTGCCTATCCAATTCTAGGTAGAATGTATGCTTACAGCCACATTCCTTATCAATAGAACACCTTTTCCTATCTTGCATAAAGGAAAAAAAAAAAAAACTCCTTTTTTCCCTTCTTTATAATGCAGCTATGGATTACAAGTATCTAAGAGTCTTTTGATACTTATGCTTTGCTTCTACTTTAACTTCTCATCAATCAAAATTCCATCCAAGAGCTAAACCTCGTGGTGTTGGCTACCCTTTTGGTGTGAAGGCGGTTGTATGATATTCTATCAAAATCCTTCTTCATTTTTAGAGATCATGTATTTCATTAACACCATTTTCCCTTTTATTCCATTCCACACCCTAATGATTCGATTGATCCTTTCCCTGACATTGTTTTGCCCAAACTTGCTCAAGATATTGATTCTCCTTATTAACATAATTCATGATGTACAAAACACCTCTGACAATAATGTTGACGATCAATCCCTCAACACTCCTCTACAATTAACTTCCAATTCCTCCATACCACTAATTCCTAGAAGAATTACTAAAATCATCAAGCCACCTTCATACTTTAGAGATTTTCACTACAATCTGTTGGCAAATTCACCTCCATTATAAGACAATCCCACACATTACACCCTTGTGCAAATATTTGTCCTATAAGGCATTCTTACCTACATAGTGTGCTTACCTATTGAATGTGTCTTCTAATTTTGAACCACAGTTCTATCATGAGGCTGTAAAATACAATCACTGGAGAGAGGCTATGGTTAATGAGTTGGAGGCAATGGAGTTAAATATGTAATAACTTAATTTAGTAAAAAAACAAAACAAAACAAAACAAAAAAAAAAAAAAAGAAAATTAAAAAAAAAAAAAAAAAAAAAAAAAAAAAAAAAAAAAAAAAGAAAAGTCAAACTTTAGCCAAAAAAAAAAAAGAAAAATTATAACATGAGGCGGTGAAATTGGATTGATATCAATCCAATTCCACCCACAATCAATTTAAAACACACATAAACACACACAAATGAAACAAAACAGAGAAGAAACGAGAAAGAGAAAAAGAGAGGGAAAAGAAAGGAAAAGAAGGAAAAAAAAAAAAAAGGAGAAGAGGAGGAAAAAAGTAGGAAAGTTCACCTATGCTGTTAGAAAATAAGTGGTCTACATTATTAGACTTGAATTCCTCAATTTTGAAAGGTAAGTAAAAAGTTACTTATTATCAAGTTATGTTTGATTTTATAGTAGTTAGATTATTAGATTAAATTCAATTTTTTTAAAGGTGTTAAGTATAATAAACTATGAAATTGAATAAAATGAAAGAAAAACTAGTTTTAGTGATTAAAGAGATTATAGAAATCGCCCAAACGTGAAATAATTAAGTTTGGGTATCGCCTATTTAATTATTATAATTATTTAAATAATTAATTGTTTATTTAAAAATTATATCGTATTTCAGGCGACGATACTGACATCAGAACAGCTTACCAATCGGGTTGATTTTGCGAACATTGTACTGTGAGTGGAAAAATATAAATATTTTTAAAGTATTTATAAATTAAGTTTATTGTTAAAGTATGTGCAATTATATGCAATTATGTGTTCGAATTACATGGTTATTATGGAAATATCTTTTATTGTGTTACATGTGGGATTTCAAAGATTGTATACATTACATTATGAATTGGAATATGAGATATGATTTTGAAATCGATTAGAAAAGTACCCATGATTATATACTTCTTCTAGTTCACAGAGGGGTCTTGGCCGTGTTCTATCATACATGGAGGGTCTTGACCTGACATTGGTCTTGATCGTGTACATATAGTTTACAGAGGGGCCTTGGCCGTGTTTTAGAATTGATTATGAGAGGTCTTTAAGACCAACTTTCGTTCACGGAGGGGCCAAAGGCCCGTGACGAAAGTTCTTAGCTCGAGGGGCGGATTAGATATTTCAGTCAGAGAGTACATTTTTGGTGGATTTTTTAGGATGTTTGATGTGATGAGATTATAGCGTGGTTATCAGATGATATTTATATCATGATTTTGAGATGATATTTTACGACCTTATGTGAATATCTCACTTTTGGTTATAATTACTTGACGTTATCTTGTGAATTATTAAATGATATGAACTCGATTTTCGATATAAATGAAAAAAAAAAGCATAATTATTTTCGAACTGCTCCACTCACTGAGTTATCAACTCATATATTTTCCTCTAATTTTTCCTACAGGTGAAAATTGATCTTTCTTAGCTGGAAGAGCCTAATGATTTCGAAATAAGAGCCACACGACATGTTGAGTATTATAATTCATATTGATGAAGCACGAAGTAAATATTTTGGGCCCATCGCATTATATTTTACATAAACATTTGATTTTGTTGCATTTTTTGAAATAACTCATAGTCAACCTTGGTGATAGATTTGACATCTAGTCAGCATCTATCATCGGTGCATGTCACGTTTCGAGTCCACTAGGGTGATTCAGGACGGGTTGTGTCAAAATAACACTTGGTCGGTGATCAATTTACCTAGAGGGAAACATTCCATAAGCAGCAAATGGGTTTATAAATATAAAGCTGGCTTAGTGGCTAAGGGGTACGCTCAAGAAGAAGGTTTGGACTTCATTGAAAACTTTTCTCCAATGGCCAAGCTTGTTACAGTCAAGATTCTTCTAGCCATTGCAGCAATTAACCATTGGCATATCCCTCAACTAGATGTGAGTAATGTCTTCACAAATGGAGATCTTTTTGAAGAATTTTTTATGGATTTACTTTTGGGATATAACAAACAATCTACTGCTAATGCACAAGGGGCGAGCAAATTGGCTTGTAGATTGCATAAGTCCATATATGTCTCAAACAGACTTTAAGACAGTGGTTTTCAAAGGTCTCAAGTGCCCTCATTTCACATGGTAATCGTCAATCGAAATTTGATTATTCCCTATTTACTAAAGGTTTTGGAAACTCCTTTGTGGCATTATTGATTTATGTTGATGATATTATCATCACTAATTTTGATTATATCTACTCCTTGAAGGCCTTTCTCCATAGCCAATTTAAACTTGAGGACCGACATTGGCCAGCTGAAGTACTTCCTTGGACGGGAAATTTCTAGTTCACATAAAGGAATTTTCCTTTCTTGGCATCATTATATAATTCAACTTCTTGAGGATACTGGATTTCAAAGTTGCAAGCCAATTATCTTACCTATGGATCCCAAGGTCCGTTTATGTTCATTTGAAGGAGAACATCTTACTAATAATTCTCTATACCAGAGATTTGTTGGTCGTTTGCTTAACTTAACCATTTCTAGTCCTGACAATACTTTTGCGGTTCACAAGTTAAGACATTTCATTTCTCAACCCAGAAACCACGTCTCGATGTTATCCTCCATCTTTTACAATATCTAAAAGCAACTCTCGGGCAAGGTCTTCCTTTTCAGTTCAATCCTCTTTCCAGCTACGAGCATTTGTTGATGCTGATTGGGAGGGCTTACCTCAACACAAGAGAATCAATTACAGGTTTTTATATCTTCCTTGGTGATTCTTTGGTGTCTTGGAAAAGACTTTGTCTATATCTTCCGCTGAAGCAGAATATTGAGCATTGGCTTCTACTACAAGTGAGCTTATCTGGATTTAGCAATTGCTTCATAACCTTCGAGTTTTATCTACTCCTCCTGCTTTAATATTTCGTGACTATCAAGCCGCCATACATATTGCTACCAATCCTATATTCTATGAGAGAACCAAGCATATAGAAATAGATTGCTACTTCATTCGAGACAAGATCACCTATGGCTTTGTTAAGTTATTTTTTGTCCGCATTCAACATCAACTAGCTGATATCTTCACTAAGCCTTTGGCTGCTAATTCTTTATTTCCGTTGATGTCCAAGATGGCTATTATCAATCTTCATAGTCCATCTTGAGGGAGCATAACAGAATATATGGAAATTGGAGGTAGCAAGCTAGGAACAACTGCAATTTAGGTGCACTGCATAGCTAGAGTTTGTGGTTAGGGTAGTTATGGTAGTTAATCCACATGTCAATTTTATATTGGTTCTTGTAATTTGCTTGTCAATTAACCATCATTTTATACCAAAATGTAAAGCTCACTTCATTGAATAAGAACAAATAGAATTCATTTCTTTTCTTTCAATAGGATGCAATATACTAGGATAATTCGTAGCATGTCCTTAAACTATGTAAACATGTCACATTACTTTAATGGGATAAAAAATCAGTACCTACAAGCTCAAAAGCTATGGATAGACATGGAAAACAATCCCAGAGGCTAAAAGCAAATGTGATTAATTTCAGAATTGGACCAACAACGAAATCTAGCAATTTCTTAGATCAAAGTTAGGTTTCATTATCATTATCTGTACTTTGTTCTAGTTCACTCCATCTCCTTCTCGCATCTTCTCCCCCCTTCATTGAGACTAAGCTCTCCCCATAATAGTGATCACCGAGCACTGGGAAATTAACTCGTCCAACTATCTTGGTTTTCCTGGTTTCCATGTCATATAAGATTGATTTTCTTACAAATTTCCCATTTAAACTATTCACAAAACAATAAAAGTCTACATCTAGTTCAAATGTGAACTTCTTACTCCAATATTCCTTCCCAACACTACAGTTTTCCCTCGTTTATACTTGGTATATTCCCTAGGCTCTAACGAAACACATGCTACCAGAGCAAAAGTTTCCTTCCAATTTATACAATCAAAATTATTTTGTGGTCCCACTAAAGAATCAGGCATTGGAACAAGCTTTAACACCTCATTTGATGTGATCCAGAAGTTGAGCCCGACGAAGGCGAGTGCAGAACGAGACTCGTTGAAATTTGAAGGTGGATTGATGATGCGATCGAGGGCAAAACGAGTGAAACAAGCAATGGGGCTGCTAGTTCAATCAACTATTGATGGGACAATGCTCGAGACGTAAAACGAGGCAACTTTTATGTTCGGGTCGAGATTCGAAACTAATTGGATCAACATGATACGAGCAAACGAAGACGGAGGAATTTTTGGCATCTATGCGACTGCATAGTCAAAACCTCAATGCGATCGCATACACACGAGTAGGGAATTGAAGAGGCTGACCTGGTTCTTCTATGAGACCGCATAGAAATACTCTATGCAACTGCATAGATCAAATTTTGGCAGAAAATTTCCTTTTTCTGCATTTTCCATATTTTGTTAGGTTTTTATTTTTAGAAAGATTCTTGTAATCTTTGACATTATTATTTTCAATTTTTTACTAGATTTCTAGAATTTCAAACTTAGTATAAATAGGATATCTCTCTTTCATTGTAGACCTTACAAAATATTATTATTGAGTGAATTAAATTGAAAGGCATATTGCTCCCTTCTTCCGTTCTTCGTCGAACAATTTGAACTTATCAAGAATCATAATTCTTGTGGCGTTCTACAATTTAGGTTCGCGTCTTGGATTGTGTAATCAAGGCGTCCTTCAAGCAACGTTCTTGCCGGGTTTTTTGGTTCATTAATTTGGGGTTCAAACTCTAAACCTTTAATTAAGCTTTTCTAGATTTTTGGAACAATTTCGTTGTGGGTTTCATAATCAATGCTGCTACATGGTACGCATTAGTTGGTATCAGAGCATAGGCTCCCAATTAACATATTGTATTCTTTGTTTTTCTTTCTTTGAGTCTTCTATTTTTTTCCACATTTTTTGTTATTTTCTTTTCGTTGTGTTCTTCGTGCTCTTTGTTTTTCCGAGTCTCCAATTGTGTTTTCAGCGTTCTTGTCTTTTTCCTTTGTTTGAGTAGTTAAATTATCA
Organism: Olea europaea var. sylvestris; assembly: GCF_002742605.1. Classification (NCBI taxonomy): domain Eukaryota; kingdom Viridiplantae; phylum Streptophyta; class Magnoliopsida; order Lamiales; family Oleaceae; genus Olea; species Olea europaea. The sequence continues at coordinate 14,030,722 of NC_036252.1, forward strand.
TCAAATTCTTCCAAAAGGTATTTTTGGGCATCTAAAACCACTTTTGTTCAATTTGTTGGCAGTTTAACTCTTGTTATTGTTTTTGTGTCCAAAAAAGAAAGAAAGAAAGAAAGAAACCAAAAAAGGGAGAAAAAAGCTGAGAGACAAAAAAAATTTATATTATTATTCTTCCTTTGCTCAATTTTCTATCAACGTATTTTATTTCTATTTTCGAGTTAATTTTCAAGTCCACTCAATTACTTTGAAGTCTTAGTACCATTAAATTCTTCAAATCCTTTTGGTTTCACAATCTTGGATTTACATTCAATTTAGAATTCCAAGGGGGGGGGGGTTTTAAATTCTTCTAGTTCATTATTTTTTCTTGAAGCGCTTGGAAAAAAGAACCAGTGGTAAGAGACAGAGTGGTGAGTTTAATAGAGGGAAAAAGTCAAAACCTGTTTGATTTTCGAGTGAAAATCGGTGAGGCAGAAAATTTCTAGTTTTAGGATGTCAGAAAGAGAAGATTCTAATTCAAGCCAATATGGAAATCCCAACAATTCTTCAGATGATATGATAAGGCGTTTTGAAAGGGTGCTTGGAGATTTAAAGGAAAAAGTGGATACGCAAGCTTAGATGGCACAAATAGGAGGGTAAGGCATGAGGAGTATGATAGTGATATGGATGATTATGAGGTTAACGATGTTGAATTGGGCTGAACAAGGAATAGAGGTGATAGGATAGAAAGACTGGGTAGGAATAATGTTGGAGATGGGGTATATGGAAATTTGGGAAATATTAAAATGGTGATACCTCAATTTAAGAGGAGAAGTGACCCGAAGGCGTACTTAGAATGAAGGGGGGGATGTTGAATTGATTTTTGAGTGTCATACCTATTCGGAAAAGAAAAAGGTAAAATTAGCGGTTCTCAAATTTATTGACTATGCAATATCTTAGTGGGATCAGGTGGTTACTTCACAACGTAGGCATGGAGTGAGACCAATTAGCACTCAAGATGAGTTGAAGACGTTAATGAGGAAACGGCTTATTCCTAATCACTATTATAGGAAAATCCATTAAAGGTTGCAAAGCTTGTATCAAGGGTCAAAAAGCGTAGAGGATTACCATAAGGAGATGGAGATGCTTATGATTAGGGCGAATGTGGTGGATGATCAGAAAGCTACTATAGCACGATTCTTGAATGGGTTAAATAGTGAAATTGCTAATGTCATTGAATTACAACACTATGTGGAGTTAGAGGACATGTTAGACGTTGCCATGAAGGTAGAGAGACAATTGAAGAAAAAGGGGACAACTAGGCAACCATTAGGTACTTTAGGTTCTAATTCATCTTGGAAGCCGAGGTGAGATAATAACAAAGGTGACAAGTTTGTACCTAAAGGTAGGAATGATTTTCAAAAGGGAAAAGATGAAGGCACATTCAAAACAATACCAAAATCGAAGTCGCAACCATCAAGGAGTAGAGACATCAAGTGCTTTAGGTGCTTGGAGTCGGGGCACATCGCTTCGCAATGTCCAAATAAAGGGCTTTGGTGTTGCGGGATAATGGAGAGGTGGTGAGCGAAAGTAAAGGCGACTATGACGACATGCCGGCCTTGGAGGAGGTTAGTGATGGAGAAAATTTTGAAGGAGCCTCTGGGGATTTACTTATTGCAAGAAGAGCTCTTACTACTCACATCAAGGTGATTAACTTGGAGTTGCAACAGGAACATCTTCCATACTTGATACCACGTCAACAATATGGTATGTGGTGTAATTATTGATAGTGGTAGTTGCACAATATTGCTAGCGTAGCACTTGTAGAGAAGTTAAATTTAATATTGTTGAAGCATCCTCGGCCATATAAATTGTAATGGTTAAATGAAATTAGAGAAGTTAAGGTTAATAGAAGGGTGTTAATAAATATATCAATTGGTAGTTACTGGGACGAAGTAAGTGTAATGTGGTACCGATGCAAGCGGAGAATATTTTATTGGGAAAACCATGACAATATGATAGGAAGGCTATGCATGATGGGTATAAAAATTGCTATAGTTTCATCAAGGAGAGGAGGTCTATCACTCTTGTACCATTAACACCAGCGCAAGTCCTTGAGGACCAAATTAAATTAAAGAATGGAGAAGAGAGGAGAATAAGTGAGTTAGAAAAAAGGAGAGAAATGTATAAGCGAGAGAAACAGAGAGAAAACTGTAAGATAGTAAGCAAGAGAAAAAATTGTGAGGTGACTATTAGAGAGAAAAAGAGAGATGAGCCACAAGAAAGGAAAGAAAGAGAGTCTTCCAAGATAAAAGAAAAATCACACGTAAATTTCTTCGTAAAAGAGAGTGAGTTGAGGAGGGCAATAATTGAGATGAGAAAGATGTTTTTATTGTTGTACAAGAAAACACTCCTCAATTTTGAGGAAGTTAATATCCTCTCCCTAGTTTGGCTAAAACTGTTTTGCAGGAATTCCAAGATTTATTTTCGGAGGACATACCGAGTAGATAACTACGTATTCGGGAAATTAAACATCAAATTAACTTCATACTTGGAGCAGTTATTTCTAATCAACCAGCTTATTGGAGTAATCTTGAGGAGACTAAGGAGCTTTAAAGGCAAGTGGAGAAATTGATGGGAAAAGGCTATGTTCGGGAGAGCTTGAGTCCGTGTGATATCCCAATATTGCTAGTGCCAAAGAAAGATGGGACATAGTGGATGTGCATGGATTGCAAAGCCATCAACAATATAATGGTAAAGTATCGTCGCCCTATCCCTAGGTTGGATATGTTAGATGAATTGCATGGTATTTATATTTTTAGTAAAATATATCTTAAAAGTGGGTACCATCAAATTCGTATGCGGAAAGATAATGAATGGAAAACGGCATTTAGAACTAAATATAGTTTATATAAATAGTTAGTTATGCCCTTTAGACTCACAAATGCACCAAGCACTTTTATGCGCTTAATGAATCATGCTTTACTTGCTTTCATTAGAAAATTTGTTGTGGTATACTTTGATTATATCTTAATCTATAGCAAAAATCTTGATGAGCGTGTGGGACATTTACATTGTGTGCTTGTAGCATTAAGAAATGAACAATTGTATGCTAACTTTAAAAATGTACATTTTGCATGGAAAAAGTGGTATTTCTAGGATTGATAGTTAGTGTTAATGGGGTAGAGGTGGACGATGAGAAAATCAAAGCTATTAAAGATTAGCATATACCTAAAAACATAACTGAAGTTAGGAGCTTCCATGGATTAGCTAGTTTTTATAGGAGATTTGTAAAAGATTTTAGTATAATCACTACACCACTTACAGAGGTCGCTAAGAAAATGTTAGTTTCCATTGGGACGATGAACAAGAACATGCATTTAAAACGATTAAGGATAAATTATGTAAGGCACATGTTTTAGCGTTACCTGATTTTAACAAAACTTTCAAGATTTAGTGTGATGCATCAGGGATAGTTATTGGAGCAGTTTTGATACAGAAAAAAGACCGATAGCCTATTTCAGTGGGAAGTTGAGTGGGGCTAAATTGAATTATCCAACATACGATAAGGAATTGTATTTACTTGTTCGAGCATTGGAGACTTGACAGATCTATTTATAGTCGAAGAAATTTGTAATTCACACCCATCACGAGTCATTGAATTATTTGCAGGGTCAAGAAAAGTTGAACAAGAGGCATGCCAAATGGATGGAGTTTATTGAAACATTTCCATACGTCATGAAGTACAAGCAAGGTAAAGAAAACATAGTAGCAAATGCGTTATCTAGAAGGTATACATTACTAAATTTTCTTGGTTCTAAATTGCTTGGTTTTAAACACATTATGGAATTGTATGAAGATGATGTAGATTTTTCTGAAATTTATAAATCTTGTGATAAGAGGGTTATTTATTTCGGGAAAATAAATTGTGTGTACCTAATTGTTCAATACGAGAGTTATTGGTGGGAGAGGCTCTTAGTAGTGGACTTATGGGACACTTTGGGATACAAAAGACCTTAGAGATGTTAGGTGAGCATTTCTATTGGCTTAAGATGAAAAGTGAGGTTGAGAGAGTTTTTAGTCGATGCATAACTTGCAAACGTGCAACGTCTAGAGTTTTACCTCAAGGAGTATACACATCGTTACTTACACCTAGTGAACATTGGGTTGATATCTCAATAGATTTTGTTTTAGGTTTACCTAGGACTAAGAAAGGACATGATACAATTTTTGTGGAGGTAGATAGGTTTAGTAAAATGGCACACTTTATACCATATCACAAAACTGACGCGATGCCACACATATAGTTGACTTGTTCTTTAAGGAAGTAGTGCGTTTACATAAGGTTCCAAAAAGTATAGTATCGGATAGGGACGTTAAATTTTTAAGTCACTTTTGGAGAGTTTTGTAGGGTAAGTTAGGCACAAATTTATTATTTTTTACGACTTGTCACCCACAAACTGATGGGCAAACTAAAGTAGTCAATATGACAATGAATCAATTGTTGCCTACGATAATCAACAAGAACTTGAAAAATTGGGAAAATTGTTTACCTTTCATTGAATTTGCTTATAATCGTGCTACTCGTTCTACTACTTCATTTTCTCCTTTTGAAATTGTTTATAATCTTAATCCACTAACGTTTTTGGATTTAATTCCGTTACCTGTGAATGTACGACGTAGTTTAGATCGTAAAAAGAAAGCAGAATTGGTGTTCACGAGAAGGTAAAGTTACAGATCGAAAACAAAAGCAAGCTTGTTGCGTTGTAGGCAAACAAAGCCAGAAAACGCGTGACTTTCGAATCAGGAGATTAGGTTTGGGTGCATTCTAGAAATGAGTGTTTTTCGGCAGAGAATTGAAGAGGCTAACCTAGTTTTTCTATGCGGCCACATAGATCAAATTTTAGCAGAAAATTTCCTTTTTCCACGTTTTTCCATATTTTGTTAAGTTTTTATTTTTAGCAAGATTCTTGTATTCTTTGACATTATTATTTTCGAATTTTTACTAGATTTCTAGTTTTGAACTTAGTATAAATAGGATATCTCTCTTTCATTGTAAACCTTATAAAAGATTATTATCAAGTGAATTAAATTGAAAGGCATATTGCTTTCTTCTTCCGTTCTTTGTTGAACAATTTGAACTTATCAAGAATCATAATTCTTGTGACGTTCTACGATTCGTGTGCACCTCTTCGATTGTGTAATCATTGGGTCATTCAAGCAATGCACTTGCTGAATTTTTTGGTTCATTAATTTGGGGTTCAAACTCTAAACCTTTAATTAGGCTTTTCTGGGTTTTTGGAACAATCTCGTCGTGGGTTTCGTAATCAACGTTGTTACTGGTTCATATCATCAGTCCTCATGTCAAATGAAGCAACTAAAGATATTGTGTCACTGTCAAAACCATCCTCTGCAAACCAATAAGCAAATCCCTTCACTATCACATCATAAGAATTCTTAATTAAGATCAATTCAACCTCCCTCCAAGAATCAAAATTGGTCGATCACATGATACGATACCCCGTAGCAGCGTTGACTACGAAACCTATAACTAAATTGTTCCAAAAACCCTAGAAAAGTCAAATAAAAGGTTTGGAGATTGAACTTTAAATTACTGAACAAAAAAACCCAGCAAGAACGTTGTTTGAAGGACCCCTTGATTATACAATCCAAAACCCGCACCCGATTTATAGAACGCCACAAGAATAGTCTTGATAAGTTCAATGTGTTCAATTAAGAACCAGAAATTGAAAGCAAAATTGCCTTTCGTATTAAATCTCAAATAATGTCTCCTAAAAATAATAATGAAGAATTGAATTTCTATTTATACTAGATCCTAGAATAAAAGTTGAAAAGGAATAAAATTCTAATAATCTAGTAGAATCTGAAAAATATTCTTCCAATATCTCTGGAATTTGACTAAAAATAGAACTCTAAAAAATATGAAAAACGCGAAAAAGGAAAATTTTTGCCCAATTTAACACTATGCGACCGCATAGTGTAACCCTATGCGGTTGCATAGTTCAATTGAACTATGTCCGCATAGTCCCTGCCTCTATGCATGTGGTCGTATGCCTATTATAGCTATGCGACCCCATAGCTATCACTTTTGCCCACAACTTCATCTGCTTGTATTGAATTGACCCATTTTGATTCAGCACTCGACCCGAACATGAAAGTTGCCTCGTTTTGCGTCCCAAATATCGTCCCATCAATGGTTTCTCGAACGAACAATCACATCGCTTGTTTCACTTGCTTTTCTCTCAATCGCGTCATCGGTCTACCTTCGATAATCAACAGGTCTCAACTCGAACAGGTTGTCTTCAAGCTTGATTCTTGGATCACATCATCCCCTTCCTCTTCAAAAGGATTCGTTCTCGAATCTATATTTGCATTGAAAAGAGAAAGATCAGCAACGTTAAATGTAGCCGATACATTATACTCACCTGGCAAGTCCACTTTGTAGGCATTATCGTTGACCTTCTCGGTGACTTGGAAAGGACCATCTCCTCGCGGTTGCAATTTGGACTTTCGCTGCTTCGAAAAATGTTCCTTTCTGAAATGCACCCACACCCAATCTCCAGGTTCAAATGTCACACGCTTTCACCCTTTGTTTGCCTTTGATGCGATGAACTTGCTCTTCTCTTCAATTTGCGTACAGACCTTCTCATGAAGTACCTTCATCATCTCAGATTTCCTCTTACCATCCATGCTACCTCATTCATTCACAGGTAAAGGAAATAAATCCAATGGAGTTAGGAAGTAAATCCAATGGAGCTAGTAGATTAAATCCATACACAATTTCAAATAATAAATAAGAAGTAGTCGAATATACAGCATGATAATAAGCAAACTTAATAAATGGCAAGCAATCTTCCCAATTTCTTAAGTTCTTATTAATCACTGTTCGAAACAATTGAGTCATGGTCCTATTTACTATTTCAGTTTGACCATCTGTTTGTGGGTGACAAGTTGTAGAAAATAACAATTTAGTTCCTAACTTATTCCACAAAACACGCCAGAAATGACTCAAAAATTTAACATCTCGATCCGACACAATACTCTTAGGGACTCCATGCAAACGTACTATCTTATTCATTCAAGGGCTTAAGTCATATTCATTTTGATGATTTTCCAACTAACTCTCTATTTAACCCTTTGGTTAGCGAATCCGTGATGTTATCTTTTAACCTTACATAGTCAATAGTGATCACTCCAGTTGAGAGTAGTTATTTTATGGTATTGTGTCTACAACGTATATGTCTAGACTTACCATTGTACATGTTACTCTGTGCCCTTCCTATTGTTGATTGACTGTCACAATATATGCAAATCATTGGCATATGTTTTGATCATCTTGGAATATCTTTTAAGAAGTTGCGCAACCATTCGACCTCTTCACCACATTTATCTAGAGCTATAAACTCATATTCAATCATAGATCTGGCTATAACTGTTTGCTTAGAGGATTTCCACTATATGGCAGCACCTCCTAATGTGAACACAAATCTACTGGTGGACTTTGAGTGTTTTATATCAAATATCCAATTAGCATCATTGTATCCTTCAATGACCGCTAGATATCTGGTATAATGTAGTCCATAGTCACGAGTACATTTTAAGTACCTTAGTACTTTTACTATTCCTTTCAGTGATCAGCTCCTGAATTACTCGTGTATCTACTCAGTTTACTGACTGTGTATGTTATGTCTGGTCTTGTACAACTCACCAAATACATTAGACTTCCAATAACTCTCGAGTATTCTACTTGAGAGATACTTTCACCTTTGTTTTTAGATAGATGTTGACTTGTATCTATTGGTGCTCTAGCCAAGCCAGTATCATCCTTATCGAACTTTTTCAAAATTTTGTCCACATAATATGACTGACTTAAGACAAGCCTATCTGATGTTCTTGAGATTTTTACTCCAAGTATAACATCAGCTAAACCTATATCCTTGATGCCAAACATCGAATTTAACATAATTTTAGTGGATTCAATCATCTTATTGTTACTACCAACAATAATCATGTCGTCAATGTAAAGACATAAAATGACATAACCATCTTTAGTCTATTTGACGTAAACACATTTGTCACATTCATTAATTTTAAATTCACTTTCTGTCGTAACATTATCAAATTTTTTATGCCATTGTTTGGGTGCTTGTTTCAAGCCATATAGTGATTTCACAAATTTACAAACTTTCTTTTCGTGGCCTGGTGAAGAAAACCCCTCGGGTTGTTCCATATAGCTTTCTTCTTCTAAATTTCCATTTAAAAAGACAGTTTTAACATTCATTTAATGTACTTCAAGATTTCGCAAAGTGGCAATCGCAAGTATCAACCTAATAGATGTTATTCTCGTCACTGGAGAATACGTGTCAAAGTAATCAAGGCGTTCCCTTTATTTGTAACCTTTTATTACTAATCTGGTCTTTACTTTCGATAGTTCCATCTGCTCTCATTTTCCTTTTCAAAATCTATTTATAGTCTAGTGGTTTACTTCCTGGATGAAGATCCACTAGCTCCCATATATAATTTTGCAATATGGAATAAATTTCACTTTTAATGACCTTCTTCCATTGAGGTTTTTTCGATGAATTCACAGTCTCTTGATAACTTTAAGGTTCACTTTCTAGCATATAAGTCAGAAAATCAGGACCATACGATTTTTCTGTCCTTTCCCTTTTGCTACGTCTAACCTCTCTCCTAGTTATTCATCATGACTATTTTCACTTATAGTCTTATATATTCGTTTGGAAGAGCTTGCTTCCTCTTTGGACTTGTACAGAAATACATATTCAAAGAATGAAGCATTTTTTGATTCCAATATCGTGTTTTTGTATATGTCTGGGATTTTAGAATCATACACAAGAAACTGATAAGCACTATTATTGTGTGCATAGCCAATGAAGATGCAATCTACCATTTTTGACCATATTCTTACATTCTTTGGTGTTGGAATAGCCACTTTGGCAAGACACCTCCACACTTGTAAGTATTTACAGGAAGACTATCTTCCTTTCCATAACTTATAAGGGGTCTTTTCCATTTTTTTTCGGGGCATCTTATTTAAAAGGTAATTTGCTGATAACACAGCTTCCTCCCACATGTTTTAAGGTAAACCAGAACTTACTAGCATTACATTCATCATTTCCTTTAAAGTACGATTTTTTCGTTCAGCAACACCGTTTTGTTACAGTGAATAAGGTGCGGTGGTTTCATGTATTATTCCATGTTGTGCACAGAACTCCGCAAATGGTGCTTCATACTCACCACCTCGATCGCTTCTTAACACCTTAATTTTCTTATTAAGTTAAGTTTCAATTTCATTCTTGTAGAGAACAAATTTCTCTATAGCTTCATCTTTACTTTTTGGTAAATACGCATAACATTATTTGATACTATCGTCGATAAAAGTAATAAAATACTTGTTGTCACCTCTTATTTGTACAAGTTTTAAGTCACATACGTCACTGTAAATTAAATAAAGTGGTTCTGTGTTCCGTTCAATTGATTTAAACGATGACCTTGTCAATTTTGTCTGAACACAAGTTTCACATTTATGTTTTGAATCAATGTGGAACTTGGGTATGCAATTCAAGTTAACTAGTCTTAATAAAGTATCATAACTAACATGTCCTAGTCTACCGTGCCACAAATTGGAAGACTCAAGCAAATAAGCAGAAGAGTTCGCTTTATTCAATTTTGGTCTAACAACCATTACATTGAGTTTAAATATACCGTCGAAAACACATCATTTTTCGACAAACATTCCACTTTTTGACAAAATAACTTTGTCTGACTCAAATACAATGCGAAAGTCATGCTTATTCAAAAGCGACCCGGACACTAGATCCTTGTGAATTTTCGGCACATATAGCACATTGTTGAGAGTCAGCTCTTTTCCCGAGGTCATCTTCAGAACTACCTTTCCTTATCCCTTGATTTTAGAAGTTGCTGAATTTTCCATGAACAACTTCTCTCCATTTTCAATTGCTTCAAACGCAGCAAACAGCTCCTTATCATAGCCCATGTGCCTCGTAGCACCGGTGTCAATCCACCACTCCTTAGAGTTTGAACCCACCATGTTCACTTTATAAATGACAGCCGACAGATTCAGCTCCGACACATCTTGCGTCATGTAGTCAACCACATTTGCTTCTTTCTTCTTCTTTGGAAATCTGCACTCCGAAGACTTGTGGCCCACTTAATTGAAGCATTTGCCTTGAAATTTCTTCTAAGAAATTCCACATTTTGGTCCTTGTTTGATCTTTTTGCCACCAGATGACCCAGACTTTTTTTTGTAGTTCTTACTACTTTTGACCATACTCCACAACATTAGCTTTAGCAGTATCAGGATTGAACTATTTCTTTTCAGAACTCTTGTTGTCTTCTTCAATTCGAAATCTCACAATTAGTTCTTCAATGTTCATTTCCTTTCGCTTGTGCTTCAAATAATTTTTGAAATCTTTCCATGCAGGGGTCAATTTTTCAATAATTGTAGCCACTTGAAAAGTTTTACTCAAAATCATCCCTTCAGCATGAATTTCGTGAAGAATCACTTGGAGTTCTTGTACTTGACTGACAACTATTTTGAAGTCCACCATTTTATAGTTTAGGAATCTGCCGACAATGAACTTTTTAGCCCCGGCATCCTCAGTTTTATATTTTCAGTCCAAAGACTCTCACAACTCCTTAACGATTTTCATAGTACTATACATATTGTATAGCGTGTCTGCTAAGCTGTTCATAATATAGTTTCGGCACAAAAAAATTCGAATAGTTCAAAGAATCAAGTGCACCGATGGCTTGAATATCTCCCTCACCCTCATTGAGTTTTGGAGCAGTCTCAGTCAAAAATCTTGTAAGATTCAAAATGGTCATATAAAATAGCATTTTCTGCTGCCACATTTTGAAATTCAAGCCATTAAATTTCTCCAATTTTTCTCTATGATTAACCGAAACACTAACGGTATGGCCAGTTGTTGGAGTCATGGTTTGACTCACAACATGACTTGACAATCTAGCTACAGTCTGAGCCACAACAGAGCTTGGCCCTTAAGCCATAACTGAGCCCATAGCCTGATTTTCAGTAGGCACAGATTGGGTCACATCCATATTGGTTGATTCGGTTGTCATTTCTGAAAATCAAACAAAAAATTTAGTTTTCAAAATTAACAGTATAAGAAATCAATTTTTTTTTAGGAATCAGTTTTAAGTTTGTTGGAATATAGTGGTGTTAATGAAGCCGGATTATCACATACCGTATATGTAGTTTAGATAACGATTTTGAGCATACCGTATATGCAGCTTACCCTATTTGCAGGTAGCTTGTCGTAATTGTAGCTTACCGTACTTGCAGATAGCTTACCATATTTGTAGCTTACTGTATATGCAGCCTACTGTATTTACAGCTTACAGTATATGTTGCCTACCGTATATGTTTTTAACCGTATTTGCACATATTTTCTTTATCCTTTTCATATATACCGTATTTCCACTTACACATAAAAATATTGTATATGTAATATACATATACCGAATTGTATTTACTAACTGTTAGCAAGAAAATTCAGATACATTTTTTTTCTTTTTCTATTTTTATCTCTAACATAAATATAAAACAAGTAAACTGCAAAATATATGAATCTAGTAAATTTCAAACGTATAAATTGCTAAATAAATAAATAATCGTAAGAATAAATTGCAAATATGTAAATTGCAGAAAATAAATAAAATTTCAACCCAAGGCCTGTGCGAGCACAGTTTCCTTAAAATAGATTCGCTCCCTCACCGTAAGTGCTTGAGATTTAATCCGAGCATCTGTTTTCCAGGATACAACGATAACAATAGAATTCGAGCACTGTAGAAACTACTCCGACGAATTGAGTTTGTATCGAACAATATCACCACCAAGATGACGCTGAAAATGCAACAGATTATGTATGCAGACAACACTAATTTGACATATTTCGTATGTATGCAGTATTCTTGTGGTTAGAATTGCTGAAAAATGAGATTTAATATAAGATTAAATCTACCTATTAACTCCATAGCAATAAACACTAGTGTTGCTTCAATTTCTAGGAGTTTTGGCAGTTTTCGAAAACTATAAGGTCAGTTGAAGAAAGCAAAAAATTGCAAAACGTGGACACTCCAAACGGGCCAATTTTTGCTCCGTTCGGTCCGACAGTCGTGTACGCAGGTCGAGTCCACACACAAGTTCAAAGTCCGAAGGTAATTTTGGTCCATGATTTGCACCCCCTGCACGCGCATTAATCTTTGAACTCCAATTTCTCATTCACCCATTCATCAATTTTGGCAAATAAATATATGATTTCGATACTCTCACGGAGGAGAACAAGGATCAACTTCGATCTTCCAAATTTGACCAACGGGTCCCACACAAATTTTATGCCAACATCATCCACTAGCCCATTTTTTCCAACATATTTTTGATTCAGCAACACAGAATGCAAGAAAGAACTCTGGAGTTTGCCACGGTTACAGAAGTGTCGAACACTTCTTCGATGATTGCCTGATAAAACTTTGACGCCCACATTGTATGCATGGATTTCAGAAGTTTTTCGAGGTTGAAAGGGACACTATTAACAAATGCAAATTCTTCAAATGTTGCAGTGTGAAGTGTGGGTTTTGGGATTAGTGTCAAGATGGAAAAGTAATCGGTGAATCTAGTGATGCCAGCTTTATTTTGGCTAAACCAGCGGTCCACGAAGAAGTTGATGATATGTGACGAATGTTTTGATCTCAAGTTGGCTGAATAACAAAAAAGAGCTCTTGATTTCTGTGAATGTGAATATGACAAAAAAATCACTTGTCGAGGGGAAAATGAAGGAGACAGACGCGTCTTGATTAGTGGTTTATGGTCAACTGGTTATGTTATGTTAACTAGCGACATGCTGTAAATTTGAATTTGGTCAATTAGTTTATTACAGTCAATTGGTAGATTTTGGTTGAACTTGAATTTTTTATTTCATATACCTTGTGTCCTGTTAACACATTGGGTGTTCGTTAAATTATAATGTAATCAGTTTAGAGTTGGTTAAATCTTGTCTACACGAGATTAGAAAAGCATAAGGAGTGATTCTACATGAGAGGTGTAAGGAAAAATGACCACAAGAGGGTTGGGATTGCAAATAAATCAACAACACTTGATTGATTATGTTCTAGTATGAGTGTGAGTTCAAGGTTGGCTAATCGCACCCACACTAAGTCGAGTATCGAATAAGTAAAAATTTATTTTTGATATTGTTTGGAGCTTTCTAAAGTGTTACTTAAATTCGAACTTGAGGCATACGGTAAGTTGTTCAATGTTGAGCCCAATATTTGTGACCTATGTGCAACTAGTAATATGATCTATGCCTGAGTTTTGTTTTGTTCGGGGTTGAACAAAGGTTTTAGTTTGGGGTGTTTGATAAGTGCATTTTGTGCACTTATTTAGACCATATTATTAAGTTTTTATGTCACAAAAGTGTTAATTGTTACTTAACTTGAGAAATTTTTTGTTTATTTCAGTGATGAATCGGTTCCTAAGCAGTTGAAAAAGAAAAAAAGGGGGAAATCCAAAGTATGAGGACTAAATTGCAACATTTCAATAGTTGATTCGGATCACAAAATGAAGATTAAAGATATTGCTGGTTCAATTGGATGCAATTAAAAGTCAGAGGGTTGAAAATGCAAGAGAAAATGCTTGAAAGAATAAAAAATCGACTTCGAAGGCTAAAATGCAACATATGAAAAAAAAATTTGTCTGGGCGACAGCCCAGTTATAAATACAGGACGATCTCCCAACGTGATTTTTTAATTACCAAAAATAAATTCTTGGCCTGAGCTACTGCCCGAGTTTTGCATGGGCGACAGCCCAAGCTAATCGCAATGAGAAAATCTGATTTCCTTTTTTAAATGAAAGTCTTATGGAAACAAATCTTGGAGAGTCTTTTAAAGCCCTAGGGACGTCCAAAAACACACACCATGCATTATACATTATTTTGGAAGGATTTTAAGAGAAAGAAGAAGGAAGAACAAGGAGATTCTATCCAAGATTCAAAGTCTCACTTCAAGAATTCAATATGGTGATGTCTTTTCTTGATTTTTATTGTTGTGTTCTTCTTCCCATCATGTTAGGCTAGAAAAATCTATAGTAGGAGATCGGTGAACCTTATAATGTCATATTTAATTCTTTGTTCCGTATTTTGACATTAAAATACGTATTGATTGTTTGAATGATTTATATGCATTTAATTACGTCCATAATTATGGGCTCGTAATTGTGTGAGTTTTGGTGATTTGTTTCATCGATTCGAAAGAAGAGGAATAAATTTGACATTGTATAAATCATCGTAAGGTCTGATAGGGGATATAAATATACCCCTATGCTTTGCGTAAATCTCTAAGTACTCACAAAACTACATGCATTCTCGTATATTTGCATCCGTCATAGAGATATAGGCTGGTGGTGTATGAGAACAATTCATCTCGAGAGAAAGTGTTGGATAGATTTATGAGTATTAATTCTTCAAAATTTCATCGTGTTGTCAAAGTGTGGAATTAAGGTTAAATTGAACATTACTTGGAAATTCGTGATCCTAGTGTATCTCACATTCATTGAATACATTTAACTTGCGTCTCAAATGTCAAATTGTATTTTAGTTAATTTAAACGTTGTTTTGCATAGCATACCATCCAATTCATAATATTGGCACTTTAGCTTAGATTTAGAATTTCTTAGGATAAAAACTCATAATTGATCATTTAGATTCAATTAAGGTCGAGATAAATATAATTGAACTACTCAATCTCTGTGGGACGATATTCGAACTCTAAAAATCCACTTTATTACTTGTTAATGAACCGTACACTTGCGATGATTTAAATAAAAAAAATATTTAGTGAACAACAGTTGCTCAACTGTGCTTTCGCCCCGCTTCGTACAATTGTCAAAGCGGTACACATAAAAATCGGTCAACAAATCTCATCTCTGAATCTGTTTCGCGCGGGTTAGTCGCTAACAATTAAAAAGGGTCAGACGATTGTGTAAGGGACGAAACCTCTTGAGACAAAGTCCCAAAAAGGGGTGTTCTTTTATTGGCGATGACTTTACAATTGGAAATGAAAAACAACGTGCCTCCAAGGGGCGCAAGCACACGAGTTACTGAAAGAAAAGTGCTTAAGTCTAAAAACTAAGGAAATGAAAATTACATGTTCTCTGTTCGAGAGTTTTGGATTCGGTCCTTTGCTTCTATGTCATTTCTCCCTTTTATACTTCATAGACGATCTCTTTGTGATCAACTACTCTAAAAACTGCTTGATCGTCCTATAACTACCCACTTTCTTCGTAATGGCCACCTTGTTACGAAAACTGCCTTTTAACTGCTGCCATTACCCTTCATCGTTCAACCGCTTTCGATTGAATTCCTTGAATTGTGGAACGTGATAGGGCTGCTTTAATAACTGCTTTGATAACTGCAACCACGACGCGTTATGTTTGTTAATACCTTGGGCGACTTGAAGGTTTGGGCGAGAATAGAGTAACAGTTCTGGATGACCGTATGACACTCTATTCGTTCAGATTCTGGGCGACTTGCAAACTTGGGCGATGGCGTTACCGCATTCTTAGGCCTCCTTATTTGGGCCTTCATCTTGATTTGTTCGATTGGGCTTCGTTCTTTGGGCTATCTGATTTGGGGACCCTCCAATTGGGCTTCACTCCTTGGGCTGTTCGATTTTGGCTAAATTTTTATGTGTCAACAATTACCCCCCAATATGGCAGAATTAATAATAATTATTGAATTTTGCCATATTCACTTTGTGTTTCCAGCAACATTCGAAATTCTCAAGAATTTCAATCATTGTTTCCTTCTATAACTTGAAAAGGTGCGTCGTTTTGTAAACCCTTATAAACCCCAAACACGCCATTTCACTGCTACCAAACCACGCCTCATATTTTTTGCGTCTCTTTCACGATTCACTGTTCATCTTTTGCTTCCTTGCTACGTAACCCTGAAAAGCTTCGTTCCTTCTCCAATGGCTGCTTCACAATCTCAAGCTAGCTATTCCTTTAGTTTTGATGACTTTCAGGGACTTCTAAGTCGCCCATACATAACCCCAAGTTTTCTCGCGCCCGTCGACGTTGGACGTAATGAGTTTTACTTGGGCCCTTTCTTCAATAATGCGGAGGCAGTTGAACAGGCGGCGGTGGGTCAGCTGTTTTCTTGCACTCATGGCCCTCCTTTTCTAAACTCTCTGCCGCTGGGGCCACTTCGCGAAAGAGGTATTCGCACTTGACCCAAATCTAATGTAGCTTTTCGTAGGTGGCATGCTCGCCTTGTGGGTCATAGTTCTACTAAGGCACTTTTTGATAGCGCTAGGATTTCTGATTTGTTGGAAATCTCTATCTGTCCCCCTACTTTCGATTCAGCACTCTTTTCAATTGCTTTGAGTTTTTGGTCTTCTGAGTATAACACCTTTATTTTCCCTCTTGGCCCCATGTTTATTACCTTAAGGGACGTTGGGGCCCTGGTGAGTCTGCCACCTTTGGGCGATACCATTTTTCCTGGTATCTTAGTTTCTGGTGGCGCCCCAAAGTTTAGTAGAAACTACACTGATTCTTATTCAAGCCTGCAGACCCTTCACAATCATTCGAGCGCTGAGCCTACCCATACTGAGCGAGTGGCCTTCCTTTTAGTTTGGCTTTGTAAATATGTTTTGTGCGTGCCAAGTATAAAGCATTCTCTGAGTTATTTACCTATAGCGCACGAATTGGCACGTGGAAGGCCTTTGAACTTATGTTCTTTATTTTTGGCTGCCCTTTATAGAGGCATGGCCTCTCCTCAAGCTCAATTGAAGAATGGTGCATCTCCCACTGGCAGTGGACCTCTTTGGTTCACTCAACTGTGGTTGAGATCCTATTTTCCATTGCTTGGTGCTCCATCCATTTCTCGCCCTTCTGCTAGCTGTTATGGGCTAGCCATGGAGCCCTTAACTCTTGTAAATATGTCCAGAAGGGACATTTTTTCATTCTTTTATTCTTTGGATTCAATCCCTTCCTTTTTTCCTTTTCCTCCTTTTTTGACTCCAAATTATGTACATCCCCCTTCCACTATAGATAACGCGAGCACCTCCCTGCTCACTTGGATCCAGTTTTTAACTGGGATGGAGCTATTTCATGATATTCTAACTGGGACCAATGCCAAAGCGGGGGTAGAGATTTATGCTCCCCAATTTTTTGCTCGTCAGCTTGGTTTTGGCCAAACTTGGCCTGTTCCTCCTTGCTATTCAAGGAACTTAGTTGACCGTTTTCATACCATTACTAAGGCGGAGGCAGAGGCTATAGATGCTCGTAATCTTCTTTTAACCAGTCATTTTTCATTGACCCCCTTCAATTCTAGCCACGCCATTCACTCTCTTTTTGAACAACTCTGGCCGTCGGTGAAGCGCAGATTATTTGCGACTGATGCCAATCATGTCTTTCATTCATTAGACCAGCCGAGCATTTCTTCTCCTCCTCCTGTTTTTGTCACTCCTTTGTCTGTTCGGAGTCCCTCTCCTTCTCGTCGCACTAAACAGTCTGCTCGTCCATCTTCTTCTCTCCCTGCTAAGCCTACTACGGCCAAGAGTGCTCCAAGCCGCAAACGGCCAGCCTCAGCATCTCCCATTCTGGAGGATGATGTTGATGATGATGATGATGCCCCTCTTATCGTCAGGAGGAAGGTAACTAAATTGGTTTACTTACAAGTATACTTTTCCACATTTGAAACTTTTCTGTGTGCTGATGGTTTTTTGGACTTTTCAAAAAAGCTCAGCCTCTCCTTCAAAGGCTTTGGCATCGACAACTCCTGCTCCACCATCCTCTGCTGAGGCTATTTCATCCAAACCGGTTGATGAGGGGACTACGCTTAAAGATACATCTTCAGTCCCAGAGTCCTCATCACAACCCATGGATGAGCCACCTTCTTCCCAGGGCGTCGACCCCCCAAACATTGAAGCAGAAGGTAATTCAATTTTTCGATGTCTTACCTTTGCTCGTGCTGTTGGTTTCTGACTTGTTGCTCTTGGGTTTTGCAGATACTCCTATGAGTCCGCCCGTTGTGGCAACATCTTCTCGCTCAGACAAGGAGAAGTCCTCACGAATGGAGGAGTCGTTGGTGGCAGATTTGGTTGAGGGCATGCCATCTTCCACGATTGTTGATGAGGTAGTCTTTGCTTCACTTCTATTTCTATTTTATTCGTTATGGTGAGCATCTTTAATATTAGCAATTTTCTTTGCAGGATGCTAACAGGATTGTGCGTTCTATCCAAGACTTGTTCGCTACCTAGGGGCAAGTCCAGATGTCTCGCCCTGCTCTATCTGATCGTCCTACTGCTTCTTCAGAGGAAGACTTGAAGTTCCTGAAGGAATCAATATTTGAGTACGTATCCTTCATGGATATGGATATTGGAAGGGCTAGTGCTGCCAGGCACAAGGATGAACTTGAGCACTTGAGTGCGAAGTTGGAGCAAGCACTGACGCTTCCGTCGCTCAATCTTTCTGCTGATTTTAAAGCAACGTTGAAGGTTATCCATTCCGAGGTCCTTTCTATGCTGGCCAAGAATGCTGAACTAAAGGCCAAGCGTACTCAATATCTTCGAGCCGTAGCTGAGAAAGGGTCTTTGCGTATGGAGATTAACAAGGCTCAGGACGAGTTGAAAGAAATCTCTTCCGAAGTCATGATTGAAGACTCTTTGATGGTTAACTTGGCTGCTCAAATGAGGGAACTTCAAGCTAAAATGGACGACTGTAGGGCGAGGATGGTTGCTAAAAAGTGCAACGCCTCCCAGGGAATTGAGCGAACTAAATCCTTGGTCGAGCAGTACAAGAAGTTGGAAGTTGATGATGATGACGTCGCGGCTGTATTGAACATCACTTCCTCTCGACAGAACGAGGATTGGGAAAAACTTAGGGAACGAATTCGTTCCATATGGGGTAGACTGTAATTAAGACATGCGATGTCTTTTTTCTTTTGTAATTCGATTTTTCCCTTTGTAACTTTGTTCATCATTAATGAACATTAACTTCTTGTGCATTTATTTGACGTTTATTTTTTAGTCATCAATTCTTTAATCACTTAACTGCTTTGCACTAAGAATCTTGTCCATTTCTTTTTGATATTTCCACCACTTTTCCCAAGACTTTAGGCTATTTAATTCCGTTTATTAGATAGAAATGTGGCTGTTCATATTCTATCTCTTCATCTTCACCCCCTATAAATGCTTCGCATTTTTCATCTTCTATCTTCATCTCTTCATTTTCTTCTTCGAAACCAATTTGCTGCCATTTCTTAGCATTCTGACGATCAATCTGATTCAAAATGGACTGTTTAGTTCGTCCACCTTACTATTTACCTTGACGTCACCTTTGGTATGGGAGGTATAGGAAATATTTTCTGGCCAGCAGCGAAGTTCTTTCCTGCAAAGTTCTTCCCATCGTCTCTTTATTCTTCACAAGGAGTCAATGATGGAAGGCAATTTTTGGGCTGCTTGTGGGCCACTTTGCTTGCTGAGAGTGCTTCTCAGCTTGCCTGCTGAGATTGCTTCTCAGCCTCTTTGCTCGCCATTGCAGCGATGCATTTAGGAAGGTGGTGAGGCCAGTAACCCTCTTACTCGGCAATCCCACCATTGCAGCGATGCATTTAGGAAGGCGGTGTGAAGCTTACTCAGCGATCAACTGGGAGATTATCTTACTTTAGTTGTATTTTGTAGCACATCCATTATTTATATCTTTTGTATTCTTGTAATGAACGTTTGATAATAAAGAACTTTATTCGAACGTATTTCGCTCTGACCTTATTATCTTTTGATCGTTCAAAATGTTTGGTTATGTTTTTATCTGTTCACATTCCCATAAAGAAGGAACATATTTTTTCAAATATTTGCCGTTAATGAATCTTACGTGCTTGGTGCCGTCTAAATCTTCCAAGTGGTACGCTCCATTGGGCAACACACAGTTTATTTTGTATGGTCCATCCCAATTGGGTGACCACTTCCCATACTTTGGATCTTTGCTATCCAAAGGGAGTATCGTCTTCCAAACTAGTTCACCCAGGCTGAACGACTTGGCTATAACTTTTTATTATAAAACTTAGCCATTCTTTGCTTTTGAACTTGCAACCTATCCAAGACGTCCAACTTCAATTCGTCTAAACTCAATAAATTTTGAACTAGTGATTCGGCATATTCATCATCATTCAACTTATGTTGCAAGCACACTCGAATCGATTGCACGTTGATTTCCATAGGCAAAACGGCCTCCTGTCCATAAATAAGTTGGAAAGGAGTAACTTTGGTACTTGACCGAGGTGATGTTCTATAAGCCCATAAGGCCTTGTTCAAACATTCGTGCCAATTTCTGGCGTTTTCATCTATCATCTTTCTGATGATATTTTTTAGAATCTTATTAGAAGATTTCGCTTGTCCGTTGGATTGAGCGTAGTACGGTGTGGAGTTTACTAATTTAACCCCAAATTCGCTCAAAAATTTGTTCACTTGATCCCCATTTAAAGATGTTCCGTGATCTACCATTAAAGTTTGTGGAATTCCAAACCTATAAATAATGTGATCACGGATAAACTCTATAACATTCTTCTGGGTGATCTCTTTCAAAGGTACCGCCTCTACCCATTTGGTGAAATAGTCGGTTGCAACTATAACAAAAGTATGTTGCTTGGACGATGGAGGGTAGATCTTCCCTATCAGATCCATCGCCCAACCTTTGAACGGCTGAGGTTTAATAATAGGTGACATCTCTCGTGCTGGCACCTTTTGTATTGGACCATGCTTTTGGCATGCTAAATAACTTTTTGCATACTGAACGCATAGTTCTCCCATCTTTGGCCAAAAATATCCACTCCTAATAATTAACCATCTCATCCTTTGGCCAGCTTGATGAGCTCCACATATCCCTTCGTGCACTTCAGCCATGATCGTTTTGGCTTCTTGCAAACTTACACACTTTAGTAATACACCATCAGAGCGTTTCTTAAACAACTCTTCATCTATTAGTGTGTAATTCAGCAAACATAGCTTCGTTTTCCTACTAATCCCTCCATTAGGTTCTTTAAGGAACCCTTTAATCTCTGTTCTCCAATCCACTGCATCTCCATCTTGTATACAGTGAAGTTCAATTTTTCTCGCCCTTCTTAGAGTTACGGGCAATATGGTTCCACACTCACAAGTAGACTTCCAATTCAAGACCTTTGAGCACCCTGAAGCCCTTTGGGCCAACTCATTTGCCACGTCGTTATATATC
>NC_036252.1:14052682-14075688 GCF_002742605.1 Olea europaea var. sylvestris
TTTAGTTCGCCTTGCACAGTTAGAAATAAAGTGTCTTAAAAAGTTTACTTAGCCTAGAAACCTTTGCAACTCCTTTTTGTTGCTAGGTGGTTTGGCTTCTAAGATAGCCTTCGCTTTATTTTTATCAAGTTCATTCCTTCTCTTGTGTACTAAAAAACCGAGAAAGTTCCCTGCATTAACACCAAATGCACACTTCAAGGGATTCAACTTTAGCTTATATTGCCTCATTCTTTCAAACGAACATCTCAACTGTTCGAAATGGTCCTCTTCTTTAATGAACTTGACTACTATGTCGTCTACATACACCTCAACAAACTTGCCTATCATATCATGAAAGATTAAATTCATTGCCCTTTGATAAGTTGCTCCTACATTTTTTAGGCTGAAAGGCATAACCACCCATTCAAAACATCCTAGAGACCCAGGGCATCTAAAGGCAGTTTTGTGTATGTCTTCTTCAGCTATATAAATTTGATTGTATCCTGAATACCCATCCATGAAAGAATACATGACATGTCCGGCAGTTGAATCTACTAAAGAATCCACCGTGGGCATTGGATATTCATCTTTGGGCGTAGCTATGTTTAAATTCCTAAAGTCTATACACACCCTTAGTTTACCATTCTTTTTTAGTACTGGCACAATATTCGACAACCATTCAACATATCTGGCTGTTCTTATAAAACATGCTTTCAATAATCGCTCTATCTCTTTCTTAATTTCAGGGAGTATATTAGGGGCAAAACACCTAGGAGGTTGCCTATGAGGTTTAAAATTAGGCTTAGTTGGTAACCTATGTTCCACCAAATCTCTATCTAAACCAGGCATTTGTTCATATTCCCAAGCAAAACAATCTTTGTACTCTTTTAACAAAGCGATTAATTTGTTACTAACCTCTTGGTCGAGCATCTGGCTGATGAACGTTGGGTGATCTTCTCCTTCATCGCCAATATTTACTTTGATCAGAGGGTCTTGTGCTTGAGCGTATCCAGGTTTGGCAATCCGCATCACTTCGTCATCCAGTTCTCTTGTAAGTACTTCCTCTTCCAAACAGTCCACCTTGTTGACTTCTCAGTCAATGCTTTGCTCTAACTCGAATATTGCCAACTTGTCCTTTAGCGCTTTTAGGGCAGTCTCTTCCTTCGCCTTGTCACTGCATTCCTTATTGAAAGCCATCAGTCTGGCTTTGAAGGCCTGAATGTCGGCCATTTGCTTTTGTAACTTAGAGTCCATTCAAGACTCCTTAATTATTCTTTTGCCAATTACTGGCTCTTCCAGGACCACTATGTTTGGCCTCATTTGTTTGAACATCTCAGTGAGTGCGTCCAATGAGAATGGTTCTTCGTTTTGCGCGACAACTTGAGTTTCTTCCCTGTCTTGTACCACTCTGACAGGTCCATAGTTTCCTTCGTACATGAACTTTTCCACAGAGTTTGCTTCTGCGACAAAAGGCCTATGATCAGCCTGTACCACCTCTGCTTCGCCTTTGTCATTCCAAAAAATCAGGCATTGATGGAGCGACGAGGGTATACAGCGACTTCCGTGTATCCAATCTCTTCCTAGGAGCACGTTGTAACTAGTGGGACCATCTATTACGAAGAAAACAGTGGTCTTAGTAGTCGTACCTATAGTTATGTCCAATGGCATAACTCCCTTAGCTGAAGTTGCTCCTCCATTGAAGCTAGTGAGGATGACTTCTGTAGGAATCATGTCACCCTCTGTCTTCGCGAACTTCCTCATCATCCTGGATGGAATAGTGTTTATAGCTGCTCCATTGTCGACAAGCACTTTTGCCACCGGGACACCGTTAACTAGAGCTTTAACGTATAATGGCCTCAAGTGTTTGGTCAATTTCATGGCTGGCCGTTTAAAAATAACTTTTTCGGTAGCCTCTATTTCTACTTCCTGCTTGTTTTCTGTCGAATTATCCCCCTGTGATAAGTCGATGTGCAGTATATCACGCTGATCCTGTGTCTCCTGAACTTCCTTCCTACTTCTTTCTAATGCTTCCTCATCAGTTATCCAACCTGTGGGAGGGGGCATTATTCTTAGAGGTGACCCATACTTTTCAGAGCGAGGCACTCTCTTCTTTCTTTTGGGTGTCCTGTACAGTACGTAGAAATCGAAAGAACGCCCAGATGGTTCCCCCAACAAGTCTACTTCGCGGACTCCTTCTTGATGTAGTTGCTTAAACAGAGTATTGCGCGATACTCCTCTCTTTTTTCTTTCTGCTTCTAGATCGATTTCTTCTTCAATGTCCGTCATCCCATCGTCTTCCTCGTCGTTGTAGGCCGATCCAGAAGTCTGACCTTCTTCACATACCAACACGCAGGCTTCTCCTTCGTTGTCCTCCCTCTCTTCTTCCTTTTCCTTATTCTTGAATTCATTGGCCAGTAGGTAATTATTGGCCACGACAGAAGGCAACGTACCGAATTAGATAGCAAGGGGCTGATCTGGATCTTCTTCATCCCTTTTGTCCCTCTCAAACCTCGATCTCCCAGAAGAGGTTTCAGGCAGTTCCTTCATTGATTCATCTGTACCGATTTCTTTACTACCTTTGAGGACGTTTTGATTGGCTACTTTGAGTAATTTAGGCGCTTTAGGATGTGGCACTCCCTGTTGCTGCCTCATCATCCGTCCATAGTTTCGTTGGAAACGCCTTTGTTGTGTCCTAATCATCTCATCGAAGGGTATTGTCCTTCCTGCATTGTACTGGAATGAATGCCATACATTTGGCCGGCGAGGTTGCGGCCTGAATGTTCTTCCATTCTCTGCTGGCCTGAACTACCTCTCAAAAGGCGGTCCTCTATAGAATGATGTACCTAGCCCTCTACCGGACTGAGTGTTTGGAAAGAAGGTAGGGCGATAAGGATGCTGCCATGTCCCTGACTTCTCCGTATTTCCATTCACTTCTCTTTTACACCTTGCACACAGGATGTCTTCGTCCTTTCTTGGTTCTTTCCCCTTGATTCGTTCAAAGACGCTGGGATGTGGTCTAGGATCTTCTTCTCCTACATCTATGACCAACTTGAATTTTGGCAACTTGTTCTTAAATCCAGATGTCACCATGTTTATTCCAAGTGGCTGTGGGAAAGGATTCTCGTCCACTGCCATCTTTTTCTTATCATCGAACGTAATTCGTCCTGATCCAATGGCATCCTGTTCAACGACGTCTTGCGTGAGTTCTCCAAGTAATGCTCGCATGGTTCGAGGACTGAACTCCGTCATTGGTTTGTAACGATTGTTACTGCTCTGGTTCTGTCCATCTGTTCGTGGAGAGGCATGCTGCTCCTCATATGGCTCGATCACAGACTAGACTCCTCCCTGACTTGCTGCTTCCTTATCGGATCTCTGAGGCATATTGTCTCCCCTTTTGTACTTTCAACACCTAACACCACTATCCCACCGGGCGTGCCAAATTGTTTCGCGCGGGTTAGTCGCTAACAATTAAAAAGGGTCAGACGATTGTGTAAGGGACGAAACCTCTTGAGACAAAGTCCCAAAAAGGGGTGTTCTTTTATTGGCGATAAACTTTACAATCGGAAACGAAAGACAACGTGCCTCCAAGGGGCACAAGCACACGAGTTACTGAAAGAAAAGTGCTTAAGTCTAAAAACTAAGGAAATGAAAATTACATGTTCTCTGTTCGAGAGTTTTGGATTCGGTCATTTGCTTCTATGCCATTTCTCCCTTTTATACTTCATAGACGATCTCTTTGTGATCAACTACTCTAAAAACTGCTTGATCGTCCTATAACTACCCACTTTCTTCGTAATGGCCACCTTGTTATGAAAACTGCCTTTTAACTGCTGTCATTACCCTTCATCGTTCAACCGCTTTCGATTGAATTCCTTGAATTGTGGAACGTGATAGGGCTGCTTTAATAACTGCTTTGATAACTGCAACCACGACGCGTTATGTTTGTTAATACCTTGGGCGACTTGAAGGTTTGGGCGAGAATAGAGTAACAGTTCTGGGTGACCGTATGACACTCTATTCGTTCAAATTCTGGGCGACTTGCAAACTTGGGCGATGGCGTTACCGCATTCTTGGGCCTCCTTATTTGGGCCTTCATCTTGATTTGTTCGATTGGGCTTCGTTCTTTGGGCTATCTGATTTGGGGAC
The DNA here is from genome assembly GCF_002742605.1 of Olea europaea var. sylvestris. NCBI lineage: Eukaryota > Viridiplantae > Streptophyta > Magnoliopsida > Lamiales > Oleaceae > Olea > Olea europaea. The sequence goes on from NC_036252.1 coordinate 14,056,808, forward strand.
CCTCCAATTGGGCTTCACTTCTTGGACTGTTCGATTTGGGCTGAATTTTTATGTGTCAACAGAATCGTTCTATTATTGTTAACTTCTTTGGTTTGTTAGAAATTAAGTGTTTATTTTTTGAGTTTTGACATTTCGTATTTGTATGTCCTTGTATTTTCGTCAATATTATTGGAAAACATTCTTTGGTTTGTTAAAACGAAGTTTCCATTTTACAAGTTTGACATTCACGAGACTTATTCATAAGTCAATTATTTACTATTGAGATTCTTCCTTGAAAATTTGACAGAGATGGTGTTTATTTTTTCCAATTTTGACATTTTGTATTTGTTTGTCCTTGTTTTTTGGTCAACATTACTGGAAAACATTATTTGGTTTGCTGAAAATGAAGTTTCCATTTTTACAAATTTTACATTTGCTAGACTTATTCGTAAGTCGATTATTGGCTATTGGGATACTTCCTTGAAGATTTGATAGAGATGCTAAAGTTTCAATTTTTTTTTTGTTTGACATTTGCTAGAGTTACAAGTATTGTTAATGTGTTTGATTCAACAACACATAATGTAGGGAAAGAACTCTGGAGTTTGCTACAGTTGCAGGAGTGTTGAATACTTCTTTGGTGATTGCCAGATAAAATGTTGATGCCCATGTTGTATGCATGGATTTCAAATGTTTTTCAAGGTTGAAAGGAACACTGTTAACAAAGGTAAATTCTTCAAATGTTGCAGTGTGATTAGTGCAAAGATGGAGAAGTGATCGGTGAATCTAGTAACGTCAAGTTTACTTTGGCTAAACTAGCTGTCCACGAAGAAGTTAATATGCCATGAATGTTTCAATCTCAAGGTCGGTTGAATAACGAATACGAGCTATTGATTTCTGTGAATGTGAACATAATGGTTCGTCGGGGAAAATTACCCGCCGAAGGGAAAATGAAGAGGACAAACACGGCTTGATTAGTGGTTTTTGGTCAACTGGTTATGTTATGTTAACTAGCGACATGCTGTAAATTTGAATTTGGTCAACTAGTTTAGTACAGTCAATTGGTAGGTTTTGGTTGAACTTGAAGTTTTTACTTCATGTACCTAGTGTCTTGTTAGCACATTGGGCATTCATTCAATTATAATGTAATTAGTTTAGAGTTGATTAAATGCTTGGCTAGTTATGTTTTGGAATCATAAAATGGCACTACTTGTTATGGTTTTTTGATTGACTTTGTAAAAACTCATTACGTAGTGATTATGCTATAGGAGTGCAATATTTCAACAAGAAGCATGGACCATCTCCCAGAAAGTGGATGCCTTTGTTTTTACTTTGATCGTTTATGTTGCTTTATTTTTGGACAACTTGTTTTGAGATGGTTTTATAAGCTTTGTCTTCTATTAATGAATTGATAGCTTGTTAAAACCCACACAATTATCTCAAAGAGACTTTAAATCAGAATAATAAATCAAAATCAGAATCCACATTTCGTAACTTAAAATAAAAGCAATGAAATCACAAAATAACATGACTTGTTAGCCGCAGTGTAAGAGTTCGATTCCTGAGATATGAAATTGGACTCTTTGTAAGTACCAGTGTACAGACAAACTCTTGTTCCTTAGTCTGTTCGGGTACATCCTGTGATTTACCTCCCTCACGATACTCCAGGGACAGGGCGATAAGGGCCCTCAAGGTTGAGATTCAAACTTTTTAACATGACTTGTTATATGCGGATTTTTAACCCTCCTTCAAACTAAAGTTGAAAATTTCAACTTTCGTGGACTACACCAGGTCGGCTTCTTGTACTATGATGTTCTCCTAGGAAGTTGCTCTATGTTTGTGTGTGTATTGCAGCATAAAACATTCCATGATCGTAACACCAAAAATTCTAGAACAAATTTGAAGAAAAATGAACAAGAAAATTCGAAAATCTTACAATTAATCAAAAAACTGATCATTTTCATTTGTCATCTAATTTCCAATTACCCAATACGAATTTTCGAAAAAAATAATCAAAATGCTTCAAACAAGGTAAGTAGAAAGCTCACATTTCTAACAAATTAGTTTAAATATTTATGTAAAGCATTTAGCAACTTATATCTAATTGGATCTTTGATGATTGAACCCTCTTTTACCTTAGAAATCCACTTATATTAGACTATCTTGTGTTGTTCAAACCCAGGGATCAAAACCCAAGCTTTATTTTTGTTAAAACTTCATTTTTCCATTCATTGCATAAACCCAATGCTTAGATTGACGACATTTAAAAGCCTCAAAAACTAAGATTCTGGTTTATTAAATTTAAAGTGAGTTTCGAACAGAAACACAACATATATAAAACTAACTATAAAATATTTCATATTGGATTTAATATGCATTTAGCTCCATTTCTAACAAATTCATCTCTTCTAAAAAGTTCATCAATATGATTGAAATCCCTATTGGCTATTGATCAGAACATCAAAAAAGAATGGGATAAGAGAACACAAAAAGTAGTAGAAAGAATACCAAAAAATTCCAACCATAAATTCATACCGTCGTCTATAATGACCTAGTTCCCAATATGGAGAATACGACTGAAGTGGAAAAAATGGAAAAAACATGCAACTTCGTCGGCAGTCGTGAAAAGGCTTATTATGTTGTTGTCGAATTCTAATTTTTGCCTTTGTATTGTGTCATTTTACTTCAAATATGCATTGTTAAAATCTTTGTTTTGTGTCATTTTAGTGCTTTGGGAGGAAATGGGTTGGAAGATGAGGATTTAATTTCGTAGAAATTGGGAGAGAAAACATGATTTTAAGAGTTAATTGTCCTGATGGTCGCTGAACTTGTGTCTTCGTCTTTGACTACTCACCGAAATTGAAAATTTCGAGATTTGATCACTGAACTTTCTCAAAAATTGAACGTTGCTTACTGAGTTAACTTTTATTTCTAACCCTAACGGCAACGATTATATGGCTAACGGATTGTCTAGATGGCACCACGTCATCGTCGTTTAACCAATAACTGAATATTAATATGCCACCTAAGAAACTCATTTTTAAAACACTCGTTCATTCTTAAGAACCAAAAACCCCAAATCAGCTATTTATGAACCCTTGCCCCCAAAATCCTCAAATTCTTCCCCTCAAATCCTACCCAGTCCGTCGAAGAAGAAGACAAAGAAAAGAACACCAACGATGTCACGCAGTGGTGGGTCAAATGCAAGTAAAATTTATTTACTTTTTTTATATCATTATTACTTCCTTTCGATTCTTCGGTACTCACTAGATCTGTAATGGTTTTTTGCTTCTTCATTGATGTGTTGGTGTTCATCCATTTATCATTTTACTCTATATTTACCTATTTGTTTTAGTTCTATGTACACAATATGATTTACTTATGTTCATCCACATGGTTTCAAGCTTTTCAATTCAGACTTGCTTAAAAATTTTGCCTTTTTCCCTCTAATCCGAATCTAAAAGATGTGACTTTTGTCAGGAAGCTTACAAATGGAAAGGAAAATTTTATAGGTTGAAGGAATTAGATTTTGCATTTGACAAATTCACTAAGGGTGCAAAATCAGTTTTTGCATTTGAGAAATTCACTTTGCATTTTCAATCATCAAAATTATTATGGTTGTCCATAAATTTAAGTCTATTGATCCCTCCCAACCAACTGAAGAGGAAAAAACACAAAAAATAAGATTTACGATATACACAATGCATGTGACATTTCATTTTTTTTTTTTTTTTTGGATTATGTACCATAATTTAGTTTTAAGCATGTTACTTTGGTCATTTTGGGATGAAATATTATGTTCTTATTTTGGACTGATTGTTCTATGCATTATAGTGACAGGGCGAGAGGACAATCCGGATTTTATCATCCCTTATAATGAATATCATACGGATGAGGATGATGACATGTACATTCAAAATGTGGATGAAGGTATTGACTTGAAATACCCATCCTCAGAGGAATTATTGTCTGGCTATTCATCGGATGACGAACCGAGGCTAAGATTTCCAGAATTTTGTGCAGATAAGGATATGCAGGATCCAAAATTTATGGTTGTCCAGAAGTTCAATTCAACAGATTCTTTTAGACAGGCAGTTAGAACATACGGGGCACCCATAGGTACAATGTGAAATTTAAAGCTAATGATAAATCAAGGGTGCAAGCTATATGCTAGGAAGGATGCAATTGGAATATCTGGGCATCTAAGACACGCAAGGATGAAGCATTTCGAATAAAATCAATGGCCCCAGCACACACGTGTAGCCGTGAAAAGCCAAATAGATGCTTCACGTATGATTTTTTAGCTAAGTGTATCTGGAGCTTTTAGAGAGAATCCTGAATGGAAGAATCAAGTTTCATTCGCCCTATGAAGCAAGGTCTAGAGTCTGACATTAGTCGGGATGTTGCTTGGAAGGCATGAAGGCACGCGAAGTTACTTTTGGAAGGTAGCTTGGAAAAATAGTTTCAAATGCTTCGATCATATGCTTTGCGATCGAACCCAGGATCTACTGTATTCATTGCATTGAGGAAGCAGGTTTTCAAAGGAATATACATTTGCTTTGAAGCATGCAAGCGGGGGTTTTTGAATGGTTGTAGGAAGATAATTGGATTGGATGGGTGTCATTTAAGGGGGAATTACGGAGGACAAATGCTTACAGCGGTTGCATACAATGCAAATGATTGCATTTATCCGACTGCTTATGTAGTAATTGAGCGGGAGAATACCGTAAGTTGGCAATGGTTCATGCAACACTGACAACAACCGGTGGACTTTTATGATAGATCGTCAAAAGGGCCTTTAAAATGTGATTGATGATTTATTTCCCGCTGCTGAACATCGATTTTGTGTGACGCATATGTATCAAAACTTTTTCAAAGCATGTTTCAAAGATAAAATTTTGAGGGATTACTTGTGGAGAGCCGCTAAGCCAACAACAGTCGCATATTATTTGATGTGGATGCAACAAATCAGACAATTGTCTCAAAATGCACATGATTGGTTTATCAAAAGGGATCCATGAGAGTGGAGCAAGTCTCACTTTTAGGATATAGTGAAGAGCGACATTGTTTTGAATAATGGTTGTGAGATTTTCAATAAGACATTGATAGATGACAGAGAAATTATTACTTACAATGTTTACTTCCATCCAACTTACCTTCATGAAGAGACTACAAGGAAGAAGGGATAAGATGAGGGCCTAGGAAGGGACCATATGTCCTAAGGAAAAAAAAAATTGGTTGGAAATACTGAGTTGGGGGATGGATGCAACATCGATTGGTCCGAAGGACCAAAGTATCAAGTGAAGAGTGCAAGCGGACAATACGTGGTTGACTGATGCAGGAGGATCTGAGTCGAGTGATGCTGATTTGTCAGATAGCACGATGATAGCGCTGAGATACCATGAGATGGCGGATCGGCGCAAAGATGGAAAGTGAATAACATCAATTTCGAGTCCAGAATCCACTGTTTTCCTTTCCAAAATTCAATTTTAAGTTATTTTTTACTATTTATGATAATATTTCGTTTCCTTTTTTCCATATGTTAGAAAACTCGAATTGAGCCAAATTTTTGGCAACTTACTTCTTTTACTTAATATTTTATTTTGGTATAATTTTGGAATTTTGCCATTTATGGTAATTTTCCCATAATTTCGTTTTTCGCAGCTATTTAACCCAGCTTGTGGGTTAGTTTTCATCATTCTGCATTATTAATAATATTGAGTTGAATTCAGAGTATTTTCTCTGGTTTTTGGGGCGTTTTCTGCCGTTCTTTTCTTGCGAATCATCTGTTACAACAAGCCAATAGGATAATCACTATCCTACCCGGCGTCAGTTGGTATCAGAGCGTCAGCATCTTCTTGAAAGATAAATTCCATCAGTGATAATGGTTGGTGGACGTGGTCGTGGTCGTCGAGGACAGGTTCCGATTGAGGAAGTCCCGCACCGTGATCATAATATTCAGGATGTGACGATTGAAGATTTGCAGAGACAAGTTGTGGAGTTAACCCAACGTTTGGCGGAGCAGGAGTTCGGTAATCATGATGTAGAAGGTCACGATTCGGATACCAGTTTCGAAAACCCGTATCACCATCGTGCTCGAGTTTGGGAGCATCGTGGACGAGAGGATCGTCATGTGGATCTCGGTTTCAGAGTGGATCTGCCCGAGTTTTCTGGTACGTTGCAAGTTGAAGGATTTATTGATTGGCTGAATGAAGTGGAGCGAATTTTTGAATATAAGGAGGTTCCAGATCGTGTCAAAGTGAAACTGGTCGCCATCAAACTCAAAGGTAGGGCATCTGCATGATGGGAACAGTTGAAGCGTTCACGGGAGGGACAGGGAAAATCCAAAATTACTAACTGGGAGAAGATGAAGAAGAAGATGAAAGGGCACTTCCTCCCTTTCGGCTATACTCAAACCTTGTTTCAGAGACTTCATTCACTAAGGCAAGGCGCAAGGTCAGTCAATGATTATACTGAAGAATTCTATCAGTTGGTGGCTCAAAATGATTTATCTGAGACGGAGGAGCAGATGGTAGCACGGTATTTGGGGGGATTAAGGTAGCCCCTACAGGATGTTCTCAGCCTTCATTCATTGTGGATAGTTTGTGAGGCATATCAGCGAGCACTTGCAGTAGAGAAACAACAAAGTAGGAGGCCAGTGGTCAGAGGTGAAGGAAGTCAGCCAGTTTGCCCTCAAGAATCTCGTCTTGCTTATCAGCCACAGCGGGATAGTTCCAGCTCAAGTATTAAGCGCTTTAGGTGTGGTGAACAGGGGCATAGGGCGACTGATTGTAGGAAGCCTACTGGTCAGAAGAATAAAAATCTTCTGATTGAGGAGGATATGATAGAGGAGTTCGAGGAAGTTGGGGAACCCGTGTATGATGAGGGTGAAGATGAGGACGTGCTATATGGAGATGGTCAGGAGACCCTGGTCGTTCGAAAGAGCCTGCTGACTCCCAAGGGCGACTTAGGGGATGATTGGTTGAGGACCAACGTTTTCCACACAACCTGCACAGTTGCTGATAAAGTCTGTAAGCTGATAATTGATAGTGGCAGTTGTGAGAATGTAGTGTCTGAGGAGGCTATCGAGAAACTGCAACTAAAGATGGATCGTCATCCCAAACCATACAAGTTGTCTTGGCTGAATAAAGGCAGTGAGGTAACGGTAGAAAAACAATGCTTAGTGTTTTTCTTGATTGGAAAAAAATATTTTGATAATACTTGGTGTGATGTGGTATCAATGGACGCGTGTCATGTTTTGTTGGGACGACCTTGGCAGTATGATCGCAGTGTTATCCATGATGGGCGGAAGAATACTTATTCTCTTAGCATCAAAGGGAAGAGAATTGTTTTAGTGCCTCGCAGGGAAGGAAACAGCCATGCCCCGGTAGTTAAAAACCCCAATCTACTTTCTATGTTCAGGTTCTTGGTTGAGGTTGGGCGTGAAAAATAGTTTATACTTTAATGCCTCGTGAAAATAGTACAGCGAATGTGGATTCAGAATTTCCAGCAGAAGTACAACAACTACTAAGTTTTCTGACTTGATGCCGGAGGATCTTCCTCCAAGACTACCACCTATGAGGGACATTCAACATCAGATCGACATCATTACGGGGTCGAGTCTACCAAACCGACCAGCATATCGCCTTAGTCCCAAGGAAGCTGAAGAGTTGCAGCGACAGGTGGTAGAATTATTGGAAGGGGGCTACATTCGTGAGAGTATGAGTCCTTGTGCAGTTCCTGCTCTCCTAGTGTCGAAGAAAGATGGGTCATAGCGTATGTGTGTTGACAGCAGGGCAATTAATAGGATTACAGTGAAGTACAGGTTTCCAATTCCCCGTCTGGACGACATGTTGGATCAATTGTCCGGTTCTAAGGTCTTCTCAAAAATTGACCTTAAAAGTGGATACCACCAGATCAGAATCAGACCTGGAGATGAGTGGAAGACCGCGTTCAAAACACAGCATGGGTTGTATGAGTGGATGGTCATGCCTTTTGGACTATCCAATGCACCCAGCACTTTTATGAGGTTCATGCATCAAGTTTTACGGCCTTTCATGGAGAAGTTTGTGGTAGTTTATTTTGATGATATACTTATTTATAGTCTGATATGGGAGTCACATTTTAATCATCTTCATGCTGTTTTTGATGTAATGAGGACGGAGCGCTTATTCATCAATCAGAATAAGTGTTCTTTCTTTACGACTTCTGTAACTTTTTTAGGTTTTGTTGTGTCTACTGATGGTGTTCATGCAGATCAATTCAAAATTGAGGCAGTTTTGAATTGGCCGAAACCAAAAACATTGCACGATGTCAGGAGTTTCCATGGATTGGCATCCTTCTATCGTCGATTCATCAGAAACTTTAGAACCTTGATTGCTCCTATCACAGAGTGCCTTAAAGGGCGTGATTTTCAGTGGACTGAGGAGGCAGAGGCTAGCTTTCAGTTGGTTAAGCAGAAGATGACGGAGGCCCCAGTCTTGGCACTTCCGAATTTTGAAAAGGTGTTCGAGGTAAACTGTGACGCGTCTGGAGTTGGCATTGGTGGTGTTCTGAGTCAGGAGGGACGTCCAGTAGCCTTTTTTAGTGAGAAGTTATCGGGATCGAAGAAAAATTATTCTACTTATGACCTGGAGTTCTATGCCATAGTTCAGACTCTGAAGCATTGGCACCATTACCTGGTACAGAGGGAGTTCATCCTTGTTACTGATTATGAGGCTTTGAAGTACATCAATGGTCAGCACAAGCTGAGTAGGCGACATGCAAAGTGGGTGGCGTACTTGCAGGTGTTTACTTTCACACTTAGGCATCAAGCAGGGAGTTTGAATCGAGTAGCAGATGCATTGAGCCGTCGCACATTACTTCTCACCACCATGAGCACCAAGATTGTCGGATTTGAGGTATTTCCTGATATGTATGCTACGGATCCTTCATTTGGGAAGATAATTTGGGAGGTAACTGATAATCACGGACATGATTTTGTTTTACATAATGGTTACCTGTTTCGTGGATTGCAGTTATGCATTCCGGATTGTTCACTAAGGCAGCAGATTGTTAGTGAACTTCATAACGAAGGACATTTTGGGCAAGACAAGACATTGGCATTGATCTCTTCTGATTATTACTGGCCCAAGTTGAGCAGTGATGTGGCGCATTATGTGGAGCGGTGTTATGTATGTCAGCGGTCTAAAGGGGCTCTTACTAATGCTGGATTGTATACACCATTACCCGTACTTGAAGCTCCTTGGTTTGATGTCAGTATGGATTTTGTCTTGGGCTTACCTCGTACACAGCGGGCGATGGATTCCATTCTTGTTGTAGTTGACAGATTTTCAAAGATGGCTCATTTTGTGGCTTGCCGGAAGACAATGGATGCTACTCGGATTGCTTATCTTTATTTCAGAGAGATTGTGCGTTTACATGGTGTTCCACGGTCAATTACTTCTGATCGTGATACTAAGTTTATGAGTCATTTCTGGAGAAGTTTGTGGGAGAAACTTGGAACGAAATTGAATTTTAGTAGCGCATACCATCCCCAAACAGATGGTCAGACTGAGGTGGTGAATCGGAGTTTGGGAAATCTTTTGAGAAGCTTAGCCGGGACTAAACCGAAGCAGTGGGATTTGGCATTACCTCAAGCAGGGTTTGCTTATAACCGGTCGAGGAATAGAACCACCGGACTGAGTCCTTTTGAAATTGTCTATGGTTGAAACCCATCCGGAGTACTTGATTTGGTTCCAATTCCACGTGTGGGTCGCTTCAATAACAAAGCTAATGAGATGGCTGAACATCTTCGAGGTATCCATGAGCAGGTGAAGCTGTCCATACAGGATAGTAATATTAAGTACAAAGTTCAGACAGATAGTCATCCACGCCAGGTGTTGTTTGATGTTGGTGATTTTGTTTGGACAGTATTAACTCGTGATCGTTTTCCAGCTGGGGAATATAATAAGCTAAAGGAGCGGAAGATTGGACCTTGTGAAGTGCTGCAAAAGATCAATGATAATGCTTACATATTGCGCCTCCCGGGCCATTTGAAGACCTTTGACGTATTCAATGTAAAACACTTGAGCCCTTGTTTTATGGAGTCTGATGAAGTTATTGTGAACTCGAGAGCGAGTTCTTTTCAACCAGCGGCGACTGATGTAGGAGGATCCTAGTCGAGTGATGCTGATTTGTCAAATAGCACGATGATAGTGTTGAGATACCATGAGATGGCGGATCGGCGCAAAGATGGAAAGTGAATCACCATTATTTCCTTAATTGGGGGAATTTGAAGCGTCTTTGGTAATTTAGCCATAACTTTGGCTACGGTTATCGGAATCGCTATTATGACCCCAATCCGAAAAGCTCTCTTCGGCGCGCACGTCGTGGTCACGAGCTATGCTCGGTGGACGTCAATTTCGAGTCCAAAATCCACTGTTTTCCTTTCCAAAATTCAATTTTAAGTTATTTTTTACTATTTATGGTAATATTTCGTTTCCTTTTTTCCATATGTTAGAAAACTCGAATTGAGCCAAATTTTTGGCAACTTACTTCTTTTACTTAATATTTTATTTTGGTCTAATTTTGGGATTTTACCATTTATGGTAATTTTTCCATAATTTCGTATTTTGCAGCTATTTAACCCGACTTGTGGGTTAGTTTTCATCATTCTGCATTATTAATAATATTGAGTTGAATTCAGAGTATTTTTTCTGATTTTTTGGGCGTTTTCTGTCGTTCTTTTCTTGCGAATCATCTGCTACAACAAGCCAATAGGATAATCACTATCCTACCCGGCGTCATTGACTTGCAACAACGTACATGTGCCTGTCGACGGTGGGAACTAACAGGGGTTCCATGCTATCATGCAGTTGCAGTTATTCTGGACACACAAAATCAGCCAGAGGATTATGTGGATAGGTGCTACTCAGTGGAAAGATACCTTGCTTGCTACGAAAACATGCTCAGTCCTATGAACGGATCTTTTTTGTGGCCAATTGTGGAAGCTCTTCCAATCGAAGCTACTAATTGGGTGGAAACACAAAGGGGAAAGAGATAAAATAAAATAAAATAAAAATAAAAACAAAAAAAAAAAAAAAAAAAGGGGAAAAAAAAAAAAAAAAAAAAAAAAAAAAAAAAAAAAAAAAAAAAAAAAAAAAAAGGAGAGAGAGAGAGAGAAGAAATGGAGCTGAAGAAGACTATATTGTACATTCACGAGGGAGGTCTAAAATATCAAAAAAGGGAAATTGCATAATGACATGTTTTGTCTGTAGCGGGCAAAGGGCACAATAAAAAATCTCACGCAAGGGCCGATGCTCCAGAATTCGTAAGTTTTGTCAACCATTTCTTCCTACCTATTTAATATAAATATACATTTTTTTCTCTATTTCTTCCTCCCTTCTTATCAGTACTTTTGTCCATTTAGGAGTGGTTCAACATAACCCTGGAGCCAGTTTGTTCTGAAAGAGAACAGAGCTGGGTGACTGGAAGAAAACTAACTTCGGACAGAGGAAGTGTTGGACAGCCCACCTAATTGGACTGATTTCAATATTCTGGTGGTTTTTTTGGATGGTTGGCAGATGGCTTTTGGTGCACTTTTTTGGTTGAATGTAATTAGTATGTGATGGTTTTTGGATGTTCTGGTGTATGTTTTTGGGTAACTGTAATTACATTTATGAATGCCAACTAAAAGAGATGCCTGCTGTTGCATAAATTGGTTAATAGTTTACAGGCTAACTTTTTCACTTTCCAAAATGTCATTAGTTTTGGGATGCCTGGTATTATTGCGTAAATGTTGCTGGTTTTAAAGCTTTGCATATTCTATTGGTTTTGAAAATTTCCAACTTTTTAACTTTCCAAATGTCATTCCACGTATATACCTTATTTATAGAGGCTGGGGAAGTGGTAAGGGGAAAAGGATGAGACATTTTAGGTGAAAATTTACTTCAACCATAGCAGATCATATTTGTGCTATAAATTGTACGTTGATATTTTATGGTTGTTCGTGACAATATGAATTCAAATGAAAAAATGGACTAAATTTTCTATTAGAACTATGGACGTAAATACAAACCTACCAATATTATTTAAGAGTATTAATAACAACATAATCTGCATTTTCATAAGCTCAATGTTTAATACTCGACCAATTTCAAAGTTCAGTGAGTAGTCGAATACGTTGTTCAAAGTTTAGTGAGCAATCAAAGGCATTTGTCAAAGTTCGGTGAGCAATTAAAGACATTTGTCAAAGTTCGGTGAGCAATTAAAGACATTTGTCAAAATTCAATAAGTAATTGAAGACATTTTTTTACTTCAGTAAATAAAGATAACAGCAACGTGGCGCCACCTGGACAATCTGTTAGCCATGTCACCGTCGCTGTTAGGGATCAGAAATGAAAGTTAACTCAGTAAGCAACGTCCAACATTTGAGAAAATTCAGTGATCGAATCTCAACATTTTCAAGTTTAGTGAGTAATCAAAGACGAAGACACAAGTTCAGTGACCATTGGGACAATTAGCTCATTTTAAAAATTAGCATTTTTTGATTTTTATTTTTTATAAGAATAAAGTGGGCTGAAAGCATTTTGGTGCACTTAAAATTCACAACCACTCAATGCCATTCGTTTGGTCAAAATGGATGGGATATATATATTTAATTGAGTAATTGAAAAAGAAGGAAATTGTTTTAATTTACGTGTAATATTATTTTATAAAAAATTATATGATTGAAAATGGGGTGAAAAAAAAAAAAGAAATATAATTTAATGGTTCGCCCACATCATTTAACCGAACCAGCATTATTGACTCTCTCCCCTCTCTCCTTTCTTCTTCCTCAATCCAATTTTTAAATCCATCAATTTACCCATAATCTCCTCTGAAATTCACTAATAATCCTACCCTCTAAACTAAAAAATCTAGGGTTTAATCCGTGGAACTCGACGGGACAGTGACGGAAAAGGTGCGACACCGGCGGCTGCTTCTCTTCAGTCTACTTCTCAACCTCGTGCGAAAACCGGCTGCTTGGACCAAACCCAAGCTTCCGCTTCACGGACCAACAGCCAGCTCGTGGCAGAAAAGTTCTTTCCGTTGTGGCATCACAGTTAATCAGCGTTTGAAAGGTGTCCCTCACTACTCGTTAAATCTTACATTGTCATTTAATTGATTTCCGTTTCCTCGAATCCGTACTACGTTGGTGGTCGATTTACTTGATGAGGTTTGTTTTGTTGCTTACAGATATTCTAGAAATTGGTTTCGTTAATTGATTCTTGGTTAACTTGGGCGTTTTTTGGTTTATATTGTTTCCTTTTTTATGCTGTAATTATTAATTTTAGATTTATGGATTTTTGTGTTTTATTTCAATTGGTTCTATTTTTTTTTTTTTCCATCATTTGAAAATTATTTTTTAAACGATTATGGGTCATAGAATAGAGAAACTACTCATAGATTTTTTGTTCTTCTTCTACCTATGGAAAAAATAAAGTTGTTTTTTGATTTTTTGTGTTCTGTTATTTTTTTAGTTAAACATTAGTTTTTGACTTTGAAATAGTTACTTTATACGGTATTTAGTATTTATGCGACTTAGGCATAAGTTTTTCTTAGTAGTTTCTTTTATTAATTTAATTCACTACTTGAATGAGCCATTTCTGTGTGTGAATATGGGTCTGCGATCGAAGTAAAAAATATCTTTGTGTCTGACTATTATGGGCTATTAACTACAACCAGATCTCATGGGATGAAGAAAGTAAAAAGCACTAGTTTACTCATTGTTAGGTCCTAAATAATCTTTTGTTTGCTTTTAATAATGTGCAGTGTGTTGTCGAGTCCAATGGTTATGGTTGCTCAGAATCAATCTGGAAGTCTAATCTGCTCCCCACTCTGGCACTTGCAATTTTCCACTATGGTAGCAGTTGATTTTTGATAATATACTGAAGAGGAGTAAAGCTCAAAATCACATCGAAAGGAATACGCCGTGAAGCAGAAGACGAGTCACGTTAAAACATGATGATTGTGAACAACGAAAGTAGAGATCGAGTTACTACAAATGGAAAATCTATTCCAGGCGATTTTTCCATGTCAACGTCAGAAAACTCTTAACAAACACAAGCCTAGAGCGATTCTTGAGTGTCGGAGGGAGAAAAGGAAGAGGTTGAACCAAAGTTTCAAGCAGCAGTGTACGGGCATTTTGAGATCATTGATGGACCACCCTCACGGATTTGCTTTCGATCAACCAGTTGATGATCCTGTGAAGCTGAAGATTCCTGATTATTTTTCAATAATCACTGAACCAATGGATTTGGGAACTACAAAGCTTAAACTAGAGGACAATATGTACTTTGATGCAGGGGAATTTGTTAGTGATATCAGTCCGACTTTTTCTAATGCAATGTTGTACAATCCTCCTGGGAAACATGTCAATAACTTTGCGAAGGAATTGATTGATGTTTTGAATCAGAGATGGAAATTATTGGAGACAAAATTGAAGTGCACGGGCAGAAATCTCGAACAGTTAAGCAATTTAGATAAAATAGAAAAGAAACGTCAAGATAAAAAGCCCAAAATAAATAAGAATGGCCAAAATGCCAAACAGTCTTACCTTAACAGAGCTGTGAATGGGAGGCCAATGTTGTTGAAGGAAAAGTGTGATTTGTGTAAAGAGCTTGTGAAAATATCAAGTGAGTTAAAATTCTTATGTGTGTTAGAATGTTACATTCCTGTGAAACCTCTAGTGTATGATTTTTCCATTTTTTTTGGGATACTACTATCTGGTATTGAATTTGAAGATGGTTCAATAATTTTCATTTAGATATCTAACATTCATTCTGTTCTTTTGTTATATGAGTATTGCATTAGTATTTCTCTGCCTTTGGTAATATTTTTTTTGACTATCTGCAGAGAAGGCTAGGACTGCAGCCAAATTTAGAGCTGCTGAAGCAGGCTTAAGAATGAAGGCAGAGGCAGAGGCAGAGTCAAAGATGCAGCGTGAGAGAGAAGGAGAAGCTGCCAGAATTGCAGTAGAAAAGGTCATTTTTTTTTTTTTTCTCCTCGTTTTTTTTTTCAATTCTTGGTCTTGTGCAATTCTGTTATTATTTGCCTTGTGGTATACTAAAGAAATTTAAAATTTCTGGTGTTTGATTCACTATATGTAGATTGGAGAAACTGTTGGCATTGATGAGAATCAAGAGAGTATGGAGGAACTTGAAGTGATAATGGGAGCCATCAGCAGGGGTAACTTGAGAAAACCTCTTGAGCAACTTGGGCTTTACATAAAGGATGATTACATGGAAGATGATGAAGAGGCAATTTTGCAAGGAGAAGGGGAAATTCTTTCATGGCGACCCTACCTGCCCCTATATAGTTTTCCTTCCATGCCTTGAATAGATTGGAAGTGAAGGTGTTAATTGAAAATCAGTATTCTTATTGTGGGCTGTTAGGGAATGAAAGGCAATATTTAGGCTCCGTTTGTTTTCCATTTTTGGAAGAATGAGAATGAAAAATATAGTCGTTATGGATCCTACACAAGATATAAAAATTCAAATTTGGTGGCTTGATGTCATGAATAACGGTCATATTTTTCATTTTAATGAGAAAAGAATGAGAAACAAATGGGGGCTTAGTCTCTGTTTGGTGGAGATTAAAATTAAATTTTTAGTAAATTTTGATAAAAGTTAATGAAATGTGTTGTTGAAAAGTTGTAGATCGTATGAAATGTGTTATTGAAATTAATTATTGACTTTAGCTTAGCTCTTGTTTGGTTTCTATTCATTTCAAAATACATTTTTTTCTTACTGTCACTCAAACATTTTTCAATAAAATAATATTACATGTAAATTTAAAAAGTTTTTTTATTTTTTAATCGTATATTCTTCATCAATTATTATTCTAAAACATTTTTGACAAAAAAGGGGGGTTCAAACAAAGCATTAGATTAAAATTTAGGTTTTAATTCTTATCAAATAAGGGTTTAAAGTACAACGTGTCAATAAATTTAGATAGATGCTCTCAAACAATCATTGAAAGGACAACTTGTGCACAATTTTGTGATGCAGCCATCCAGTAGCAAAAATAGTTGGTGTCAATAAATTTAGATAGATGCTCTCAAACAATCGTTGAAAGGACAACTTGTGCACAATTTTTGTGATGCAGCCATCCAGTAGCAAAAATAGTTGGTGTACAGAAATTTTCCTACAAAAAACACACAAAAGTGTGAGTCTCACTAAATAAACATTGTCAACAAATTAAACCAACCTTCCAATGTGAGGTGTTAGCAGGGAATCCTTACTTGTACACCAATCATTTTCTATCTAGTAGCCATTAGAATGTGTTGTAATCGAGTATACCTAGCAATTTTTTTATTATTATTATTTTTTTTTATGTATGTTTTGTGATGTTTATTAAGTTGTACTAGGTTTATATGGCCTTCTAAAAGGCATGGCCTAGGTAGGTCTTGGTGTTAGGAAAATAGCCACGTATTGGAAAGTGTTAAGAAAAAAAGGTTCATTTTTTTGTTTAATATGTATTTTGGAATTGTATTTTATTAGAGAATATATGATTAAAAAATAATTTTTTTTGAATTTACATGTAATATTATTTTATTGAAAAATGTGTAAATAAAAATAAAAGAAAAAAATATGTTTTAAAAATAATAAGTACGGCCAAGTACTTTTTTTCATATTTTACTTTTTGTCCAATTTTTTAAAAGGTAAAATAAATTTAACTAAATAAAATCAATAATTATTAATAGCCTTATAAAATAATTAAAATAGATAATTAATGGTCTTAGAATAACTAAACAAATATTTTCTTGAAGGTATTAAAATAAGAAAATGTTTTATTACACTTAAGTTCTCATGTGACGTAACCTTTTTGATCTTACCACCTCGTGTCTCCTCGTGCCTTTTAAAACTTCAGGTTTTTAATATTTCGTCAAAAAATTTAATATGGAAAATTGTAACAGCGATCTCTAACCTTTTCATTTTTTGCAAACTTTACATTTACTTTTCATTTTGTGCTAGTAAAAGGCCCTTACCTTTCATAGATATGCACTTGAGGTCCATCTGGATGGAACCGTCCAAAACACCGTAAGTTGATTGGGAAAATTTCTTGAACTATTTGCTATCATGACGATTTTATTGGATATTGATTCCTTAATTTTTTCAATCAATTAATGGTGTGTTGGACGGTTTCCGTTGATATGGACTTCAAGTGCATATTTATGAAATGTTAGGAATCTCCGCTTACACAAAATGAAAGTTATTGTAAAATCTACAAAAAAGTGAAAAGATTAGGGATCGTTGCTTGACTTTTTCCAAATTAATATTATACAAATATGTCAATTTGGGGGTATAGTTCATCTGTATGAAATGATTGTGCACAAATGCAGCTGAGGTTGCCTACCTACAACTTTTTCCTGGCAGCATAAAATGAAAAAGTACATTGATTTACTAATGAACTGTTCCTCTCAAGGTTTAAAATAATTGGGCAGTTTATATAGCCCTCGTTTGGCCTCCATTATTTCAAATTATAATTCTCTGTCTTATTTTCAATCACACAATCTTTCAAAAAACTTATATTACACATGCATTGGAATTTTTTCTTCTTTTTAACTGCAAATTCTCCAAAAAAAAAAAAAAAATGGTATTCCAAAAATTATAAATCGAAATAATGGAGGCCAAACAAGGGCACAGTCACATCTACTTAAAATATTGGCTACCATCCTCTTGAAAGTGTGCTAAAATTCTGAAAATCTTTGTATAGACAATACTCTCAATTCCATATGTAGGAATCTCCATTCTCCAAGAACACACTTTCTAATCCAACGGCCATTGTGCCCTGCAAGAGACTGAAACAGACATGGACTAATGAAAAATTCATATTTATGTATACTGCAAGGTAATAAAGAATTCCCGAACAAGAGCTAGAAACTAGTAGAATTGTATTCAACATTCTATCAAACCAATAGAACAAATCCGACAGCTGCTTAGTTGGATCCTCTTAGTCCCTGAATGCTACACGATTGCACTGTAAAATGGTTTCTATCACCTCTGTCTTATGCGTCCTCGTGCATTATACGAGCTGGTCAGTCAATGATCGCCAAAGGAGAAGATACATCTTTGATACACAATTTCTGCAAAAGAAATCATCCTCAGGAAAATGGGAAAATCACATCCTATTCTGTCAGTCTAATCTAGAAAATCCTTCCATTGTTTTCCAATGCTCATCCGCGAATAAGTTAATTCCACAAGAATCGCTGCAGAACAAGGCACGAACAAGAAAAATTTCCATAAACACACAAATGTGAAAACAGAGGACAACGAGCCTTCCAATTTCGACAAAGGAAGTTGTCATTCTTTCTATTGTTGCCGACCTTTTTTATTCAACAGAGGACATTGAGCCATGCAATGACCTTTCTTCTTACAAAAGTAGCACTCATCATTAGCAACCTTCAAGATTGGTTTGTTCTTGTTGGGAAAACACCTCCCAATGAATGCCCAAAGATCAAACTAAGTTGGCAAAGTGAAAATTTTCAAAACACTTTAAGAACAAGAAAATGAGGAAGAAATGATTTCCAATAGAATATATGAAATTCAATGTGTTTGGATTACTTGAACAAGCCTCAAGTTAATCCCCAAGAAAGAAAATACCTTTGAATTTATACCCAAGATGAACACCTTCAACTTGTAAAAATTCTCTCCAAAGTTTTCTCTCTTTTCTCTCTAGGTCTTGGGTTGTGTATGTTATATTATGAAAGAGGGAAAAAATGCATATATATATACATGCCGGGGCGCCTAGGCGCCATGGAAGTGGCGCCTAGGCGCCAATATTCTGCTTCCCTTCTGCATTCGGGGCGCCTAGGCGCCTGGACATGGCGCCTAGGCGCCCAGTTTCTGCTCCGGCAGAAACTGGGCAGCGCCTAGGCGCTG
>NC_036252.1:14079067-14189508 GCF_002742605.1 Olea europaea var. sylvestris
TAGTAGAAGTGCTTGATCCTCATCATCTACATCCACATCAATGTCCTTCAAGTCCGATATGATCCTATCAAACTTGTTGGCGTACTCCCGGATTGGTGTACCTTCATCCATCTTGCAAGTATACAATTTGGACTTCAAGTAGATCCGATTTGTTAGAGTCTTCGTCATGAAGTTTGCCTCCAACTTTGTCCACACCTCCGCCGCCGTTACCTCACTATCAACCAAGAAAGCAACATCTCTTTCAAGGCAAAGAATGATAGACGCTCGTGCCTCAAGATCTAACTCTTCCCAATCCTCGTCCGACATATCAACGTGCTTCTTCTCCTTTCCCGCCAATGCCTTGTGCAACTTTTGAGAAATCAACAAATTTTTCATTTGCATTCTCCAATATGAAAAATCATTCTTCCCATTGAATTTTTCTATCTCATACTTCCCAATCTTCACCATTCCTTTAGTAGACATGATTTACTCACTTGTTTACCGAAAATAAATCACAAAAGTTCACTTGGGAATTTTCACAAACACCTTGTGCACAACAAAGTTCAAGCAACTCACCACAAAATCGAAGCTTAACCACCTTGATTTTGGAAGGAGCTCTGATACCAAATTGTTGGGAAAACACCTCCCAATGAATGCCCAAAGATCAAACTAAGTTGGCAAAGTGAAAATTTCCAAAACACTTTAAGAACAAGAAAATGAGGAAGAAATGATTTCCAATAGAATATATGAAATTCAATGTGTTTGGATTACTTGAACAAGCCTCAAGTTAATCCCCAAGAAAGAAAATACCTTTGAATTTATACCCAAGATGAACACCTTCAACTTGTAAAAATTCTCTCCAAAGTTTTCTCTCTTTTCTCTCTAGGTCTTGGGTTGTGTATGTTGTGTTCTATGAAAGAGGGAAAAAATGCATATATATATATACATGCCGGGGCGCCTAGGCGCCAATATTCTGCTTCCCTTCTGCATTCGGGGCGCCTAGGCGCCCAGTTTCTGCTCCGGCAGAAACTGGGCAGCGCCTAGGTGCTGTCCATGCAGCGCCTAGGCGCTGCTTGCCTTCTCTTCCCTTTCTTCTCTTCTTGCTTCCCTCTTTCTCACAGTTCTGAAAATTGAAAGTTGGTCTAGAATGAAGTTGCATAACACAGAGATTTTCTTCGGGAGGCTTAAGAGAACGAGACTGAAGATATATCTCGTGAGTCAAAAGCTCGTGGACCACTGAATCAACAGAAGGAGTTGGGCTACGACATATAATTGAAGATCGAAGTCCATCAAAATCATTAGAAAGAGCCATCAAAAATTGAACTAGACGTTGTTCCTCTCTATGATTAACATATGGTTGAAATGTTTGAAGCTCAGCTGGTTCCATGAGAGCCAACTCGTTCCAAAGATTAGTCATGGCAGAATATAACTCCAGAATACTCATATTTTTCTGCCCAATTGATTGAATGTCAGATTCTATCTGATACTGTTTTGCCAAGTCGGGTCGCGTGTACAATCTTGTCAAATGATCCCAAACCTCCTTAGCTGTTCCATACATTGTCAATTGTGCACCTATTGAATACTCTACGGAGTTGTTGATCCAAGTGATAATTTTTTAATTATTTATATCCCAAACACGTAACGAATCTGCATAGTTTTCTGAATCATTTTTCGCAGGTCTAAGCAATTCACCACTAATATAACCCCACATCATTTTGCCTTTCAAAATTTTTTTCATCACGCAACTCCAATATGAATAATTGCTGCCATCTAATTTCACACAAATAGATTCAAACAAATCATCTCTTTCGCCCTCCATTTTGTATACCCAGCAAATACAGCCAATACCAAACAAAATGCACGAAGGCTGGGAGGAATACCAAACACCAGAATTACTTTGATTGTTGCCTGGCCAAGTTATATTTTGTACCTCCAGAAGCAAATCGCTTCGAAATTATCAAAATGAAACTTCTTTATTTTCCCTCCATTACATCATGGCATCAGAAGATTAAAAAGAGAATAAGAGAAAATGACTAGAGGGTTTAGTTTTAGGGTTCTTAGGTAACGAGGATTTACGGTACAGGGGTATTTTATGGCTTTACTTGAAAATGACCATGCTGCCCCTATAAGTGAGAGGAAAAAAAATTAAAAAATAAATAATAATAATAATAATTTATCGATCTCTTCAGTCATTTCAGCTGGCTGGTTTCTTCTTCTTGTCTTCTGTTTGGAGTTGGATTTTATGGTTCCCATTGCAAGGTATGAGACTTAAATCTCACATCGAAAGTATGTATTTTCGGTGTGATTTAAATAAACTTCGGCTCTTAACTTTAATAGCTAGCTTTTGAAGTATGAATTTCTCAAAATCCATATCAATAGTGCCAGAGATTGTAATTGAAGTGACAAAAATGATTACGCTAGCATAGCAGTGTTTGTTTGGTATTAATGGCTCTCCCAAGATCTATATCAAAATCATTTTCATTACCTATTCCTAACATCGACGAGGGAATAGGAGACAATTTGAAGCTAGAGGTGGACGATTCGATGTCGAAGCCCATCAAAGCACCGTCTTCAAAGCACCAATTTGAGTACTTGTGGAAATTCTGGTTCGATAACCCCTCCGCCAAATGCAAACAGGCCACTCAAGGCAGCCACATTCGACTTGTCCACACTGTCACCATCTCCTCTATGGAAGGCTTCAGGAGGTACCCTCTACCGCATAAATCAAATATTCAACTTTGTGCTATTGTGCTGTTTCTTTCTTGGATATAATTCATTATAATTTAACAGATTTCTATTGCAACTTGAATATATTGGTATTTCGCCATTTCTTTATTTTTCCTATTTGTGCGTAGAAATTGTATTGTGGTTTTTAAAATTTAAGGCAAGCTGGGAGATGTCAATTTCTTTTGTATGTAATCTAGTATGCGTTCTGTTACGCTTCGATCTTATACGCCTTGGGACACGCAGCACCACATATTCCGACCTGATAAAAGACCCGTCCTAAGGGTTTCCGAAGTGATATAGCGATTCCTACTACTGACCTGCCGAAATACAAGCGATTCCTATTACTAACCTGCCAAAGACCTCACCCCCGAGGTCGAGACCAAGTGGACCCCGGTTAGAAGATTCGCTACCAATTTCAGAAAGAGATTTGTTCCAAGATCCTTCCTCCACCTAAGGTTTAAAATGATTTGACGTTTCCATGAGGCTAGTTGATGTGACTTATCAACTTTAAGTCAATTCCACTCAGAAGAAACAAATTGTCCGCCCACTCTACAGACGCGGCTGATTGACGCCTATGAGCGGACGCCTCATACCGCCAGATGTATACACGCGTCCTACATCCAACGATTCATACCACCTATAAATACCCAAGGTTTGGCAAGAGGCAAAGGTAATGAAACTCTTACTACATAGCACTCCATAGCAAGCTTATATATTTTCTCCTCCCCCTTTATCATTGATTTGCATAGCCCCTGGGTACTGTTCTGACCACTTAAACTTGACTTGACCGTTCGAAGTGTATACGGCCGTCACCACCCCCGCTGGTTCCGACCGTGTGCATCTGACTATTCGCTGATTGTGCGCAGGGAGGAACACGTGGAGTAGCTTTCAGTTGGCCACATGGAAGGACCAATTTTCGAGGTCAACAGATTGGCGCCGTCTGTGGGAATCACTCCCCATTCGAAGTTTTGCGTTCTCCATCGGAGAAGTTACCGAAAAACTAGCGACTGACCTTGAAAAGGGGACATTCTTGAAAAAAAACAAAGTCGAGTTACAATCCAAGTTCTCACTACCCTTGAAAAAAGAGGTAGGATGAGCTACAGCTATAAAGACGACAACCCCATGAGAGAGGCCTCTGAAGAAGAGGTACTCCATAACAATGTTACTCATCAAAGACCACATCACCGGCGTCACTGAGATGGAAGAACAACCATACTCACTGAAGGAATGACTCAGATAGCTGCAGCTATGAGAGACATAGCAGTTCAGAATATGGCAATGCAGGAACTCCTCATGCAAGCCTAGGGTCATTAGGGCTATCAAATGCCCCAAGGACCTTATCCGGTGCGAAAAGCCCCTGTATCTCACTCCCCGAGGCCACATGAGCCGGCACACAGAACGTCTCCTCAAAAGGGAGATGAACGCCGAAGCTACATCTTATGTGCAAGGGAGTTAGCCATCAGAACCACGCTTGGGGGACAATTTCCCTCAGGAACATCAGGATCAAAGGTCGGTAAGCGTCTTCTACCGGATAGGGGAGGATCCTAGCAATAGGGTCTGCCCAGCAAGAGGATCAGTTCGTCCAGATCACGAACAAGAACATGCTCCCCCTCCTCCTCCTAAAAATAGGAGAGAGAGGAGGAACCTAGTCGATTGGGGAAGTCGAGGAGAAGCACCTCCACCTCTCCAGGACATCCAAGATGATGAAGGGTCAGATGGGCCCTGTCGATCTTATGAGATTGACGACAATGATGATAACCTCCCTTTCTCAAGGAAGATCCGAAGCTTCCCAATGCCAGCAAATTTCATGCCCCCTAAGATCCCCAAGTATGAAGGAAAGGGGGATCCGGAGAAGCACCTCACCAAGTACATGACACAGATGAGCCTGAGGGGGGCCTCGCCTGCTCCAAAATGCAAAGCCTTCCATTTAACACTAGGCGGGGCAGCCGAGGTATGGTACAGCAGGCTTCCTCCCCTAAGCATCAGAAGTTGGCCAAATTTGAAGAAATCATTTTTGAACCAGTACCTCTCACGCAGGGAAGGAGAGGCACCAGTTCAACGCCTGCAAGACATGAGGCAGGCCCCTAAGGAGATGCTGAAAAGTAATCTCGCTAGGTTTACAGACGAAATTACTTGCTGCGAACAGGTCATTGACAGAGAAGCCCTTTCAGCCCTGAAAGGTGGGCTCAACATGAACACTTTGTTCCGGAGGGACGTGCGCAGCAAGAATCCCTCCACATATGACGAGCTGGTGGAAATGATGAGAGTGGAAATTGTTAGTGAAGAAATGATTGATCATCACAACCGTGCCGCGTAGGGATTCCCTCCTCCTCAGAGGCAGGTAGGTCGAGTACCCACAGTACACCTTGTTACTCAGCAATGGACCCAAGCAGGACATATCACATAGCTCCCACATCTGGACAGGCCCTAGCTTCCGCCACATTGAATGCAGTACCGGCGCTGGCATATGATAATGCCCCTGCCGAAGCAGGACCATCTGGAAGAACTGATAACAATAAGAAGAAGAAGAAGAGGTCAAACAGACCCTTGGAAGGAGCAATGTTTTGTACGTTCTATCAACTATATGGACATGACACTAGTGAGTGTCGTGACGCCAATCGACGCCCTGATCGAAGTAACCCACACACTTCCAGCAGGAACGAACACCCTCACAGATCCGCCTCCCCGAAGAGGGGAAGGAGAGGTCACAGGGAACAATCTCCTCGAAGAAGAGAATCAAGGGACCGAGGCCAATCCAGACAGGGAAATCAAGCCCAATTTTCTGGAAGCCAGGTCATCAGGGAAATCGATACTATCATTGGGGGACCCCACGTCGGTGGCAACACCAGGAATGCCCAGAGAAATTACACAAGAGAAACAAAGGATCCCCCAATGATCACTTACATTATCAACGAATCAAAATCAACAAACAGGATGGCCCCAATCACCTTCTCCTAGGAAGACTCAGAGGTAGTTCACCACTCCTATTGTGATGCATTGGTTGTAAGAGCCGTAGTAGCTAGAAACGGATTAAAACGCATGCTCATTGACAATGGCAGTTCCGTGAACATATTGTTCGGATCCACTTTTGACAAAATGCAAATTGAACATGGGTTGATCCCCATGACCGACCCACTATTCGGATTCACTGGGGACAGCATCATCCCACGAAGGCGGATCACCCTGCCTGTCGAAATGGGTTCGGCACCCCTAGTGGCCTAGCACTTCATGGAATTTCTGGTGGTAGATCACAGATCAGCTTATCATGGAGTATTGGGCAGACCCGCTCTGAAAGATCTTTGGGCTGTCACGTCCATGCACTATTTGTGCATGAAATTTCCAACTGAACATGGGATTGCTACCGTCTGAGGCAATGAGATGGGCTCCAGGGCATGCTACCTAAACTCGCTGTGAAAGTCTGAGCCCCGAACTGTTAATGTAATCCTAACTGAGGTACCCGCTAAAGGTACGGACGTGGAAATGCTCGACGCCCCTGAACAAGAGCATACCTCCGAACAAGAGGGAGACGTCGACATGGAAGAGGTCCCTGAACAAGGACACCCTCTTGATGAGTTAGACCCCCGAATAATTGACTCTGAACAAAATGCAATCCCAATGGAAGAATTGGAAACTTTTCCTGTCAACCCGGAAGACCCCAGTCAGGTCTTGCGTATAGGGAAGTCATTGTCACCTGAAGCAAAAGCCGAGATGATACGCTTCCTGAAAGGGAACCTGGATGTCTTCGTATGGAAATATGAAGATATGGTGGGAATAGATCCTACAATCAGTTGCCATCACCTTAACATCAACCCCTCCTATGCCCCCCATAAATAGAAGAGGCGTGCCCTAAATTCAGAACTGTACGAGGCACTGAAAGACGAAGTAAACAAACTTAGCCGTAGTGGTTTCATAAGAGAGGCCATCTATCCAAGGTGGATATCCAACCTGGTTCTGGTAAAAAAGCCAAGCGGAAAGTGGAGGGTATACGTGGACTTCACAAACCTAAATAAGGCGTGCCCCAAAGACAGCTTCCCACTTCCAAGAATAGATCAACTTGTGGACTCTATGCTGGGCACGAACTACTGAGTTTCATGGATGCATACTCAGGGTATAACCAGATACCCATGTTCCGACCTGATGAGGAAGCTACATCGTTCATTACGGACAGGGGTCTGTATTGCTACAAAGTCATGCCCTTCGGATTGAAAAATGCCAGAGTCACATACTAGAGGTTAGTCAACATGATGTTTGCCGAATTCATTGGTAAAACCATGGAGGTCTACGTAGACGACATGTTGGTCAAAAGCCTCCAGGCAACTGAACACGTGAGTCATCTTAACCAAACTTTTTAGATACTTAGAAAGTATAATATGAAATTGAATCCCCTCAAATGCGCCTTTGGAGTGGCATCGGGCCAGTTCTTAGGGTATATTGTAAACCAGAGAGGAATTGAGGCGAATCCAGTGAAAGTAACGCCCTTGTTAGAAATGAGGTCACCTCAGAAACCGAAGGAGGTCCAAAGTCTCAACGGTCGGATAGCCGCACTCAGTCGCTTCATCTCCAGAGCCACAAATAAAAGCTTGCCTTTCTTCAAAGTACTAAAGCAAGGAAAGAAATTCCAATGAACTTCGGAGTGTGAAGAAGCCTTCGAGGCTCTGAAAAAGCACCTTGGAGAGGCGCCCCTCTTATCGAATCCTCAACCGGATGAATCTCTACTACTGTATCTAGCGGTTTCGGACGTGGCAGTCAGCGCAGTCCTAATCAGGGAAGAAAATGAGCGACAATTGCCAGTGTACTACATCATCAGCAAAGCACTTCTCCTAGCTGAAACACGCTACCCAGACATGGAAAAATTGGCACTCGCCCTTATCACAACCTCAAGAAAGCTGAGGCCATACTTCCAAGCCCACTCAATACAAGTTCTCATCAATTTCCCTCTAAAGTAGGTAATGTAGAAAATAGACGCATCAAGACGCCCGTTAAAATGGGCAATCGAGCTCAGCGAGTTCGATCTAACGTTCCGACCTCGACACGCCATCAAGGGCCAGGCCCTTGCTGATTTTATGGTAGAATTTGCCAAAGCCCCAGAAATGGAGGCGATAATGGAACCAGCTGAGCCCTCCACATGGAAACTGTTCGTAGATGGGTCCTCAGGAAAGGCTGGCGCAGGGGCAGGGATCGTATTGGAGAGCCCGGAAGGCCACAAGCTAAATTGTGCGGTAAGGTTCGGCTTCAAAGCCTCGAATAATGCTGCCGAATACGAGGCCCTTTTGGCAGGTCTTAGACTCGCTAAGGAGATGCGGGTCAGGAAGCTCCTGGCGAGCAGTGACTCTCAACTCATAGTAAATCAGGTCAATGGAAACTTCACAGCCAAAGATGGTAACATGATTGCGTACTTGAAGTTGGTTCTGGATATAATTCCTCATTTTGAAAGGTTCGAATTGACTCAAGTCCGCCGTCTAGAGAATGCACACGCAGACACCCTCTCAAAATTAGCCAGCAGCACGGACTCAGAGCTGCTAAACATTGTCCCTATTGAGCCCTTATCAAAGCCCTCCACCTCCGAACGTGAAGAGATACAGTGGATAGAAGGCACCCCATTATGGATGCAGCCCATCATCGCGTACTTGAAGGAGCAAACACTGCCTGCTTCCAGGGACGAGGCGAGGAAATTAAGAAGAAGAAGGGCTGCACACTTCGTCCTACAAGAAGATACGCTTTACAAGAGAGGCTTCGCCTCGCCTTTTCTTCGATGCGTAGGAGGTGAAGAGGCTACATACATACTCGGGGAAATCCATGAAGGAATCTGTGGAAATCACTCCGGAGGAACGACTCTGGCACACAAGGTCCTCCGTCAAGGCTACTTCTGGCCGACCCTGAAAAGGGATGCTTGCCAATTTGTCCAGAAATGTGACGAGTGCCAGCACTTCTCAAACATACAAAGACAGCCTGCTCAAAGCCTCTCCGTAGTAACCAGCCCTTGGCCATTCGCCAAGTGGGGCATTGACTTCATTGGTCCACTCCCAGAAGGGAGAGGAAGTGCAACTTTTGCTAATATCGTCATTGACTACTTCACTAAGTGGGTCGAGGCTGAACCCCTTGCTAGAATTACCGAGGCTAATACTACCACGTTCGTTTGGAAAAACATCATTTGTAGATTCAGCATTCTCCATTCTTTAGTGTCTGATAACGGAAGGCAGTTCGACAATAGGAAGATGCGAGATTTATGCGACAAACTGGGCATAAAGAAAGACTTCTCGACACCTCATCACCCCCAAGCGAATGGCAAGTTGAAGCAGTGAACAAGACTATCAAACACACCCTAAAAATGAAACTTGATACCTCAAAGGGGGCCTGGGTTGATGAACTCCCCCACGTCCTCTGGGCTATCAGAACTTCTTGCCGGACTGCAATCGGTAAAACCCCATTTTCCATGACCTACGGAGCCGATGCCATGAGTCCGGTCGAAGTCGGGGTCCCATCACATCGACGGATACATTTCGATGAGATCAGCAACGACGAGGCTCGAATAAGCGAACTACGCCTCTTTGAGGAAAAGAGAGATACCTCCCAAATGATCTTGGCAAAATATCATCGAAAGATGACCCGCTATTACAACTCCAAGGTCAGAAACAGAGCTCTTCGCTTGGGCGACCTCGTCCTCAGAAGGGTTTTCCAATCTTCAAAACCAACCGGGTCAGGAGTGTTTGGCCCAAACTGGGAAGGCTCTTACTGCATCCGCTGGGAATCCTGACCTGGTACCTTCGAAATCGAAGATATGTCTGGAAAGGCGCTGCCTCATCAGTGGAACATCGAACACTTGAGGAAGTACTATCAATAATGAGACTTTGTTCTGATCCGATCTCAATATGTTATAGTAAATCGATTGTTCTGATCTAATCTCAGTTGTAAAATTCCCTAAGTGTTGGAGTTGCCTTTGTAAAGGATGATATAATTTATCTTATGTAATGAATCTTTGGTTCCGAGCCACATCAGTTAGTGAATAGTTTCCTCAGTCCTTCAGAAGGTTCATTTAAGCGATCCGATGGTCAATTATTAGCCGATTAACGTTAAGGTGCTCTTCATGTTTGCTTAAGTGGTCCGATCTCAAATTATTAACAGGTTGGCATTAAGAGTCACTTCATGTTTGCTTAAGTGGTCCGATCTCAAATTATTAACAGGTTGGCATTAAGAGTCGTTTCATACTCGTTTAAGTGTTTAAACTTATATTAACTTGAGTGGTCCGGTCCACAGTTATTAACTGGCTATTGTCGCGAGGCAATTAGTCTAACGTTTGCATTCATACAAGTATAAACAGATAGAAAATACAAAAAAACAGAAGCCCAAATACTTAGCAAAAAATTTCATTTCATTGAATAGATTTAAGTACAAGGAGGCCGAAGCCATTACAAAAGGTAACCCTACTCTGCTGGAGGGACTTCTACATTGGCCGCCTCCTGGGCCTCCGGAGCCCCCTCGACAAACCTATCAGGCCGACCTTCAGTTGGCCCCCCGAACTCTGCCTCTAATGAAGAGATGTCCAGAGTAGGGTGCACCTCCTTCAGTCGACCCAATAAGCTTTGGGCACTCCATGAGGCCCAGAAGTTGGCGAAGTCGTCATACAGGGGATGGTCTTCAAAGTGGTCAATGAAGTTCTGGACTGCCACCTCCCCTGCAGACTTCAACTCCTCCTTCAAAGAGGCAATCTCTTCTGACTGAGCCTCTGCCTTCTGCCTCAGCTCTGCCTTCTCTTTGTTGCAGGCCTCCAGAGAATCGGTGGCGAGCTTGTGGTGCTCATTGGCGTGATCAAGCCACCGAGTCACAGCAGCTACTTGGCATTCCACCTCATACAACTCCTTCTTCAGCCGTTCCACTTCTACTTTGGCGGCAGTTAGCTGGGCCTCAGCATCCTTTTTCCTCTCCTCTGCCTGCGTGGCTTTGGCCTGAGCCACTCACACAGCATCCCCGTAGTGCATCGCCTCCTCGAGGCGCTTGGCGAGGTCCTCCCTCTTAGAGTTCAGATCCTTCACCAAGCCCTCAAGCTGGATGCTTGTACTCAGGGCTCGAGCCACGCAGGCGCTGTTCGCGGCCACCAAATCCTCAGCCGTGCAGGAGGCGGTGTGGTCCCTCCACTCCTCTGTCCAGTATTTATTGTGGACCACCGCCACCGCAGCTGTTTCTGGAGGAAGAGCCTCCAACACTTCCCTTACGAGCTCTTCAGGATTAGTGCCCAAAAAGTCGACCTCCTTAGAGGGACGGGGCCTTTTCCTCTTCTGCTACCCCGGCACTAGGTCAACTGGCACTACAGTGAGGGGTGTTGTGGCCGGGGTAGTGGCTGGCTCAATTGGAGCGGGCCTTCTCTCTGGGATGGCCATCCCAGTGGGAATTGTGGTCCGCCTCAGAGCTAGGGGTGGCCTTGCCACAGTTGCGCGTCTTGGAGGGGCGGCACTCTTCTTGCCTTTCCTTCGAAGGTCAGCCTCTGGGTCCTCCGGTACCTCCTCCTCCGTCGGAGGCTGGAGCTTCTTACTGGCTTCCACCAAATCCTCCATTTGCTTTTTGTACGAGGAGGGGGAGGCCTTCAACGCCCGTGCCTCTGCCATCATCTTCTGGATGGTCTTGAAGTCGGGGCGCACCGACATCTTCTTATTAAAGTTGTCTGCAAAAAGAAAATAAGGAATTAATACAATTAATACAAGTCTTGGGAGTTTAGAATAAAAAGCAAAGACTTCGGTCCAGTTACCTTGGGATGCCATTAAATCGTGAGTAATGAAGTAGATGTTCTTTCGGATCAGCCCGTGGTAAGACCTCTTCTTTTGAGGCAGCTGATAAATGACACAGATGGTGTCAAAGTCCTCGGTTGACAGCTCACACCGAGGAAGAGTACCTACAAAGGAAATGTAACTGTTAAGCACAATTCGAACTGAAGAGAAATATAAGGAAAAACTACTACTATAACTAAGTGTTGAATACTTCGTTGGGACCGTAAGAGGCGCCAGGGGGTCCCCCTCCATCGTGTCCCATCGTCCTGCGGCCCAACACCATGAGCTCTTCCATTCTTTAATAGAGCTCGACAGATCGACCATGAATGCAGTGTGAGAACCCCAGGTCTTATCCCCCCCGACGGTAACCTTAGGTATATAAAGGGTTTGGAAAATGGAAAGGGGCATCTCCAACCCTAATGATGCCTCTTTCCACAACATCCAGGAGCCCACCATTTGGCTCCAAGAGTTCGGATTGAGCTGTGTCGGGGCTAGCCCATAGG
This sequence comes from Olea europaea var. sylvestris, assembly GCF_002742605.1. Classification (NCBI taxonomy): domain Eukaryota; kingdom Viridiplantae; phylum Streptophyta; class Magnoliopsida; order Lamiales; family Oleaceae; genus Olea; species Olea europaea. The sequence goes on from NC_036252.1 coordinate 14,091,036, forward strand.
ACCTAAGCACCATCCTAAAGAATGGGTGAACGGGCAGCCTAAGTCCGGCCCTAAGGATAGCCTCACTAATGGCTACACAGCCCTGCCTAGGATAGCAGGCTCTCTCTTCCGGCCCGGGGAGGATCAAATCTATGCTATCAGGGATCCTATACTTTGTCCTAAGTCTTCCCAGGTCGGCCTCTCTTAATTTTGATGGATAATCCGATGCCCCCCAACGCACAGAAGTATCTGCTGGACTATCCGGTCGCTTCCATATATTTTTCCCCCTATTATTGCCTTGGCTATTTCTGAGGAGGTCGCCACAATGGGCTCGTCCATCCTCACCAGTTCTAAACGCCTCCCCGAACCAGAACTCCCCTCTGTGGCCATTCTTTCAAAATTTAAAAGCCCAAATAGGTACTGAAACTTATGAGTTTGGAGGTTTTCCTAGCCGAAAATGGTGTAAGGTCGCCGGAAGTCTAATTTTCTCCCCGGAATTGCTTAGAAAACGTCGAAAATCGCCAATGACTTGGGAGCAAAATATAGTGTTTGTTTCACAAGGATGGAAAGCCTGAGAAAACCTCAGAGTCCTCCTTTTATAGAAAGACAGATTCGATCTCCACCTTCGAATTCAAATGCGATCAATCTAAGCCGTTCATCGCATCTTCAATCTATGCCGTTGAAATGAAACGCCAGATTTGATCTACGCCCAAGATGTCGTTGTGACTTTCACGCTTGCTTAAAACGCGTCACCTCGGTTACTACATAATAATTAGTAGCCGCAGCAGCCTTTTAGGAGAATGGGCATGGCACCCAACTGTTACCTTGAAAACACGCAACAGTTGTCAAATCATTTGACGTTTGAATAGCCTCGGATTGAGCTTCTCACTCAACTTTACAAAGTTTGGACGCACCTAACGCGAAAGCCCCTTCGGGTCATCGCCTCGGATGCTGCGTTCCCTCCCATGCTTTACAAAGTTTTAGCCATCTCCCAACGCGTTGGCCTTGTGGGTCAGCGTATCGGTGGCAGACGAGCTCCTCCCTCAACTTTACAAATCTTGGACGCACGTGACGCAAAGGCCCCTTTGGGTCATCGCCTCGGACGCTGCGTTCCCTCCCATGCTTTACAAAGCTTTAGCCATTTCCCAACGCGTCGGCCTTGTGGGACAGCGCACCGGTGCAGATGAGCTCCTCCCTCAACTTTACAAAGCTTGGACGCACCTGACGCAAAGGGCCCTTTGGGTCATCACCTCGGACGCTGCGTTCCCTCCCATGCTTTATAAAGTTTTAGCCATCTCCCAACGCGTTGGCCTTGTGGGTCAGCGCATCGGTGGCAGACGAGCTCCTCCCTCAACTTTACAAATCTTGGACGCACGTGACGCAAAGGCCCCTTTGGGTCATCGCCTCGGACGCTGTGTTCACTTCCATGCTTTACAAAGTTTCAGCCATCCCCCAACACGTTGGTCTGTGGGGTCAACACACCATATTCACGAAGGTTCATACGCACCTGACGCGCAGTTCCATGCTGGTTGACCTTCTCGTTCGCGACGCACAGTAACGAAACTTTGGCACGTCTACCTAGGATCATAACCTCGATTATTGTAACAGATCAACTCCCAAAACTCCCGCGACTCGCGGTCCGATCAGGAAAGCAAGTCCACGCATGATATAAATATTCATACCTAGACTTGGGGGACCACTGTTACGGTCGATCTTATACGCCTCGGAACGCGCAGCACCACATATTCCAACCTAATAAAAGACCCGTCCGAAGTGTTTCCGACTTGATATAGCGATTCCTACTACTAACCTGCCGAAATACAAGCGATTCCTATTATTGACCTGCCAAAGCACCTCACCCCCGAGGTCGAGACCAAGTGGACCCCGGTTAGAAGATCCGTCGCCAATTTCAGAAAGAGATTTGTTCCAAGATCCTTCCTGCACCTAAAGTTTAAATTGATTTGACGTCTCCATGAGGCTAGTTGATGTGACTTATCAACTTTAAGTCAATTCAACTCAGAAGAAACAAATTGTCCGCCCACTCTACAGACGCGGCTGATTGATGCCTATGAGCGGACGCCTCATACTGCCAGATGTATACACGCGTCCCACATCCAACGATTCATACAACCTATAAATATCCAAGGTTTGGCAAGAGGCAAAGGTAATGAAACTCTTACTACATAGCACTCCATAGCAAGCTTATATATTTTCTCCTCCCCCTTTATCATTGATTTGCATAGCCCATGGGTACTGTTCCGACCACTTAAACCTGACTTGACCGTCGGAGTGTATATGACCGTCACCACCCCCGCTGGTTTTGGTCGTGTGCATCTGACTATTCGCTGATTGTGCGCAGGGAGGAACACATGGAGTAGCTTTCAGTTGGCCAAGTGGAAGGACCAATTTTCGAGGTCAATACGTTCGATGGGTAGTTTATCTTGCCTATATCTTTTTATGCCTGCATTATTTTTACTCAGTTCATATCTTGTTGCTACATTTTCTTGAAATTAAGTTCTATGTTCTGTTGAGAATTTACTTAATTATGCATAGTGAAAAATAAAATAAATTTCAATTTTCACCAAGGATTTGTTTTGTATTTAGATAGAAATTGTACATGCCTTGAATTCTGCAATCTCCTTCACTATTCTTTTATTCCAACAATCTTTTGATCTGTCACCACAGTTGTCCCAATTGTCCAACCTCTAATGAAATTCCACGCAGGGAACAAGATTGATAGAGATCCAGGGTTTACTTTTCTTATGATAACACGAAGAATGAAAATTCTCTACAATTTCAAAATCCTAGCTGTTTATTTATATAAGCACAAATAGGCTTGACCCGTCTACTAACTCGATCAAATATTTAATTAACTAATTTAATTAAATTCAATCCATGAATCAATTAATCCATTTAATTCGGGCCTATTAATAAGCAATCCAATTAATTAATTTATTCAATACTTGTTAAATTAATTAACAGGGAAATCTCAATCTTCTAGTTCTCTTTTTGTGTGTGACCCACTAGGTTCCCAATCGCGATGGCTAACAATGTTAATTACTATTTTAATGTAATTAAAATCGATAAATTACAATACCCCTTTTTAATTTAATATCAATTCACATTCGCCACCCAGATTGACATCTAGCAATGTGTTGGGGTAATACATGTGATGGAAAATGTCACGTGGTGTGACAAAATCAAATTTGTTCGTTTACCATGAAATTATAATCCTTTCGTCAATATGGTCCGATGAATTAAGAGATATGAAAGTGTGTCAATGTCGATTATCGATCATATCTCTCATTTCACTATTAAGTCAATACAAGTCGAAAATTCATTTACGACTTATGAGCACATTGGCCAAGGATTTCGTTGTCGACTTAATTGAATGAAATATAGATCATATTTTTTTTACTATTTAAGAGTAAAGAATCCTTTATTGATTATTCACAACTTTCACATGAATCTTGATATACCCAAATGATGTCGTATTAGTAGCCTTTGGTAGAGCAACATCTAACATCACCAAAATATGACTATCCTTACATAAGGCACTATGATGACCTAAAGTCAAAGGACCAGTTCCACTACCGAACATGAGAGATTAGTCACTAACACTCAGATAATTATCAATGTGAAGTCTCCTAGCGGGTCTCCAATGTCTTGTTCTATAACAAAATATTCACGTATTCATTTAAGTGTGACTACATTTTAGCTTGTGAGATCAACTACCTACTTTACAAGTAAGAGATGTCATGCGTGATGGTCTATCCGTATCTCATTATTACTTACGATCATGGATAATTTAAGATCAATCATATGTAATTTACATATCACAATCACAACTCCTTGTAATTAACAAATTATCAAGATTTGAATTTACGAACTCTATTATTTAATTTAATTGAATATTAACTAAATAATAGACCTGTCATAAAATTGCATCAACTATATATTAAAAGTGCTTATGTCCAAAGTTGATTAAACTTAGGGCATAATACCTACACGTTCTATATCCATGGGAAAAATTAGAGAGTGGGAAGGAATTCAAGGGAATTAGAACTTTTGTACAACATTGATTTTTTGGAGTGCTATTATTAATCTTGTCTTTTATCATGGATTCAGGGAAAAATGTAACAATTATCATTCCCATTCTATTTTATGATCAGGACTTCCTTCAAACTTTGATTCCAACTGGAGCACATTCAGTTGTCATTTCAGTTGTCATTGCCTATATACTATGTGATGCACACCCCTAACCATTTTGCTTGGCTTAGCCTGCAGTGTTCACAATAATGAACGGAAACCAAGCAAGCTGGTAGTTGGAGCAAACTTTCATTGTTTCAAAAGAAAAAAATTGAGCCAAAATGGGGAGATCCTGTTTATGCCAATAGGGGAAAGAGGTTAATGCATTTTGCTCGGGGCAGAAATCTAATATTTGTCGTTGGCTCTATATAGTATGTATAGTTTAAGACTGTTCTATTTAAGTTGGTGTTTTTTTAACTTCATGGCTTATGCTTCCTCTAGTTCACAAATGAGTTTCATGTTTTAGCTACTGGCAATGATTGGAGAACTATTTGATTGTGGTGATGAAATATGTGGGGCGGTTGCTAATGTCAGATCTAGGCAGGAAAAAATTGCTATCTGGACCAAGAATGCTGAAAGGAAACTGCTCGGGTAATTTGGTTCAATACAATAACTGAATATGTTGTCTATCACTTCTGTTCAAAGCAATTGTGTGATGGAGTATGGAGTCATTCGTCCTTTGTGGGATGAATTATGGGTTCACTGGGGAGCAGAGGACGATGACCTCGTCCCACCAATTTGTAATATAACATTTTCTTTGGCGTGCTCTATTTAAATTCTAGACTTTTCCTTTCTTGGCACCAAATCCCAATTGATTTTGTGGACAAATAAACTTACATATGGATAGATACCTATCAATAATAATTCTTTTCGTTGAGTTCTAAAAATCGACGAGGGTGTCAATGTATGTCTAATATTTGATCATTTGTTTGGCTTTAAGAGGGATGTAGAGTGATGACAAGCATGTTAAACACTGAAACTGGGTAGAGAGTGTACTGTTGATATTTTATGCATTGAATTGCGTTTATTTACTTACCGAAACTATTGGTGTAGGTATATATTACTTTTATGGAAGTTTTACTTTCTGATGCCTTAATCTGTTGTATGCTTGGTGAAATTTACTGGTTTTGCAGCTTAGCATTGGAAGTCAGTAGGAGGAGTTTCTAGAATACATCGACACAATTGGGTTCATATTTCATGTAACTTTTCCCGATTTTGCGAGAATTATTTTTTTGCAGAAACACGCATCGAAGTTGCATATTTTCCTTCGGTTGGTGACTGATCAGCCCCTATATTGCAGGGAGGCACGATGAAGTAAAGGGTTGCTGAAAATTGTTACACTGTGTAGTTGTATAAAGATTCAGGATGAAGATGATGAACTAGGCAGCATTCCCAATTGTCGTAGATGGGTCGATAGCATGTTGAGTCCAATGTCATTAGTGGATGGTCTTTTTTTGTTCTTTCTATGAAGTTTCTGCTGGAATTCCATATCTTATTGTTGGGCGCGGAGGCCCCGATACCACTTGTTGATCCCAAATCAGATTGTTAAGAATGAAATTTAATGACAATATTGAAGTAAATAAGATGACACCACAAAAATAAGATTTAAAAGTAAAAAAATAAACAAAAAGAAATAATCGCGGAGGAACGATGTATTATGAACTAACAATATGGAGAGAAATTACAGATACAACGATAATGCTTAAACAAAACTAAAAGAAGAGCCTTGTATTTATAGGCCATGTTTCAAATCTTAGAAGAGTCCTAAAAGGGGGGTAATTTTTAGAAAGGCTGGAAAATTGTTCCTTTTTTCCACAATGGCCTCTTTTTTCAAAAATATTATTTTGCCCTTACTATAATTATTTGCAAGATATATCTTATATCTTCAAGAATTTATTAATCAGGACCTATATCTATATTTTTCAATCTTTCGAATACCTTTAAATATTCTTTATATTTTAGTAGTTCTTCAAAGATCCTAGGTTGGCCTTTCTTGGTTATATATTCTCGGACTAATCTTTCTGAAATTTCTTCTTGTATATCTCTATGTTTAGTTATAATATCCTCTACTTTTCTTATCTCTCTATTAGTTTCTATGGAATCAAATCTAATATTATTTTTACAATTATAATCTATATCTCTATATATTTCTTCAATTTTTTCTTTGCCAACAGGAAATATATCTTCAGATTTTTCATCTAATTTAAATAAAAACGAAATATCTTTTTCATCTAAAAATAATATGAGATTATTATCATTAGTGGATGTGGATGCTTGTGGATTGTTCATCAGAATAATTAAAACATAAGCATGTAAAAACAAGTAAATAACTTACAGTAATCAAATGGAAGTAAACAGGCTTTCCTTCCAGTATGCTCTTATAGATGCTTTGCATGTACTTAATCAATCTTCTGAATCAAGTAAAGGTTTAAAATGTTTTTGAAATCATTTGGGTCCACAACTGCTTCCGCAAAAGGCATTTCAATTAAGGTTGCATTTCTCACTCTAGAGAACTAGTCGTGTTTCCACAGACGCTATCTCATAGTATCCAGAGTCTCTGTTTTCACCTCTATCCAAACTCTTTTCAGAATCAAGTTCCTACTTGGAACGAAATTTTAAAAGATAACTCACACACAAGATGCTACAATTTTGTTAGAAAACTGCCTTTTTCCCCTAAACAATTCATCAAAGATGGGTACTTTGGCGTGGCTAACATCCATTCAAAATCAATGTTTTGAAATCTTTTAAAATCTCTATCTGTACTGTCGAGGAATCATGAGAAACTTAACGAAATCCTTTTATGAAAACTTTGTTGAACATAACAAACTTTACTTTGATATTCATAAATTAAAATTGTACATGCTTACAAATTATATTTACATACCTTTGGTACTCACCTTATGAAGTTTAGAACTCCATAAGTGATTATCTTATTACACGCTTTACTATCTTCAAGCTATCTAATATTTTTCTGAATACAAGTGGTGTAAACAGATTACAAAAGATATATCTAAGATGTGTTTCCCTCAAGTGTTTAAGAGATAGGCTGTTTCGAGATGTCTTCCTTCTTCCTCCTTCCTCCTTGCCTCCTTTTATAGAAGCCTTTGGGAATCTTATCTTAACAGGTGTTTTTCACCTTTCTTTGTTGGGTAGAAAAGCCATCTTATCTCCATCGAATTTTTCATTATCTTATTGCAAAATGGACCTCTCCTTTTGAAATTATATGCCTTATCTTTTGAGTTTGTCTGCCACTTGTGATAATTGATGGGGAGTAGTTACTATTATGGAGACTTTTCTTGCAATATCTTCTGTCTTTTAGTAGCCACAGTTTTTCTTTAATAAATTTCTTTATTAAAGTAGTGATAAAGGGCTACTTTTGTCACCATCACTTTTCCATTTTTGAGTCAAATAATTCTGCAGGGAACTCTTCATCATTAAGGGATGTTTGACTCATATCTTCAACTACACAGTATTCACAATGGTGATCACTGTAGTTCCAAAGTAATTTGCATAATTCTTTAGCCATATCTTCTGATCCTTGCACTTGGTTGGAAATAATTGCAGATAATAAATGGTCGAGATAACAAATATCTTCTTCCTTGGTAGCCATGCTTGCATTGGAATAGATAATATGATCTTCAAATGGATAAACCCATATTTTTTCTTTCTCAGTAATTACCTGAGTTACATGTTCAAATATTTCTTTGTACCCTTTTGCTCTTCTGTAGGGCATCATATTTAGAATATCTTGATAACCATTTTTAACAACCTTTTGATTGGTTGGTAAAAAATGTTGATTTGTAAGTCCCATTTTTATCACATGGAACGATGGATGCATATATTCAAGAATGGGATCCCATTCCATGGTTGCTGAATGGAATCTGATATATATATTTGTTGTCCTGACGACTTCAGTATATCTTTTAATAGCTTTCCTGATGTTGGCTGGAAGCTGAGCTATCTTTTTGAGATCTTTGTTAGGATATATACAAAGTATATTTCCTATCTTAAAACAATTTCGAACCCAGTTGGCTGGTGCTCCTGGATAAAAATTTATCTTGTTGTATTTTGAATAGTGGAGAGTCTTCATCCACTTTCCAATCTTCAGATACCAATCTGATAAAATACTGAAAATAACAATAAAGAGTGTTACTTCTTCATGGTTATCTTTCCTGAGAATTTTTGCTTCATACCATATTTTGACAATATCTTTTGGATCTATCATTTCAATAGAAAGTTTAGATTGAGTTTGGCTCTGTGAAGAGCTATCTTCTCTTTTGATATCTTGAGTATCTTTATTACCAGTAATAGGTTCAGATTTTCCTTGTGAAGGGGTTCCTATTACCTTCTTTTCTTTCCCTTTATTCTCGGGGAGAGCGCTAGTATTCACAAGTCCCTACGAAGGGATACTAGACTTGGTACAAGTAATTTCTGCCTCAAGGGTTATATTTTTGCCTCGAAGGCTATCTTGGATATTTTGAATTTGTGTTTTCAAATAGGAAACTTTTATCTCAAGTATCTGGACCTTCGTCCTTAGTTGCTCTAGCTCCATCCCTGCTAAGATAATCAGGAAGAAAGTTAGTTTTTCCTTTTATGTATTCAATATCAAATTTGAAATATGAGAACCAAATTTGTATCCTAATAATATATCTATTGGTAATAGATAGATCAACATTATTTTTCAGAAAGGCTTTAACTTGAGTATTATCAGTTCTAATCAAGAACTTCTTTGGTAACAAATAATCTTCATATTTTTGAACTCCTCTTTTTACAGCAATGAGTTCTTTTCTATTCGTCTCATATCTTGTTTTAACTTCTTTGAACGTTCCTGATGTATAACCTGCAAGTATCTCAAGACAAGAACAATTCTTTTCACATTTATATTCTTTATGATTCTTTTTAACCTTTAATACTGCTCCCCAGTAATAATCTGAAGTATCAGTTTCAAGGATAAAGAAATCTTCTTCTGTGGTATTACAAGTTTGGGCAATACCTTTAATTCTTCTTTTATTTTCTTATATTTTCACAATCTTGTTCTTCCCAAGACCACATTATATTTTTCCTTAATTTTGGAAGAAAATAATTTTTCAATTTGGCACAATTTTCAATGAATCCTTCAACATAATTCAATATACCAATGAAGTTTTGTAATTGTTTTTTATCTTTGATTTTTTCAGGAAATTCTTGAAGTTTTTCTCCAATATGAGATTGCAATTGCAATTCTCATTCTTTTATAAATAATCCTAAAAATTCTATTTCTGTTCTAACAATCTCAACTTTCTTTTGAGAAAGTGTAATACCATGTTTTTTCATAATATAACAAAATTTCTCAAGATGTTCAATATATTCATTAATATTATTTGAATGAATAAGTAAATCATCTACATATGCAATACGGAAATGAGTAATTGGTTTTATTACCTCATCCATTCTCCTTTGGAATATCTGTGGTGCATTTTTCAACCCAAATGGCATTACATTCCATTCGTATTGTCCTAAAGGATTGGGGGTACTAAATGCAGTTAGTGGTTTACTTTCTTCTGTAAGCATGATTTGCCAAAACCCTGACTTACAATCAAATTTTGAAAATATCTTTTTGTTCTGCACTTGTTTAATAAGGGTGTCCTTATTTGGCAAGTAGTATCCATCAAATTTAGTAATTTCATTTAATTTCTTGTAATTTATTACCATTCTGGCTTTTCCTCTTTTTATCTCACTATGTTTTCTAGCCATAAAGGCTGGGCTGCTATGTGGGCTTTTACTAAGCCTAATCAATCTGGCTTCTAGCAATTCTTTTATCTGGTCTTTAAATTCTTTTTGATCATCAACACTATATTTCGTAGATTTGACTTTACTTTGTCTATATTCCATTTTTCTAATGGATTTTCAGAATATGTTTCAGAAATTTCTTTTTTCAGTTTTTCAATCCTATTTTCTGTTGTCATTTTTAAGACTGTAACTGGTTTAAATTTTTCTGTACTCCAATATCCACCACGTTGGGTTGAGGAACTCTGATGGTTTATATCTGTATATGCAATTGTAACAGCTTTATTTATTTTTGGTGTAAATATTTTATGTGCACAAGGTGTTGTGAACATATACTTATCAATATATTGTGTAAATGGTGCATATTTTAATAGGAAATTTTGTCCTAATAAAATATCACATCCAATTGTGGTTTACATGTATATTGTATCAACAAATACTTCTCTAAAGGAAATTAGAAAAGGTACTTGCGTAGCATATTTGCTGTATATTACCTTATTTCCACCTGCTGTTGTAGCGGTAACTATCTTCTTTGAATTGTATATCCAGTATTCAGCTGGTAGTACATTTGGTAAGCATAAACTTATTGTACTTCCTGTATCTAAGTAAGTATGAAATTTAATTCTACAATAGCTTTTTATATTAAGTGTAATTTCAATATATGGACTCATGGGATTAGTACTAATTACTTTTTCCATGATAACAATGATTTCATATTTTCATCTATTTTTCAGATGATAATTGGATTATCATCAATTGTTATTTTCAAATATCCTTGACAGATTTTATAAGGACTATATTTCTCAAGAAAGTTCATTCCTAATAGAATAGGTGAACGATCTACTCCATATAATTCATCTTTATATAGAATTATTTTTTTAGTATATTCTTTCTAATCCTCTCCTATAAGAATAAGAAGGAACTTAACATATTTTCTTATTTCAAGATTATTTCCCAAATAATCTTTAAATATATATGGTTCTGGTATTTCAAAGTCTATTAAATGACTAACAAATTTAGCATTTACATGATTTTTATCTGCTCCAGTATCTATGAGAACAAGAAGATTCTTCTTGTATCCTTCTTGATTTACATATCTTGTCTTAATGTAATATTGTGAACTTAATGGTTCAGCAATACTTAAATTCTCAAGTCTGCTTACCCTAGAGTCTTGTCTAGAGGGAAATCTTGCAATAAGATTATCTCCTTCTAAGCTGACACTATTTCTTCTTATTAGTTTCCCTTCAGAATTAATTTCTCTAGCTTGTTTGTGGAAATCAAGCATTATCTGTTCTGGTATAGTAACTTCATGTCTTGGTATTTCCTAGGAGGTATATATTGTGCTAATTCCTCAAAATCTTTATGTATGATAATATTATCAGTTATCTTCCTTAGATTGTTATGATGGCTAGTACTAAAAACAAAAATTGATTTTTTACTTATACTAATAGCCTTATTTCTTCGTAACATTTTCAAGTTTCCAATTCTATAATATAGATTGAAACTTTGGTCAATATTTTCATCATTTAATGATATTGCATAATTTGGTTTTACTGTAAATATTATTTTTTGATAAACTAAGTTTCCTACAACTGTTCCTAATAGTGCATCAATAGGATCTTGTAAGATTCTATTATCCATACAGTATATTTCTGTTGGTATGTTCATACCTTCTCTAAAAAATCCTTTCACCATTATTTGGACTCCTCCTAATTCAATACATCTTAATTTGTTTCTTACATTTTCTGGAATTTTGAATAACTTATATTTTACCCATTCTTTTGTAATTATAGGAATCCTTGCTTTTCCTATAGTATCTTCTATATTGATAGACATTTCTTTATAATTCATACTAACAATTGTTTTATTTACTCTTGGTAAAATTTCTAAGAATCCTTGATGGAATACATCTTTTTCTTGTAGGTCTAATATATTTTTAGTAATTCCTGTGTATTTTTTAATATCAAAGATAATTTCTTGATTTATACCTTCTATAGAGTCTTCAACTTCTTCAGTTGTTTCTATTTCTATTTCTGATTGTTGTATTTCTTGATTCATATATACTATCTCCTCATAATCTTCTTCTGATGAGGATGTTTTTAATTCATAAATGCTACTGCATTCACTACTTAAATCTTCAAAATATTCAATTGGTTCTATGTCACTATCTTCTTGGAATTTTTCGTAAATTCTAAGAGTTTTTATATTTTGCCTTTCTTTCTTTTTAGGACATTGAGGGGCAATGTGTCCTTCTTCATTACAAATAAAACATCTACATTTCTTAATATTTCTTGGCTTAAATTTTTATTCCAATTTCTTTTCTTGAAATATTTTTTATGTGGTTTAAAATTCCTCTTCTTGAATTTTTTGTAATTTTTGAATTTTCTTTTATATTTCTTATATGGTTTATACTTCTTCTTAAAGCATCCAAATTATTTAACTTGGCCTACATCTTTGTAACAACACAAAGAATTTTTTCTTATTTTATAAGCTTTTTTATTTTCTAAAGTTTCTCTACACCATATGCCTATCATTCTTTTTGTAAATTCAATTCTACTTTCAAGACTATCTATTTTTACTCATTCCTCTTCTCCTAGACGTAATAATTTTTCATATTCTTTTAATAACTTAATTCCCCATGGGAATGGTAACTTAGTAAAATAAGATCTTAATATAGATTTATTTTCCTGATAATCTCCTTGGTTTAATATATAATATATTTCTTCAAATTTACAACTGTATCTTTCTAATTCACACATATCACATATCTTTAAATTTTTCATTGCTATCATTCCTTGATTATATTCATCTTGTTTTCTTTTTTCATCATTAGAAGTATACCTATCACCTAAAAATTCTGTTCTTAAGATTTTTTCAAATCTTTTTAATATCTCCTGTATATTTTGTTCATTTAAAAAATTCCTATTATCTAATACCTCAGTTCTACCTGCTCCATATTTTATTCTTCCTTTAATAGTTTCTAGTAATTTCCTCCACCATTCAGAAACAATTCCTCTAAATGTATGTTCTATAAATTCAAAAGCTGTATATATTTCCCATTTATTAAATTGTATTGTTAAATTTGTACTTTTCATCCATGATTCAATGGCTTTATTTTTATTTACACAATCTAAATCTAACCATATTCCTGTTATATGGATTGGTTCATTATAGGATTTCATTGAGTTTATTTCTCTTATGTACTGTTTTCTTACATTTTGGGTGTATCTTTTCTGTGTTTTTCTATATTGGTAAATACCATCCTTATTAGGTATTGGGGTACCATAAGGATAATCTTGTTCTTCATCACTACTGAATTCTACTTTTATATTCTGACTTGAAGATGGATTAGTATTCATCTTTGTATTTTCCATTTTTCAGTTAATTCTTCTAATTGTTTTTTATATTCTTCGTATTCTTCACCAGTAGATTTTAAGAATTTTTGTTCTATTTCTTCTACATCTGTTATTATATATTATTTTTCTTTATATTTTTTCCCTTTATTATTTTCCTTTTGTGATATCCTAAAATCTTGAGGTGGATTAATTATAATCCTATCTTTTCCTTTAAGATTTTTATCTAATAAAGTATTTCCTACTTGTAGATTATGTTCCAGATTTTCTGATCTTTTATGTATATCCTCAGAACTTTCATTTGTGGTGTTTTTAGGTAAATAGGATAACTAGGTTTTTTATGTTTTTCAACTTTTTTTCAAAAATTCTTCAATTATATTTTCTTCATCTACTATATTCATCATTATTTTTTGTTCGTAACATGGCCTTGATACCATCTATACCAGAGTGCGTAGATTACACTCACTACCATCCGGGTTTACGGAAGCGGCCCTGTCTTGACAGTAGTATAGTGATACCTATCTGAATCCTCGAGTTGCCATGGGTCTGCCAGGCATATCTCAAACCGGGGCGGAGAGTCAGTAATTACTGCTTTTCCCTATAGAGTTCCACCCGGATACATAATCATGCATGCTCAGATACCATTTCTTCGGAGTGTGCAGCGGAAGGGTTAAGATTCTTGAGCCAATTAAAATCTTCATATGTATTTAAAATATCACAATAGAATTTATAAAATTCACTATTTTTTATTAAAACTTTTTCTTCAATAATTATATTTAGTTATTTAATTCTTCTTCTTAGGTTGAGAATTAATTTATATATATCATTTTCTGTTTTGATTGTTCTATTATCTATAGAAACATTTTTATTTTTTAATTTTGGATCTACATATTCTGTAAAGAAACCTTTCATATCTTCTTCTAAATATTTTAATTCATTTTCTGTTGCATTTTTCAGATCAATAAAATTTTGTTTTATATTTGGGTTTAAATCTATTAAAGATTTTTGATCTATATTTTTTTGAGGACCTAATTGAAGGTTTTTATACATTGTAGTGGCTTTGGTTGCAATTTCACAATAAGGGGTATTTTAGGAAAGATAATTATTTAAAGGCTATTCTTCAAATGTTTATATTTTTTGATCTAATCTTACAAAACTACCTTCTATTTAGGCTATCTACAAATATTAAAAGGTAAGAAAATATGTTAAAATTATGTTACAATTACACATAGAATTTCGACCGAGAGAGGATTTTCTTTCCTTATTCAACTTGGATACAATCTTCCTTTCCAAGTAAAAATCAGATACGCAATCTCATAAGACTCCTAATTTGAGTCACCAACCTAACAATCTCTACCTTAACTTAAGGTGCAACGAGCAGAGCTCCACAAAATTTCTCCACCTAAGAAATAAACTCGTTTGCATCGGAAGTGAAATGCAAATCTCCTCAATGCAATAACCAAAACTCTCTATATAAACCATCATCCTCTGCACGGCGTCCACAAGCGACACTTGAACCCTACTCTTGAGTTCCCAAAATTCTACCACCAAAGAATTAATGTTTATCAAACAGGGTCGAAGCAGACCCTATAGCAGAAACCATACAAAATGTCTGAACAAAAGACCCCTTGCTAGAACTGTAGCCTTTAACGTCCCCAAAAGCATTACAGATATCACTGACACCACGGTACCTAAGCTCAATGGATTCAATCCTAGCAACTAAACATAGTGCAACTGCTGAAATTGGTGGCAAAGCGGAAACACCAAAGCTCCCTCCTGCAATGTTATGAACCGACCCAGAGCCCGTCACAAGAAGTATTATACCAAACTGAATATCCACCACGGCACTGAACTTGTCCATATATTTCTTAACTGGTTCTGTGCTCCTCTACAAGATGTACAACTGAGACATTCTCTGTCCCTCTAGTACAACCCGGACATCCTTTCATACCTTCAAGACTCCACGTCCACTAGAGAATTTATACCCTTTTGCATCCAGAGTACTAAGCAAATGAGATTCCTTTCCAAGCCTGGAACATGTCATACCTGATCAATTGTTCTGACTGTCCCATCCCGCAGCCTAAATCTAAATAGCCTCATATTTTGAAAAGAAATTCCAATTGGAACACATATGATGCCAACATTTCAAATCAAGAACCATTCCTCGTCAGGCCTAGATTCCACGTCAGATGCTGCAATCAACATCACATCTCCACTGTCTGAAAAATCCTCAACTATATTTGTATTGTTTGAAGTTAAAGGTTGCGCTTCATGATTTGAAGCTAAATCACCTTTAGCCTACAATTTATCGCAATCTTTCTGAGTATGTCCCTTACGTTTGCAGAAGAAGTAAAACAAATTGTTGTTAGTCTTCGATATGCCCCTCCTTCGACCACTATGAGATACAAGAGCTTCATCATCCCTCGATGTAGCTCCAACCAAATGCTTCAATTTCTCCTTTGAGTGCAAAGCATCATAGACATCATCTATAGTCAAAGTATCCCGACTATACAAAATGGTGTCCCAAAACGACACATAAGAGTTAGACAGCGAGCACAATAGGATCAATGCTAGATCCTCTTCATCGTACTTAACCTCCAATGCCTTCAAATCTGTAACTATTTCCTTGAACACAACAATATGGTCCTTTAGTAACCCTCATTCCACCATGCGATGAGAATATAGCTTTTGTTTTAGAGCCAGTTTACTAATGAGACTTTTAGTCATGCATAAATGCTTCGATTTCAGCCATAAAACAACCGATGTTTTCTTTTTCAAGACATCCTGCAGAATATTATTGGATAAATGAAGATGGATTTGCGGTAAAGCCTTCTGATTCCTCCGTTGTTTATCTTTCATTGTCCAATCAGTTGGCATCTTCTCAAAATCTAGCAGTGCATAATCTAACTCCAACAATGCCAAAATGGCCCTCATCTTTACTTACCACAAAGAAAACCCTGTATTGTGATTCAGTAGCAGAATGTCATACCTCATGGTAGTTATCTCTGAAAAAACCTCAACCAATCCACAAAAGAAGAACCAAGCTCTAATACCACTTGTTAGGTTCGGAAGCTGCTCTGATACCACTTGTTGATCCCAAATCGGATTGTAAAGAATGAGATTTAATGACAATATTGAAGTAAACAAGATCACACCACGAAAATAAGATTTAAAAGTAAAGAAATAAACAAAAAGAATTAATCGCAAAAAAACGATGCATCATTAATTGACTATATGGAGAGAAATTACAAACACAATAATAATGCTTAAACAAGACTAAAGGAGGAGCCTTATATTTATAGGCCACGTTTCAGACCCTAGAAGAGTCCTAAAAGGTAAGAAAATCTGTTAGAATTAGGTTATAATTACGCATAGAATTTCGATCGAGAGACAATTTCCTTTCCTTATTCAACGTGGATACAATATTCCTTTCCAAGTAAAAATCAGATACACAATCTGATAACTAATAAGTGTATTTTATACAATTATTAGAGACCTTTAAAAGAAAATATTTAGTGTTTCTCTAATAAATTATGATCCAAATTGTTGCAATTGGTGGTGAATTGGTAGAAGTCAATATTGGTACAAGAAAGTGGAAGAAAAGAGAGGAAAACCCGAAAAAAGAGCGAAATGCAAAAGTTTGGGCCCAAGTTGTAACAATTCAATAGTTGATCCGGATCATGAATCAAAGATTGAAGAATTTGGAGATCAAATTTCATATTTTGGAAAGTGAAGGACTTAAATTGAATCAAAGAAGAATGGGTTACAAGAATTAAAGGGCTCAAGGATTGAATTGCATTATCTTGAAAGACGGAGGACTTGAAGAATAATTTAAGTAATAATGGCTTAAATTGGCGGCTGATTGGACCTCTACATGCATGCATGAATTAAAAATCATTCTTTAAGTGAAATGAAGGGCTGCATGCAATTGGCAAGAGCTAGAGTCCTTTTTCTTAGTCAACTATTGTGGCTGTTAAGTTATTATTTTGGAGAGATATATATACGTACAAAGAGAGAGAGAGACTGTGAGATATTTTTTTGGAGACACACATAGAAAAATGGAAGGAGAGGAAAATTTTTCGCTACTATTAAATAGAAGACACACACGGAACTTGAGGCTGCCAATTTTATATTTTTTTGCATTAACTTTGAGGCGTCCTTTAGAGAGAGAAATAGGAGGCAGTTTTGGGAGACAAAAAAATCTGGCAGTCCTTCATTAATTGCACAAAAAAAGACGACATAAAGCATAATTGAAAATTATTTACGTTCCATCAATTCCCGATGATATTTTCCATAATTTCTTGTTTTTCCTTCATTAATACGAGTAACTAAATTTAATTTTAGGGCGAACAATGTAATCTATTTGGGACTTTTATTTATTTTATTTGAGATTCTTTGTTCTTTTATATTTTATGTGTGGATTTTAATTATGTTCTTAATGCTTTGAATTTTCTGGCCAATTATTCAATAATTTGGTGAACAATAATTACGTAAAAATGCGAATTCTTGCTTAGACCACATATTAAAATTCGATAAATTAATGTAACGTGTAGAGATACCTATATTAATTGCTACGGTCCTACAGGAATTCTTAAAACTGTTATTTCGTTTAAATAATGTTGGTTAGCATAGAGATATGAAATTGAATTATTTAAATAGGCTTAAAGAGAACTTGAGAGGGATAAATTGAATACCATAGAAGAATTTGACTGAATGCTACTTTAGTTTTGTGAATATCTATATTAGAAGTGAAGGTAACTAATAGGTGAATTTGTTCCACCCTAATATTCATTCATTATTTGAATTCTCACTCATTTTTTGTTGCAATCACGAAATTTTTAGTAATCAGGTTTAAAAATCACATTCAATCATTTTTTTCATCGAATAGAAGTTAGGAATAATACATTGAGTGTTAAAGTATGGTCCTCGTGAGAACGATAATCCGGACTCAAAAAGTTCACTTTACTACTTGTTACGATCTGTCTACTAGCAAGATAAAATCGACAACAAATTTTTGGCTCCTTTACCGAGGACTATTACTTTTATTCTTATTTATTTATTTATTTTTATTTTTAATTGTTATTTGATTTGTTAATTTTCTTTCATTCACAGAAAAAGGTGTTCGTTGTATGCTCCGTGTCCAAAGCGATGATCTTGAACCGTTTGATTTGGAAATAGAACGTACCTTCAGACGATGATGAAGGGAACACAAATAAAAACAGCAACATCAAATGGCTGACAATCTAAACAACCCTATCCCTATACAACCAATTGGACAAATGGCAACGAGAGATCAACATCAAGAGCAAAGGAAAGTAAATGAAGAGGACTTGTCAGTGTCTATGTTCTTAACGCCTATAGCAACACCTACACGGTCCAGTATTGTGTATCCAGGTTTTGGGATAAACAACTTCCAGATAAGGGCTGACTGGATTAATTTGATGAGTAACACTTTACAATTATACGGGCTACCAAATGAGAATCCAAACGCACATATCTCCAGATTTCTCAGGAATTGCCAGAATTGTCATGTTCTCGGGGTTAATGAGGACGCCATCAAGATGCGATTATTTCCATATACACTGAGAGATGCAGCATTGGAATGGCTGAATGCCAAACCTAATGGAAGTATTATCACATGGGAGAAACTGACCAAGAAATTCTGTAATAAGTTCTTTCCACCATCTAAAGTAGCAAAAATCAGACTGAAAATTCAAACCTTTCAACAGAAAGATGGAGAAAGCTATCACGAGGTTTGGAACAGATTTAAGAAGTTGACGAGAAAGTGTCCAAATCATGGGATTACTATCGAAAATCAAGTGCAGTATTTCCACATGAGACTTTTACCACTGTCAAAATCTCAAGTGGATTCCTCTGCAAGCTGATCAATCATAGGGAAATCAATGCAACAATACATGGATCTGTTTGACTTGATTGCTACTACTCACTCTATGTTTTCGTCAGAAAGAGTGGTGCCTCCAAAAGCAGCGGAATATATAAATTAGACAGCACATCATCTACCAACGCCCAAATAACAACATTGACAAAACAAGTAGAGTTATTGGTGAAGTCACAAACAAAAAGAGCACATGCAGTGATAGTTAGTCCATCATGCAAAAACTGCGGGGCTAATCATCTAACAGAAAACTGTACATCTTTAGGATTTCTGGAGGAGCAAGTCAACTTCATTCAAAATAGCTCTCGAAATTTTAATCCTTTTCACAAACATATAACTCAGAGTGGAGGCAACACCCAAATTTCAGATGGTCGGATAATTAGCAAGGGAACAGTTCAAAAAATAACCAGCTAGAGAAAAAACCAAATTTGGGGGAGATGTTCAACCAATACATGTAGAAAATAGATAAGGTGTTCCAGCAGATTGACACTAACTTTCAGAATCAGCAAGCATCCATTAAGAAACTGAAAACTCAAATTGGTTAGATAGCTCAATAGCTTGCAGAACGCCCACAAGGGACATTGCCAGGCAACACAATGGTCAATCCAAAAGAGCAAGTGCAAGCTATTACAACCAGAAGTAGGGTGCAACTTCCAGAGATACATGTTAAGAGACTAGACAGAAAAGATAAAGAAGTAATGGGTGAAGAGGCTGGGACAAAAGCAGAGTCTGAACAACCAAATAACGAGAAGTATAAAAGGAAAGAAACGTCCACAGTGAGAGCACCCAGCCCCTTATGTGCTACCAATTCCCTTCCCTCAAAGGTTACAGAAAAAGAAGTTGGACAAGCAATTTGCCAAGTTTGTGGAGATTTTCAAAAAACTGCACATCAATATCCTGTTTGTAGATGCAATTGCCCAAACGCCAAGCTATGCTAAATTCTTGAAGGAGATCCTATCTAACTAAAGGAAGTTGGAAGAACATGAGATAGTCTACTTGAACAAGGAGTGCAGTACAATTTTATTAAGAAAGCTACCTCCTAAACTAAAAGACCCAGGAAGTTTCCTGATACCTTGTACCATTGGTTCTAATTATTTTGAACATTCTTTATGCAATTTAGATGCTAGTTTTAATTTGATGCCTCTCTCTATTTAAGGTTGATTGAATTGGGAGAAGCAAAACCTACAACAATCTCATAGCAACTGGCTGATAGATCAATTAAACGACCAAAAGGGATTATTGAAGATGTGCTAATGAAGGTTGATAAATTTATTTTTTTGACTGACTTCATCATTTTGGACATGGAAAATGATTCAAACATTCCTCTAATCTTGAGAAGACCCTTCTTGGTTACCAGAAGAGTGCTGATTGATGTTTATGGTGGAAAAATGATTCATCGGGTGGACAATGAGCAAGTCATATTCAACATATTCAAGCCGATGAAGCATCCATTAACTTTATATACCGATTGCCAAGTAGATTTTTATAAAGAACTTATGGCATATACATTTGAGAAAGAGCATCAAACATTTCTTTATAAAGTAAAAATTGTACAATCAGAGGCAACAAGTGCAGAAAAAACTGAAGATGTTGTCAACTTGGCCGAGCAACCAATAAGAAGGAGATATTGGCAGTATGAATCTCTTGGTGACAACCCTTTCACCCCGATACCCTCAGTGGAAAAGGCACCCACTCTTGAACTAAAGCTCTTGCCTTTACATCTCCTTTATGCATATTTGGGAGACTCTACAACACTTTCAGTAATCATTACGAATGATATGACAAGGAAAAATTAGAATAAATTGTTGGAGGTACTCAGTCAGCACAAAATGGCAATTGGATGGACAATAGCTGACATCAAAGAAATCAGTCCAACTCTTTGTATGCACATGATTTTAATGAAAGACGGGTCAAAGACAATAGTGGAAGGACAATGCAGATTAAATCTAACCTTGAAAGAAGTTATGCGAAAAGAAGTGCTGAAATTGTTGGATGCAGGTATTATCTTTCCCATCTCTGATAGTTCATAGGTGAGGCCAGTACATGTGGTGCCTAAAAAGTGTGGAATTACTGTAGAAAAGAATGAGAACAATGAGCTGATACCAACACGATTAGTGATAGGATGGAGAATATGTATAGATTACAGGAAGCTAAACAATGCCACCGTAAAGGACCACTTTAAATTGTCATTCACTGATCAGATGTTGGAGAGGTTGGCAAGACATTCTCACAATTGCTTTATGGACGGATACTCATGGTACAATCAGATAGTTATTACTCCATAAGACCAAGAGAAAACAACATTCACATGCCTTTATGGAACTTTTGCGTTTAGAATGATGCCTTTCGGTCTATGCAACGCACCTGTGCAACCTTTCAATGGTGCATGATGGCCATCTTTTCTGATATGGTAGAAAATTATATTGAGGTTTTCATGGACGATTTTTCTGTGTTTGGAGGTTCATTTGATGACTGCTTAGATCGGTTAGCTCTTGTATTGTAAGGATGTGAAGAGAAGAGCCTAGCGCTAAATTAGGAAAAATGCCATTTCATGGTAAAAGAGGGTATAGTGCTAGGCCACAGGATTTCCTCAAAGGGCATTGAAGTTGACAAAGCCAAGATACAATTGATTGAAAAATTGCAGCCTCCTAATTTAGTTAAGGGGATCAGAAGCTTCTTAGGACATGCAGGATTTTATAGAAGGTTCATTCAAGATTTCTCAAAAATTACAAAACCTCTATGTAATCTACTGGAAAAGGATGTGTCATTTCACTTTTCTGATAAGTGCTTAAATGCCTTTAATACTTTAAAAGAAAAGTTAACTTCTGCACCTGTAATAGTAGTAACTGATTGGGATCTACCTTTCGAACTTATGTGTGATGCTAGTAAGTTTGCAGTGGGAGTGATGCTTGGCCAACGTAAAGAAAAAGTGTCACATGTCATCTACTATAGAAGCAAAACCTTAACAGATGCTTAGATCAACTACGCAACAACGAAAAAAGAGATGCTAGCAGTGGTCTTTGCCTTCGATAAATTTCATTCCTATCTTATTGGTTCAAAGGTGATAGTCTACATTGACCATGTAGCCTTGAAATACCTGTTTGAGAAGAAAGACGCTAAACCTGGGCTGATTCGATAGGTTCCGTTATTGCAAGAGTTTGACATTGAAATTTGCGATAAAAAAGCTTCAGAAAATCAGGTAGTGGATCATTTATCAAGGCTAGAGTAACTACATGATTCAGATGATGTGAATATTAATGAGGTCTTTCCAAATGAACAGTTGTTGCAGATAAAAAAGGCTCCGTGATATGCAGACATTGTTAATTACCTAGCTAATAACTATATGGATCCTAATCTCACCTATCAGCAGAAGAAGCTGCTTCATGAAGTGAAATTCTATTATTGGGATGATCCAAATTTATATAAGAGAGAGGCATACTAGATCATTAGGAGATGTGTACCAAAGGATGAGATGAAATCGATCCTTTCACGAGTTCATGCTTCTGCTTATGGAGGATACTTTGGCCTCACTAAAACAGCATCAAAGGTACTTCAATGTGATTTTTTTTAGCCTGCACTGTTCAAGGACTGCCACAGTTTTTGCAGGTCATGTGATAAATGTCAGAGAATAGATAACATATCAGCACATCACGAGATGCCACTTAAACAACATTTTGGAGGTGAAAATATTTGATGTCTGGAGGTTGATTTTATTGGTCATTTTCCATCATCTTACAACAATCGGTACATCCTAGTGGCAGTGGACTATGTCTTTAAATGGGTTAAAGCTAAAGCATTGCCTATAAATGACGCAAGGGTGGTGGTGGACTTCATAAAGAAATATATCTTTAACCGCTATGGATCATCTAAGGCCATAATAAGTGATGGTGCAACTCATTTTCGCAATTGGTTATTCCAGGCAGTGCTACATAAGTACGGGATACAATATCGAATTGCCACTCCTTACCATCCTCAAACAAGTGGACAGGTGGAAACCTTGAATAGACAATTGAAAAGAATTCTGGAGCTCACTGTGAATGCATCTCACAAGGATTGGTCAACGAAATTAGACGATGCTTTATGGGCACATCGTCCTGCTTACAAGACACCATTTGAATGTCCCCATATCGACTATTCTTTGGAAAATCCTGCCATCTACCAGTGGAATTTGAGTACAGAGCATACTAGGCATTGAAACAATTAAACATGGACCTCTAAAAGGTTGGAGAAACAAGAATATTGCAGCTACATGAATGGGAAAAATTCAGAAGTGAATCATATGAAAAGGCAGCCATCTACAAGGAAAGGACAAAGTAGTGGCATGACAAGAACATTAGGCAAAGAATTTTTAGAGTGGGAGATCAAATGCTTTTATACAATTCCAGACTTAAACTATTTCTAGGAAAGTTGAAATATAGATGGTCCGGCCCTTTTACCGTCTCTCGGGTGTTTCCCTATGGCACAGTTGAACTACACCATCAAACAAAAGGAAACTTCAAAGTAAATAGCCAACGTATCAAGCACTACATGGAAGATTTCCCCACTGCTAAAGAAAGCCTTGACCTAGCTGTACCAGAATGATCGCGGCACAAAGTCAAGCTAATTACTTTAAAGAAGCGCTTATTGGGAGGCAACTCAATTTTCAAACTTTTTTATTTTGCCTTTCTTATCGCATGGCATAGAGTTTTGTTTTGTTTACTAGGTTGCATTAGATTTAGGCACGTTTCAATTTTTAGGAGTCATCGCCCATATCCCTTTTGCTCTCAGGCCTTGAATTTATTATTGGTTATTTTAATTATTTGAGCAAAGTAACCCTTGTTCCCTATATTTAATTTGTCGAATTTGATTTTTCAGGAACATGACATCGTGAAACACTTAAACCAACATAAATCCAAGGGAAAGCATGATGAAGAATATTATCTAGTCGTCACACATAGTGTCTCACACATTCAATAGAAAAATTTGGAGAGTACCTTCTTTTCTTCTCTACCCCATTTATGTGCTTATTTATGGTTTATAACATTGAGGACAATGTTAGTTTTAAGTTTGGGGGTGAAAAAAAGTTTTTGTTATTCATGTGTTTATATGTTTTTGTGTGTTCGTTTTGTGTGCTTGTTAAAAAAAAGAAAAAAATTTTAAAAAAAAAATCTCTTTTATTCAACTGTGTGCTTGTGTGCGTTAGACAGTCTGGTTAACTATGCTAATTTAATTTGAAATTTTGTGTTGATTTATGAACTGTGGATAAGATGCATGCTAGACTGATCGAAGTTTAACCTTGTAAAACTTGATATTATACATGCACTAGAATTGAGTTTGACACTGTGATTAAATCAGTTGTTCCTTGCCTTTGATAGGTTGATCTAGTTGGACATAGATGCTTTACCTAAATCATATTAAATTATTTATCCTTAGACTAAATTTAGCATAGTTTTAGGATGACTTTACAATTGTAGGAGGATGCGGATGTGAATGTGGATTCCATGTGTGAAAATTTATGTGTGGATTGTCTTAGACTAATACGATAAAACTCGACGAAAGTCTTAAGTTTGAGCTCGGTTTGTTTGAATAAGTGTGTAATAAGGGGCAATGTACTAATCAAGGCACATATATTTGAAAATTTTGAACTTCTCTCTGAAGCCTTTATGAATCGATTGATTAAGTCTGTAAGAGTATTTTAAAACCTGGTGCCCTAAAGTCGTATGACTTGGGAGTCATTGCCCTAAAGTTCGTTACAAGGGTCATTTAAGCCCTAACACTTATTTGAATGAATTTGACTTTTGATGCAAGATAATTAGCTTGTTGAGTCTTAGAAGTCAAAGCAATCAAATAATTGGAGAATCCCTGTTCACTGAAGTGTTGACTTGCAACTAGTAACGTCCACCTGAACTAGAGAGGGTAAGGATAGTAATGAAAAATTCAATGTTAGATCACACGCTGGGAAAAAAGTAAAAAAGAATAAGTTTGGGGAGTGTGAATTAAACGAGAAATGTAAGGATATATTTGACCACAGATGATCAAGAATTGAAACAACTTGTGCAGTCATGATTGATTACTTGATTCTTCACACACACAAAAGTCGATTTTGCACTGTAAGAGTGAATATTAGTTTGATGTTGTAACTTTGAATCATGTTTGTGAAATTAACACTTAAATCTTGAATCATGAGGTGAGAAGTTAGATTGTCCAACCAAATATTTTTGCATACTTGTGTGTTAATTATTATTTAGTTTATAGTTTTGTTAGAGGACAAACAAATGTTTAAATTTGAGGGTATTTGATAAGTGTATTTTATACACTTATTGGAGACTTTAAAATGATAATATTTAGTGTTTCTCCGATAAGTTATGATCTAAATTGTTGCAATTAGTGGAGAATTAGTAGAAGTCAATATTTGTAAAAGAAAGTGGAAGAAACGAGAGGAAAACCAGGAAAAAGAGCGGAATGCAAAAGTTTGGAACCAAGTTATAACAATTCAATAGTTCATCCGGATCATGAATCAAAGATTGAAGAAGTTGGAGATCAAATTTCATATTTTAGAAAGTGAAGGACTTAAATTGAATCAAAAAAGAAATGGGTTGTAAGAATAAAATGGCTCAAGGATTGAATTGAATTATCTTGAAAGACGGAGGACTTAAAAAATAATTTAAGTAATAATGGCTTAAATTGATGGCTGATTGAACCTCTACATGCATGCATGAATTAAAAATCCTTCTTTAAGTGAAATGAAGGGCTGCAGGCGGTTGGCAGGAGCTAGAGTCCTTTTTCTTAGTCAACTATTGTGGCTGCTAGGTTATTATTTTGGAGATATATATATATATGTACGTCCAGAGAGAGAGACTGCGAGATATTTTTTCAGTGACACAGAGAAAAACGGAGGGAGAGGGAACTTAAGGCGGCCAAATTTATAATTTTTTGCACTCACTTTGAGGCGTCCTTTGGAGAGAGAAATAGGTGGCAGTTTTGGGAGACAAAAAAATCTGGGAGTCCTTCATTAATTGCACCAAAAAAAGACGACAGAAAGAATAATTGAAAATTATTTATGTTCTGTCAATTCTCGATGATATTTTCCATAATTTATTGTTTTTCCTTCATTAATATGAGTAGCTAAATTTAATTTTAGGACGAACAATGTAATCTATTTGGAATCTTTATTTCTTTTATTTGGGATTCTTTGTTTTTTTATATTTTATGTGTGGGTTTTAATTATGTTCTTAATGCTTTGAATTTTCTAGCCAGTTATTCAACGATTTCGTGAACAATAATTACGTAGAAATGCGGATTCTTGTTTAGATCACATATTAAAATTCGGTAAATTAATATAACGTGTAGAGATGCCTATATTAATTGCTACGGTCCTACGGGAATTCTTAAAACTGTTATTTCGTTTAAATAATGTTGGTTCGCATAGAGATAGGAAATTGAATTATTTAAAAAGGTTCAATGAGAACTCGAAAGGGGTAAATTGAATACCATAGAAGAATTCGACCGAACACTACTTTAATTTTATGAATCTCTATATTAGAAGTGAAGATAACCAAGAGGTGAATTTGTTCTGCCATAATATCCATTCATTATTTGAATTCTCATTCATTTTTTGTTGCATTCACGAAATTTTTAGTAGTTGGATATAAATATCACATTCAATCATTTTTTTGTTTATTTTCATCGAATAGAAGTTAGGAATAATACATTGAGTATTAAAGTATAGTTCTCGTGGGAACGATAATCCGGATTCAAAATGTCCACTTTACTACTTGTTATGATCCGTCTACTTGCGGGATAAAATCGACAACACAATCTCACAAGGCTCCTAATTTGAATCACCAACCTAACACTTATCATACAATGTACATGATAGACAACCTCATTTTATTCCATTTTCCTATAATTCCATTGATCAATATGGAATTTTTTTATGACAATTATATTTTTGTTTACGTCTATTTTCAGTCTCTCCTAGGGTTTGATGGGCCCTGAGTTTGAAAAGAGTTCTCCTAGAATCTTATGTGATATTTTGTACAAAAGCACTTGACGTTATTGTCTATATGAAGAAAAAAAAAATTATTTCATCCCAAACATAATTAGATGTTGTTTTATGCTTATGGAGATATGATACTGGAGTAGGATTCTAGGAAGCATTGGTTTTATATTTGGACAACTAGGAAGTACTTGCTTTATAGGAGGCAAAGAATTGCTCCATGGACAAAGAATGGGACAAATGAAGAGGCTACTCACATTTGTTTATCGTTTCTCTGAAAAGCAATTGTGGGATGGATTCCTGTTTCATTTGTCCTTTGTGGGACGGATTGTGGGTTCACGTAAAGTCAATGTTTATATTAAATGAAATTTTCATGATTATTGGAGCTATGGTAGGTAAATCATCTAAAGGGGGTGTATGGTTTCTTATATGCAATTTTAAGTAAAGTTATTTAAACCCCTGTTGCTGAACTTTTTTTTGGAACAACATTGTTTTGAATAATGAATTGTTGGAGAATGTATAGTTAAAAAGTAGGGAAAAATTTTGAGTTTACGTATAGAATATTTTATTGTGTGAATGTGTGATTGAAAATGAGCATGTAGAAAAAAGAGTTCTGAAATAATGAGAGACAAATGAGGGCTAAAATTGATTCAAGATTGAGGCCTATCATCTTTCATCATGGAATTGACAACCTGAATAGTCGGGACATTGAGGAATATCTAGAAAGGCATATTGAAAATTGGTCCTTGGGATTTCAACTCTCCTCTTTGCTTGCTATGCTAGATTCGTCATTATGTAGCCCGAGAAATTAGTCCTAACAGCATCAATCCTGAACTAGTGTCGAGCAACCAACTATGCATAGACCCCGTCTTTCATTTTCATAAGCACGTCGTGACTTCCCTCTTCAGCAATTACTCCATTCTCCACAACATCAACGGAGGCTGCCTCACTATCATAGTCAGACAACGAGCTACAACAATAGTAGTTCTATTCACCATAACTCTATCTAGCACTTCTAGAAATATACGATTTGACACAGCATTGAGTGTGCTTCTTGCTTCGTCAAATAAAAGGATCTTGATCTAAAGATCCTTTTGCTTGTTGAAGTAACTATAACACCGGATGTGCACAGTGCAGGAAATGCTAGATAGAGTTATGATGATAGAACATATATTGTGTAGCTCATTGTCTGACTATGATAATGTATGGTTGGAGGACAAAATAACGTAAATAAAGTGTGTTTGTCTCTAGTTTTCATTTTCTACATTTTTGTATACTTTAAGTAAAATATCATGCCGACCTTATGTCACATGAAAAGACTTCGCTCCTACCATTTGAGCTAAGTCTTAACCTTAATATTTTAATCAAGGTCGGCCACAAGGATTGCAAAGTCAAGAAAAATAAGATAATTCAGTGACAAACAATATATTTAATTAATCTGGAAAAAATATCAATGACTGATGCTATACAAAAATATAGAAAACCTGAAAACCCACCAAAAAAAAAAAAAAAAAAAAAAAAAAGCTATATTGAAACCTCCACTTGATTTTTTAATGGGATCAATTTTAAAAATCCAGACTATGATAACACCAGTTCAGGTATTTTAAAAATCAATTTTAAAATACGAATACATAATCATATAATTATTAAATACAGGAAAAGAGAGTTCAGAGAGGAGAAGAAAAATAAAAGAGGGAGAGACATTGGCAGAACCAAAGGGGAAATACTGAAATAGTGCTTCAGATATGGAACCAAAGTTGAAAAAACTAGGCAGCTCTTTAGAGGTGCCTAATGTGCAGGAATTGGCTAAGGAGAAATTGACCACTGTTCCAGCAAGATACCTGCGTCCTAATCAAGACCATCTCATTTCTTCCTCACCCGGAAATCAAATTCCGGTGATTGATATGCAAATCCTGACGGAGAAAGATTCAGAGATTGAAAAACTGCACACTGCATGCCAAGAATGGGGTTTCTTCCAGGTACATCAGTTATTTCAACCTGACATGGTCAATCTGTAGGACCTATTCTGGCAGCTTTAACACATTTTGACACCACAATGATCTTATAATCATGTGTAAAGTATTACCTAGCGTGTTTCTACTTGATTAAAGGTTATTGAAATTTACTTGAAGTTGAAGGAATTTCAAGATGAACTTGATTGAATCACTTGTCTTTACTTGTGCTTCTTGGTCCACAACTCGATCACAATGAAAAGGGTTTCTTTGTCACAATCCAAATGCCCTTTATTGTATGCTGAAAAATAATGATTTTCAATTTAGCACAATTTTTCCATATGAACTTTTATGTATTTTCTTGACAGAAGTCTTAACCTCTCACTTTCATGTTGAATCAAGGGAGTTGTAGTTGATTATGGGTGGTGCGAAGTTATTCCATAAATCAAATAATAACTTCTTCCTGAAACCAATTTCATATTAAGTGGGACTGGTCAACCCACATGGGCGATTATTTTCAGTCTAATATTCTTTTATGTGATTATGACAAATGAATGCTTGACTACTCGCAGTTGATCAACCATGGAGTGAGCTCTTCAAAGGTGGAGAAAATGAAGTCAGAACTTCAAGAATTCTTCAATCTCCCAATAGAGGAAAAGAAGAAGTTTAGTCAAGAGGCAGGGGACGTACAGGGTTATGGACAAGCCTTTGTTTTATCAGAAGAGCAAAAGCTTGATTGGGCAGATATGTTTTATGTAATAACCTCACCAATCGAATTGAGAAAACCCCACATAATTCCCAAGCTTCCTGCTAAATTCAGGTAGAGTGTTATGCAGTACTGAATAAAATTGTACAATCTTGTAGCGTCTTATCCGGTGCAACCTTGTACCGTGTATCAAACATGTGGTTACTTGGCTCTTTTATTCTTGATTTTTGCAGGGATTCCATTGACGAGTATACAGCAGAATTGAGAAACCTTGCCATGAAAATCCTAAACTTAATGGCCAAAGCTTTACACATGAAAGCTGAGGAAATGAATAAGGTTTTTGAAGAAGGGATGCAAGCAATGAGGATGAATTATTATCCTCCCTGTCCCCAACCGGAGCTCGTAACCGGCCTCTGCCCACATTCTGATGCGATTGCACTCACCATCCTCCTCCAAGTCAATGAAATTGAAGGTCTCCAGATTAAGAAAGATGGAGCTTGGATTCCTGTTGTACCACTGCCTAATGCTTTTATTATCAACATCGGCGATATCTTGGAGGTATTTGTACAAGATCCAATGGCCTAAAATCATTCCAATTATAAATTGTTCTCGACAGTTTATGTATCTATAAATTCTATTGTACTCCTTGAGATCTGTCGAGTCTGTAAATCATTTCTGTAAGATCTTCTCAATTACATGTTTTTGACAGATCGTAACTAACGGAATTTACCAGAGCGTTGAGCATCGAGCAACTGTCAACTCGAAGAAGGAAAGGCTCTCCGTTGCCACATTTTTCTATCCAAATGTGGATTGTGATTTAATTCCAGCACCAAGCCTTGTGACTCCAGAAACTCCAGCAAAATTCAAAAGAATCAGCTTAACTGATTACGTGAAGGGATTTATATCTCGTGAACTTGATGGAAAATCGTACCTTGACATCATGAGAATTTAGGGTAAGAAAAATATGGCTCTTTGTCATGTATGCTGAGTTCATTAACTGAGAAATATTGTGCCAGCTGATATTTTTGTATGCAGGTATGGCAGCTGGGATCTTTACCAAAATTAAGTTGCTTTGATTGAATAAATCTGTGTCAAACTAGTAAAAGAATGGTCCCGGTCTTGTTACTCAATCAAGGCCGTTTTATAGATTACTAGTCAAAGGTGAACGTGCAATGTAAAATACTTTATAAGTGATGTAGAAGTAATATTTTGTACCAGTTTGTTAGAGGATTTGATAAGTCTCGAACAAATTAAAGAAAATATAATTTAGTATAGAAATTTAAGAGAAGAAAATTATACTCAAATTGTACTCTCAAAACTTAATTTATATGAATCAAATTTTTTATAATGATGAATTACTATAAATGAACAATCTTTTTATATTACATTTGATACATAAAAATTAATTGTTAATACATAAATTTAAAAACCTATTAAAATTTCTAGATACGTGAATATTAATAAATTTATCAATTCATTAAGTGAAAATTTATTGAATCTAGATTAATGTGAATGTTAATTAATTGAGAAGTAATAAAACAAATTTCATAAATGACAATAAATTTGTAGTATTTATTACATTTCGAAAAATGAAAAGTAAAGTATTATTGAAGTAATTGAATTGTAAGGGGGTTAAAATCGTCCAAAAAATTATTCTCTCTTGATGTTATATTTTAATATATTATAGATTATAGATTAGGCTATTACCCAATTTAAAATTCACACATAAAAGCATAATAATTTAGGAAATTGTATATGAGATGTTGCAATGTCATTTTGTATTAATAAAGACATACTTGAAATGATTTTTTTTGTTAATTATAGTAAATCTTTTTTAAGTCCAAGATAAGGATTAAGTGGCTTACATATCTAGTAGTCATTAATCAAAATCTCCATTTGGTGGGATTAAATTCAAATTTTTAGTAAATTTTGATAAAAGTTAATAAAATGTGTAGTCGAAGAGTTATGGGTTCCAAGGTTAAAATTAATTGTTGGCTTTGACTTTTAATCCCTACAAAAAAGGATCTAAATCAAAGTTCAAAATTTTCAGTTATACAAGACAATGGCAAATAAAGTGGTGCGTCACTTCATTCTGAACTAGAGTGTAGAGCAACCAATGATGCATAGACCCCATCTTTCATTTTCATAAGCACGCCGTGACTTCCCTTTTCAGCAATAATTCCATTCTTCACAACAGCAATGGTGTCTGCCCCCATTATCGTAGTCAGGCGATGAGCTACAACAATGGTAGTTCTGTTCACCATAACTCGATCTAATGCTTCCTGCACTATACGTTCTGACTCAGCATCCAGTGCACTTGTAGCTTCATCGAGCAAAAGGATCTTTGGATCTTTCAATATTGCTCTTGCTATGGCAATTCTTTGCTTTTGTCCACCAGACAATTGAACTCCTCTCTCTCCAACATTAGTATCATATCCTTGAGGCAATCCTGATATGAAGTTGTGTGCATTCCCAGCTTTTGTAGCTGAAATGATCTCTTCTTCCGTTACGTCTCCCTTCTTCCCGTAGGCAATGTTTGTGCGGATTGACTCGTTGAAGAGAATAGGTTCTTGACTCACTAATCCCATTTGTTGCCTCAGCCAACTTAACTTGAATTTTCTGATTTCCATTCCATCCAAGAATATTTGTCCGAAGTTGGGATTGTAGAATCTCTGTATCAAACTGATAACTGTGGACTTCCCACTTCCACTTTCACCAACAAGAGCCATTGTCTGCAAAAACAAAAATGATCTAAATTCAAACAAAACGACAATCTAAAGCAATAAAGGAGAGATCAGATGTTGATCTATTTGGTTGAGTGAATAATACCTTCCCGGAAGGCATTCTCAGGCACAAATCCTTGAAGATTTGGATATCTGGCCGAGTTGGATACTTGAAGCTTACATGTTGAAATTCAATGTCACCTCTAACACTAGCCAATGTTGTGCCTTCTTCGCTATTTGAATCAATTTCGGGTTCACTATCCAGGATCTCAAATATAGAAGCAGCAGAATCCTTAGCTTTGTTCACATCTGGAGCCATTGCACTAGTTTGAGAAACTCCAATAGCTGACATTGTTAGAGCAAAGAAAACCTGCAGAAGATTTTAGTTCAATTGAAGATAAGTTCAGCAAGAGAATGATAAGAACAAGAAATCTTAAATTTACCTTGAACACGTCCCCAAATGATGCTCTCCCATGTTGAATTAGAACAGCCCCAATGTAGAAACAGAAGGAATTTGTGCAAAATAGAGCAAAAGAACCGGCTCCAAAACCTGCTCCACTAACAAGTCCAATCCGAACTCCTTGCTTCACAGGAGCCTCGCATTTTTGCTCATACATTTTCATCACCTTCTCTTCTGCACTAAATGACGCAACAGTTCTGATGCTGCTCACAGCATCATTTGCCACTTGACTAGCTTCTTCATACATCGCCTGAATTTCGTAAATTGCATCTTTACTTGGATGTCTGTATTATAAACACAAGTAGCATTTGAATGATCATAATTTATAGTTATGGTACAGAAAATAACCTTGGCATCTGCACTGAACCCTTTGTAGAACCTCATCTGGAGGAATCCTTGCAAACCAACCAGGGGGAGAACAAGAAGGATTATGATGGCTAGCAACCAATTAGCTGTGAAGGCTATAACGAGACCTGCTATCACCGTCGCTACGTTCTGGACTATTAGCGCTAAAGCATCGCCTACAAGGCTCCTTACAGTTGAGGCATCGGTAGATAACCTTGCACCAACAGCACCACTGCATCCAATGAACACTACCCTTTTAGTTTTAATTGAATACAATTAATGAAATAAACAATTTGATTATTAGCAGGAAAATAATTTACAACCTTGAGTTGCGAGGATTATCAAACCAACTAATCTCCTGGTGCACTACCTTCTTGAATGACAAAGAACGAATTCTTTGTATCAACTTACCACCAGCAATTCCAAAAAAGGAATTTTGTATTGGTACAACCACCAAGGTACATATGCCAAGGACAACTAACATGAGTCCCCAAAACCTGGAATCTTTCCTAAGCTTGTGTGCAGGTTCAAAGAAAATTTTAATAGCTGATGAAAGCAAGAGTCCAAATATTGGAAAAACTACGCCATGTGCCCCAGCTGCCAATGATCCTAGCAGTAAATATGGCAACTCGGGTTTGTTTAAGTATGCAAGGCGTCTAATAGAAATTTTCTTATGTTCCTTTGAAACCTTGAGTTCCTTTTCGTCTCTGGTATCTTCAGTTTGAGCTTCTTGATAGTCAATATGACCAGGAACACCAAAGGGAGAGGGAAGTAATCCGTTGCTTGTTGATCTCCTCATCGAAATTCTCTGACTTGAAGACTTACTTAAGTTGCCTTCTGAGTAAGAATCCATTTTCTGCAAGTCCGTCCCTTCATTGTTATCAACCTGTTTAGTACCTTCTTGCATTCGAACAAGCTGGGAGTATGCCCCGTTGGGATTTCTTACCAATTCAGCATGAGTACCTTGCATAAATTTTTGGCAAAATTATTTCAAATTGATTACATATGCTTAAACTCAAAATCTAATTTAACAAATTGTGATGTTTTTACCTTGTTCTACTAGTTTTCCAGCTTGCACTACTGCTATATGATCAGCATTTCTTATAGTTGTCAGACGGTGTGCAACAACCACAGTTGTTCGGTCCGTCATAACATTTTCAAGTGCATCTTGCACGAGGCGTTCTGACTCTGCATCCAAAGCACTTGTTGCCTCATCAAGAAGAAGGAGTTTTGGATTTTTCAGAATAGCTCTAGCAATTGCCACCCTTTGCTTCTGACCACCGGATAGCTGAGTTCCATGTTCGCCCACCATTGTATCAAGCCCCTGTAAGCACGATGTTGTTATTTTCTAAAAGCCAACGTCAAAGAAAACTGGGTATGCATGGTTAGTTCAATGAATAAAACGGTGAAGACGTGTTACCTGTGGAAGCTTGTCAATGAATTTGGCTGCATTAGCAAGTTCTATTGCTGTTCTAATCTCTTCATCAGAAGCATTTTCTTTGCCATACAATATATTTTCCTTCAAAGTAGTTGCAAACAAGATTGGTTCCTGGCTTACGAGTCCCATTTTTCCTCTGATCCATTTGAGTTTCAACATCTTCAAATTAACTCCGTCTATAAGTACTTCTCCAGCATCAGGATCATAAAATCGCTCCAACAAGCTAATAACTGTGGACTTCCCACTTCCACTCTGCCCAACTAGAGCTGCAGTTTTGCCGCTTTCAACTTGCAATGAAAAACCTGAAAAGATCTGAACTTCCGGCCTTGCCGGATATCTGAAATAAACATCCTTAAGTTCAATTTCACCTCTTATATCTTCCAACACAATTCCTCTGTCATCATTCCCATCAATTTTCGGTTTCCGTTCAATAGCCTCAAACATCTTGTATGCTGCTGCTTGACCTGCTGCGAATGCATTTATGCATGGAGACGTCTGTCCAAGTGATCTGTATCAAGAATATATTAAGTGAGACAGTGTGTTATGCTTAAAATAATAAATGCAAGTTTGGTAAGCACAATTGAACAGTACTAGATAATCTAATAAAAAAGGATTTGATGTTTTACATACATTCCACCAGTCATTATGGCCATCATAACATTGATAACCTTTCCACCACTGTATCCTTTTTCTATTATCAATTTTGATCCATACCATATGGCAAGTCCATAAGTACTAAATACCATTAGTAAAACAGTGCCAAGTCCAATGCCTGAAGCCAACCCTTGCTGAACAGTGGATGCATAGGCTATTTGCAATTTGCTATCGTACTTTTCTTCTGCTTTCTTCTCTCCGGTGAAGGATGCGACCTACAATTGTTAAACAGAAGCATAAAATATTTCAGGAATTCACTTGTAATTCGAGAGCAAATGCAAACTAGTTCTGTATTGATTGCAGCACGTCAATTACCGTTCTGATTGCTCCCACTGTTTGTTCAACCACATTTCCAGCTTCCGCGTAGGCAACTTGTCCTCGACTCGACATCTTCGTCATAAGCAGTGACATGCATCCTCCGGCTATGGCAAGTGCAGGAATGCAAGAGCACAATACTAAGGATAGAAGCCATCCTTTACAGAAAGCAATTATAAAGCCTCCAATGAATGTTGATGAAAACTGAATGAACTTCCCAACCTGTGAAAATCATTAGTTAGCAACGATCTGGTAGTTGGCATATACATGTTTGTTACACACTATCAGGCTAGACAAAATGATAAACAAGATTTAGTTTCTTTATTCTTCTTCAAACATTTGCATGTCCAGTACTGTTAAGTTCTATGATGAAATAGGTAAAATGTACTCAAAGTTTAACTGCTCACTTTTTCGCCCATGGCCTCTTGAATGAGAATGGTATCCCCAGACATCCTCCCAATGACCTCTCCCGTCGTTGTTTGAGTGTCAAAGAACTCAATATCCTGCCTTAATAGGGTTCTCAAGTACAACCCTCTTATTCGAGATGCGCGTCTTTCTCCACTCACCATCCAGCATGACATCTCTGTGATGCACAAGCAAGCAATTTCCATTAAATTCATTTGTGGAAATTCTTGAAGGATGTAAATACCAAAATTCACAAATTATTAAATATGGGAGGAAGTAAATGCAGCTACAAGTACGTACGAAGAAATGAAGCTATGCCAGCTCCAATAGCCAAGTAAACATATTTGAGAGAGACCTGAAAATTTCCAAGATAATGTGAGCAATGTCTATGTCTTCGTAACTTCTCCACAGT
This sequence comes from Olea europaea var. sylvestris, assembly GCF_002742605.1. NCBI lineage: Eukaryota > Viridiplantae > Streptophyta > Magnoliopsida > Lamiales > Oleaceae > Olea > Olea europaea. Next base: position 14,127,507 of record NC_036252.1, read on the forward strand.
GAAAGCAATTTTTTATCCAGCTTTGATCAAGGTATCCTAACTATTTTCCGGATTCAGAACCAGAAGTAAAACCAAAGATGCCTCGAATATTGACAAGAATCATTTTACAAAAATTTACTTAATATCCTTTTTGCTCAATTTACGGAATTGCTTATTGCCACCATAACTTTGTGTTTGTCCCCAATTATGGAAGAATTGAGGAAAAAATAATTTGAAGAAGGCGAAAAAAAAAAATTTAATTTGAAAAATGTATAAGCTCAATATCAAATAATTAGATCGGGTCTAGTTTCCTTCCATAAAATATAAGAGCTCCTTAAAGACGAAACATAATTCCAAATTGTTCGTATCAAAAGGCTTTAGTCTTGTTTATTTTTTCCAACAGATTTCATATTACAATAAATTTATGCATCATTTTAATATTAAAAAAAAAAAAAACTGGAATTTAATTTGTTCATATATTTCGAAAAAGCTTTAAAAATTCCAGTTTCTTCTAATATACAGATGGAAGGAGACCACTCAATTCACATTGCTTATGGCTTAATACGACAAACATTTACTCGCAAGTATAAACTCTATTCTTAAAAGGAAAGAAAAAATGACCTTCGAAACTTCATGCACTACGTGAGATGGCTCGGTCCCTCCGAAAGAATTGATTATCTGGCCAAAAATAAGAGTCATGAGCGGCTGCGTCAATCCATTGCCAATGGCAGAAATCGTTCCGACGATTATAAGAGCAATATCAAGCCTATCTGAATAAGCAAAAAGCTTATAGAATGGAACTTTCTGATCTTTCTTCCCAGATCCTTTCTTCGCTGCCCGCCCTTCATCCGCCATTTTCTTCTATCAATACAATTACACCTAACCTCTCTCTCTCTCTCTGTGTATATATACGTGTGTATGATTTCGATTCAAGAATTGAAGACACGGACTTTGAATGATCGTTAAAGGCAAGATTTGCGATTACGTGTGAGTTTAAGGGTTTTTACCAGTGCGAATTCGTAGTCCCTATTTTTTCGCAAACTTCGTTACTACTCAATTGCATTGCATGCTTCTAGAAGATAATTTTTATTTATTTATTTACTATTTATTCCTCCATTTCTGAATTTGGAACGAATTTGACTCTCCAATCACTCTGTTGGGCTCTTAATTGTAAAGTAATAATTTTCTATCTAATAATTAGTAATTAGAAAACTTTTGAGAGAGAGAGAGAAGAAGAAGAATTTGACACTGAAACTTGTTCATGCACATAATGTGATTATTACTTCTTTCCCCCAAAGAGTGATGAATTTTGTGCCACACACAAAATGCAATGAATTTCTCTAATTAATATTCCTACTAAGAGTAATGCTATTTAGTTTTATTGGGGTTGCAACTCCAGTCCAGATAAAGTTAATGTGACATTAAGTGATAAATGTAATTGAATGATCTATTTAATTTCACCATTCATTTAACCTATCATCTAGCATCACCTAATCTGAGATTAAAACCCCAGCGAGGCTATATAGCATTATTCTTCCATGAATTAATCTACTTGTACCAAATGTCTTACCTAATTTTTTATCGAAACAAGTGGCGCCCCCCCTATTGGAGGGGCGTCTATCCACTCCAATAAGGACGCGACACTTGTCAATTCAGTCATCCATTTGGTAAACAATTTGGTACATATAGCATCTCCCTTCTTCTATTAATACAAAATAACGTTTATGTTTTGTTATTTTCTCTTTCAATGAACTTCACTTCAAAAGTTTGTCTAAAAGCATTTATTCTTTTGTTGAAGAAGAAGTTCTTCCTTTAAATAAAGAATAATGTTATTCGTAATCGCCCTACGTGACATACACATGGCAGGTGATTATTTGATACATTAATATGGTAGTTTTTTTTTATTCATTAATGTATCAAATAACCAGCTGTCATGTGTATGCCACGTAAGGCAATAAGCGATTGCAAATAGCATTATTCTTAAATAAATGGTGAGAATTTGTTAAGCTTTTAATAGGCATAAATGTGTTTAGTTCCAATACTATTTGTACCCCCAATGCCAAAAAAAAGGAAGATAGAAGCAAGATTGTTCATTTTAGCATTTCATCTTTCCTACAAATTGAAAAATAAGAAAGAAATTGAATAATATACTCTTCATTTGAAACAAAACATATCCAGTTGCTTGTTACATGTAGTATTGAAATTTTCTTATGATCTTTTTAACTGCAATCTTTGGTTGATTCTCTTCACATTTTGCATTGATATATTGTTCCCACGCGAAGATGAGTAAAGACCTTACTCTTTATAGATAACTAATGCCTATAAAAGTGGAAGTGAGGATAAATACTCTGTGGTTTGTAAAGATTCCTCTTTTAAATAAAAAGTTAAATTCTCTCAAAATCTATTGTTATTCTTATTCTTTTATATTTTGTTCATAATTTTCTTAAGTTTCAAGTGTAGTGATTTAATCTCAAAGGTTAAATTCATGCTTGGGGTTAAAGACCGACTTCACGTGAATCTTGAAAGAAAACTATCCAATCAAATTGACATACAACAAACAGCGTTATAAAATATCACTAACTAGACAAATATTTTATAAGAGTTAAAATGAAATGGGATGCGCTTTTTTTCATAATTGTAATGATTTTAGAAATAGCTGAAGGAACTTAATAATCAATTTTGTTAAATTATTTATCGTCATCCTAATTAACATTTTTCAAAGATTTAGGATGTAAACTCACTAGCATTAACAAGTTACACTTTCCTAATAATATGATCTGAAAGTTATGCTCATAACTTAAAATTTGAGGAAGAAATGTCGCAAGTTTCAAATTGCGAATATGTAATAATACCAAGCAATCATATTAGATGTATTATTAGGTACAGTTAATATTTAAATGATCAATATGGAGGTTGATGGAGTCCATATTACCCTATTAATTCTGAAATACAGAAAATTCATTTCAAATTTTAGTTAGTAGAGGTCTACTAGTAGACATGCCCTGAGAACAAAGAACACAAGTGAATCCATTGAAAGGATCTTCTAGTTTTTTAACATCATTATTGAGCGGGAAAAGTTAAGTGATCATGCCAAAAGGTAAAATCATTTCAGGATATTGAACATCTAGTTCAATATACTATATATTTCAATTGTACTTATAATTGTAAATTATGAGTACATATTTGAAACATAACCTATTTCTTTTTAATATGGTGAGAGCAAATGATTAAGGATTTAAATTTTGGTCGCCCATGTAACAAAATAATGATTATTTTAGAACCTTCAATCACATCTGAAAAATATACTTATATGGATCATTATATGAGATTAATTATATTAAGTTTTGACAATTTATGACTTAATTAGATGTTAATTTTGTTTATTAGATAAAAACTCGAGACAAATTGGTGGGATTGGAAGAAATGAGTAAAAAATTGGCCAAAATATACTGAATACAAAGTTTGGGGACTAAATCACAGAGTGCTAATAGTTGATTCGGACCTAAGATTGGAGAAGGTGTGGAGTCAATTAGGGTTCTGTTTGAACCACATTCTTTCAAAAAAATGTATTTTCAAATAATGAATTGACATCATTTTAACTACACATTTTTCAATAAAATTATATTACACGCAAATTCAAAACTTTTTTTCATTTTTTAACAATACGTTCTTCATCAATATACTATTCCAAAATACATTCTTCCAAAATAATGTGGCTCAAACACACAATAGATAGAATTGGAAGATAGATGATCAAAAAGATATCAAAGAGAGCTAAAATGAATGAAGAAAGAAATTGAGGGATTAAAGTGCAACAAATGGAAGATTTTATAACGGTGCGTTCGGGACCTTGTTGTGCATTTACCGAGAGTAAAACCAAGATGGCGTATGCGCAGTGGAACATATGGCACGTGCACGCGAAGGCCATTTCTGGGCTCTAACAACCCAGCATCCTCTTTTAACCTAAACTTGTATGGAAATCAATTTTAAGCTAAAAGGGATAAATTGAATGGAGAAATAGATGTTATACATATTTTTCTCCATAGAAGAAGGATAGCACGAGATTCAAAGGTGATTTACATAAGAGATTGAAAATTAACAAAGAAGAAATTGATTTTTCACTTTTCAATCATTGTTTTCAGTTCCGAGTGATTTTTTCCAAATCTTTTTGTATGATATATTAGATAATATGCTAGCTTAATTCTTTTCATGTATTGGATGAAGATGAAACATTTTATTATTTATTTTTAATTCAATACAAATAGCTTAGTTATTCTTGCAACTCTTGATTAATCTTGCATACTTAATTTTATTATTTGATTGATTGATCACCAATTGAATATATAGTTGTTTGTTATAGTGCTGGAAGGCTCACAATAAATTTAGAACACTGCTTAATTAACATACTTGCAATAAATGTTAGGAATAATATTTATTACGTGTGCAATCGTTAATATAATTGTGAAATAGAATGAGTTCTATTCATTTGAATTCGGACAAGGAATAGTTTCGAGTCGTGACTAGAATAAATTTAATTTGTTTGAAAAAGAAAATTAGAATACTTGAGAGAGAGAGAGAGAGAGAGAGAGAGAGAGAGATCATAATTTGACTCTGAAACTTGTTCATGCATATAATGTGATTATTAATTCTTGCCAAAGGGTGATGAGTTGTGTGGCGCGCTATGGACACACTAAATGCACTGAATTTCTCTAATTAATATTTATATTAAGAATAATGTTATTTAGCCCCCACTATGGTTGCAACCTCGGTCTAGGTGGTATTGATGTAGCATTAACTGATCAGTGGAATTGAATGACCCATTTAATTTCGCATTTTATTTAGCCTATCATTTAGAGTCACTTACCTCAGCAGGGCTACAAAGCAATATTCTTTTATTAATACAAAATAAAGTTTTATGTTATGTTATTTCTCTTTCAATGAATTTCACTTCAAAAATTTGCATAAAAGCATTTATTCTTTTGTTGAAGAATAAGTTCTTCCTTTAAATAAATGGTGAGAATTTGTTCAGCTTTATGTGTTTAATTGTTATAACATTTGGACCCCGATGCCAAAAAAAGGAAGATAGAAGCAAGATTGTTCATTTTAGCATCTTTCCTGCAAATTGAAAAATAAGAATGAAATTGAATATAATTGTCATTTGAAACAAAACATATTCATTTGCCTGTTACGTGTAGTATTGAGATTTTTATGATCTTTTTTAACTGTGATTTTTGATTGATTCTCTTCAAATTTTGCATTGATTGTTCCCACGCAAAAATGGGTAAAGACCTTACTCTTTATAGACAACCAATGCCAATAAAAGTGGAAGTGAGCATAAACACTATGGTTTGTAAAGACTCCTCTTTTAAATACAAAGATAAATTCTCCCCGAACTCTATTGTTGTTCTGATTCTTTTATATTTTGTTCATAATTTTCTTAAGTTTCAAGTGCAGTGATTTAACCTCAAAGGTTAAATTCGTGCTTTGGTTAAAGACTGACATAATGTGATTCTTGAAAGAAAACTGTCCAATCAAATTGACAGACAACAAATTACGTTATAAAATATTACTAGCTAGACTGATATTTTATAATTCTCAACATTCTTTAATGTGTATATGGGTGCACTATAGTGGAGAGATACATTGCATTATCAAAAAACATTAGATATCAATTATTAGGCTTTGAGCATAAGCTAGCTATAGCATAGAGAATTTTGGTTTTAGTGTAATGCTTATAAGTATTGCTCCATATAATATAGCAATCCCCGGAAAGAAATGGGATGCATTTCTTCATAATTGTAAAGATTTAAAAAATAGCTAAAGGAACTTAATAATCAATTTTGTTAAATTATTTATCGTCATCCTAACTAACATTTTTCAAAAGTTTTGGATGTAAACTCTCTAGCATTAACAAGTTACACTGTCCTAATGGTATAATCTGAAAATTATGCTCATAATTTAAGATTTGAGCAAGTAATGTTGCAAGTTTCAGAGTGCGAATATATAATAATACCAGGAAATCATATTAGGTACAGATAATAATTAAATGATCAACACGGAGGTCGATGGTGCGAGTGAATTACCCAAACGGTCACTGAACTTTGCAAAAAGTTTCCACAAGGTCACTGAACTTTAAAAATCACTCAATTCATATTTGAACTTTGCAAAAGCCTGGGAACCTTTTGCAAAGTTCAGGGACTCTGTGAAAATATTTTGCAAAATTTAGTGATGAATGATGTGATTTTTAAGATTTAGTGATCCATAGAAACCTTTTGCAAAGTTCAGTCACTAACCCTGGGAACATTTTGCAAAGTTTAGTAATGAATTAGGTGATTTTTAAAGTTCAGTGACCTCGTGAAAACCTTTTGCAAAGTTAGTGATGAATTGGATGATTTTTTAAAATTCAGTGATTCCTTGGAAACCTTTTACAAAGTTCAGTGACCATTTTGGTAATTCACTCTTGATGGCACCCATATACCACCCTATTAATTCTGAAATAGAGGAAATTCATTTCAAATTTTAGTTAGTGGAGGACTACTAGTAGATATACTGTGATAACAAACAACACAAGCGAATCCATTGAAAGGATCTAGTTTTTTAATATCATTATTGAGCAGGATGAGTTAAGTGATCATGCTAGATAATGATTATTTTATAGCCTTCAATCACACCTAATAAGTGTATTTTGGACCATTAAATGAGATTAATTGTAATAAAATTTGATGATTTATGACTTAATCAGATGTTAATTTTGTTTATTAGGTAAAACTCAAGACAAATTGATGGAATTGGAAAAAATAAGCAAAAAATGGCCAAAATGGACTGAATGCAAAGTTTGGAGATTAAATCTCAAAGTTCTAATAGTTGATTCGGACCTAAGATTGATGATTGGAGAAGGTGTGGAATTAATTAGATGGAATTGGAAGATAGGGGACCAAAAATATATCAAAAGGAGCTAAAATGAATGAAAAAGGAAATTGAGGGATCAAAGTGCAACAAACGGAAGATTTTAAGGACACGCGTGCATAGGCTAATTGTAGCCTACGGAACCTTGTTGTGCATTTATCCAGAGCAAAACCAATAGATAGCGTGTGCGTAGTGGAACATACGACGCGCTCAGGGGCCATTTCTAGGCCATTTTGACCTAAACTTGTATAAAAATCAATTTTAAGCTGCAAGGGACGGCTAAAATGGAGATCCCATATTATACATATTTTTCACAATAAAGAGGCTAGCACGAGATTCAAAGGCGATTAACACGATAGATTGAAGATTTAAAGTTCGGGTTGAAGATTAACGAAGAAGAAATTGATTTTTTCACTTTCCAATCATTGTTTTCAATTCCGAGTGATGTTTTTCCAAATCTTTTTGTGTGATTTATTAAATAATATGCTAGGCTAATTCTTTTCGTGTATTGGATAAAGATGAAATATTTTACTAATTATTTTTAATTCAAGACAAGTAGCTTAGTTACTCTTGCAACTCTTGATTAATCTAGCAAGCTTAATTTTATTATTTCATTGTTTAATCACCAATTGAATATATGATTATTTGTTGTAGTGCTGGAAGGCTCACAATAGGTCTAGAATATTGCTTGATTAATATACTTGCAATAGATGTTAAGAATAATATTTATCACTGTGCAATCGTTGAGATGATTGTGAAATTTAATGTAATTTATTCATTCGAATTCAGACTAGGACTAGATTCGAATCATGACTAGAATAGATTTAATTTGTTTTAAAAAAAAATTAATTACAATAGAATTGTCGACTGTCAGGAATGATGAACAAGACTAGCTACGTAATTTAGAATTGAAATAGATAATAATAGGTAGATTCGTAATCTGATATACTCATTCCATACACATACACAATTCGAATTTTACAAGCTTTCGTATATTAAGTTAGAATAATTAATAACCACAGATCACTTTTGTTTGATCACTTCGAATCTAATTAAAGACTACTACAGTCAATTGAATTTTATTCCTCATGAGACTATACACGTTACTTATCATATGTATTACTTGTCAACAATCTCGTACACTTGTGAGATTTTACCTAGCTACATCTACAAACCTGATATTGTATTAATATTTATTTTTATCAATGTTTTATTTCTCCTTCAAGGAGCTGTAATAAATTCAACTAGATAATTGACATATTACATGTATCAAAAGTAGGTAAGAGATCAAATTTGTAATTGTGCTAATATTATCGTTAGCAAGGAACTCGTATACATGGAATAATAAATTTAACATGTTAGATCAGATTTTTTTAAAAGAATAGTGAAATATCCAAACAAAATTGCTCAAATAATCAGTCGTATAGGTCAAATATCGGATTTATTTAACAGAAGTTTATCAAATTTTCAATTGTATTAATTAAAGTCTATTTTATGTGTCAATTCAATTTTGTGTAGAATAGTAATAAACACTAAAAGAGTGTCGATCTTACAATCGATCCATTTCAATAAGGCCTTTATATTTGAAATTAGATGTCGAGCTACCTTAGATTACAATGACCCCGAATTCTGTTTGGTTCGGTCTGAAAATATATATTTATGTAGTTAAACTAAAATTATGAGAATTTTTTAGGTTAGTGGTTGTTCCATCAGCCTGATCCCATAGCTCACAACCGATCCATTCAGGGGTGCAGGGGCAGAGAGCCTGTAGTATATATGATGTTTTTTCTAAAATTTTGTTATATTATTCGGAGTATACCAAAAACGCTCCTCTCTTTTACTCATCTTTGATATAATGAATTTTCTCCACCATGATTTTTTTCCATTTGGAGTTGTCACGTAATTCTTTATGTTCTTGATCTTAATTTTTCTATTGCTTATTCTCATTTTTGTTCTTTAACAAGCTCGTTCTTAATATATGAGCCCAAGTCATAGATGCCCCTAAAGTTCCAGAAAACTAATTTTGGTACAAAGACAAAAGTAAACTTATTCAACTTTTAAGTCAAATATTCATATTGTCACATTTATGAATGTGATACTTCATTACAATCTTTGTCAGGAAACTAAATGGGAAAATGAGTTAAGAAGTCCACCACTCAAAAGAAATCAGGTACATTGTCACTTGAGCGAATTTGTTGGAAATCGATGTTATCATTCTTTCGAAACTCATGTGTTTGAAAGAATTTTGGAGAAATATGCTTTGTCCTATCATGTTTGATATAATTCATTTGAGTTGTGTAATACAAGTTACATTGTTTTCATATATAAATTGTTGGACTATCTTTTGTTGAAATTAACCAACGTGATGCTTGGATGTAATTAGTCATGTTCCTCAACTATATACATTCTTGACCTACTTCATGGATTGCAATAATTTCAGAATGATAGATATTGTTGTTAAAGATTGTTTCACAAATCTCCATCATATAAATGTTTCTCCAAGCGTAAACATATATCATGTTTGTGATTTAACTTTACATAGGTCAAATAGATAACATGCATATGCATTCGCACTAAAGCAGATCCCGACTTTTAAGAATATAATAATCCCAAATAAATAGAACCCTTTAAGTAACAAAAATATGTTAGCATCATTCCAATATCTTTGAGTTAATGTAGAGTTATATCTTGCCATGAGATTTATAGAAAAATTATGTTAAGTCGAGTGCAGTTTGCAAAATAAGTTAATGCTCCAATTACACTAAGATATGACACTTTAGGACCAAGAATATTTATCATCTTCAAGTGAACAAAATGGATTTTTTTTCACATCAAGTGGTCGAACAACCATAGGTGCTGTCAATGAATGTGCATTATCCATATAACAACGTTTTAAGATTTTTTCTATATATGCAGATTGATGAACAAATAATCATTTCTGGGAAGTGTTCAATTTGCAATCCAAGACAAAATTTGAATTTTCCCAGATCCTTCATCCCAAATTCATTTTTCAAATAATCAACAGTTTTGTTGAGCTCTTTCGAAGTTTTAATTAAATTTAAATCATCAACATAAACAGTCACAATTACAAATTCAATATTTTTTTTTCTTTATAAAAACACATGGATAAACATTGTTATTTTAATAATCTCCCTTCAACAAATATTCGCTAAAGCGACTATAACACATGCATTCAGATTGTTTCAATTCATACATTGATCTTTGCAATTTAATTGAGAATATGGTTCTCGGACATATATCGTTTGTTTTTGGCACTTAAGTCCTTCAAGAACTTTCACGTTTATGTCACTATCAAGTGAACCATATAAATAGGCAGTTACTATATCTATAAGGCGCATATCGAGTTTTTGTGACACAATTAGATTAATTAAGAATAAAAAAGTAATGGTATCTATTATGGGAGAATATGTTTCTCATAATCAATTCCTAGTTTTTGTGAGAAACCTTGAGCTACAGTAGGGTTTTATATCTTATAATTTCATTATTTTAATATCTCTTTCATACAAAAACTTATTGTATCCAACATGAATTATATTTCCAAGTGTTCGAACTACATGTTCAAACACTTTTCGTTTCTCTAAGGAATTCAATTCCAGCTATATAGCCTTTTTTTCATTTTAGCCAATCATTTCTATTTCCACAGTTTTTAACAAACTATGGTTCAAGATCCTCATTTTGCATAATATTAAGAGTCACGTTAAAGGCAAAAATATTATATATAACAAAATTACTACATTCTCATAATTTATTAGATAACATATAATTTATTGAAATCTCATTATTTTCGAACATTTATAATTTTTCAGGATTCATATTTTTAATATTTGATTGATCAATCATTTCTAATATTAGATTTTCTAAAATTTTTGGTCGATTTTTCTCTTGTACTTTTCTTTTCAAGGCAGAGAGTTTTTTGAACTAACTGGTCGACCACGCTTCTAACATATTTGAGATTCATTTGCTACAGTAGATTGTTCTGCAGGGACATCAATTTTTGCTGAATATTTTTTGATGGTATATATGACTTCGTCACTTTTCGTCTACCAACAAATATAACGGGTAATTGATTTACAATTTTTTGCAAATAAATTATTTTTTCAACCACTTTTACCAATGATTGCTTGAGAATCAAAGTGAGATATGGTCATTTCATTCCAATAAATTTTACCTTGTTTTTCATGATATAATTTTCCTCTCCTAAAGTTGGGAAAGTTATTCATCAAAATGACAATATGTAAAACGTGCATTAAATAAATCACCCGTTAAAGATTCAAGATACCAAATAATAGATGGTGAATCAAAACTCATATAAATCTCAAATCTTCGTTGGGGACCTATTTAGTATGTTGTAGGGGTGAAATAGGGACTTGAATAGTATAACCAAAAACGCGAAGGTAAAAAATATCGGGTTTATGACCAAATGTCAATTACAAAGGAAAATATTGATGATAGATGGTCTTATAGAACTAATCATAAAGATGTAATATGGAATGACCCCAAACAGAAATTGGGAGTTTTGTTTACATAAGTAATGGTCTAACAATAAATTGTAGACATTTAATAAACACTCTGCTAAACTATTTTGTGTATGGACATGCATAATCGAATGTTCAATTACAATCTTAATTGACATACAATAGTTATCGAATGTTTGTGATCTATATTCACCAGCATTATCCAGGCGAATAATCTTGATTGAGTAATCGGGGAATTACATTCGTAATGTTACGATTTTAGCAAGTAGTCTGGCAAAGGTTACATTCCTAGTAGAAAGTAGGCAAACATGTAATCATTTAGTAGAAGAATAAATTAATATCATAAAATAATAACGAAATGGTCAATGTGGTGGGTCTATTAGCTCACATATATCTCCATGAAATCCTTCCAAGAAAGTTAGGCTTCAATATTGACTTTTGTAGTCGAACGTCTAATGACTAACTTGTTTTGCAAACAAGGTAAAAGAATATTCTAATTCTTTAAAGGATGTGCATGTGAGTTATTTATTATTCAACGCATCATTATAGTTCCTGGATGTCCAAGTGGATCGTGTCAAAGAATAAAACTTTTTGGGTCAACGAACTTCTAGTTTGTGACAATATTTAATTCAACAATTCTTATAAATATATAATACATACGAGATGGAAGTGTATGTAATTTTTTTTTATCTACTTTTGACTAGATATAAAAGAAGTTATGCAAAGATATTCAACATCGTTTTCTTGTACCGTCTCAATGTCATATGCATTGCAGCGAATATCTTTAAAACTAAGTAAATATCTTTTGAATTTGCTAGAATAAAATGCATCATGAACATATAATTTTGTATTATTTAGTAAGATAAAACAAGCTCTTCTGAAACTTTCAACTATATTCGATGTATCTGATATTGTATTAATATTATTTTCTGCTAATGTTAAATCGAAAAATTATTTTTTGTCTTGAAGAATAGTGTGTAGTTGACTATCAATCAAACAGCTATTTTAATAATTCATCATGAATCAATAAATATAAACAAAATAGATATATTTAAAAAACAAAACATGAATTTAAATTTAAAAGAGTAAACATAATTCAATACTATGAATTACGATACATAATAGAGTTTTAATTTTTTATTTTTTGTGAAAAAAGTAAAAATATATTTCAAACCAAAATTTTAAAATAAACGAAAATACTAGATACATAGAAAATAAGCTAATCTATATCTTCAATCGCACTATCTCCAATCAAATGGTCAATATTCTCATTTGGATCAACGATTGGAGCATTCAAATAAGTCACATCAATCGGACTATCAAAATCAGTAAAATTTGTCTCCACTTTTCTTTTCCCTTGATTGAGTTTTCGTAAAGATCAACAAGGTGTTTCATCGTATGACAGTTATATGTCAAATGCCCATTCATTTCACATCTAAATCAACTTTTTTCATCCTCTTTTTTAGATGTGCTACTTTTGTTTGCTTTGTACCTTTTGAAATTGATGCCTCGTCCACATCCATGTCATTGTCTTGATATTGCATTTGATTCAGGTAATGCAGTACCATTTGTTTCGATTAATGGTATAAAATTAGTTGGACGTAACCCATGACTTTTCCTCAGTAGTTCATTATTTTATTCAACTACAAGCAAGTAAGATATGAGTTTTGAGTACTTTTTGAAATCGTGCTCACGATATTACTGTTGCGGGAACATATTCAAGGTGTGAAAGGTGGAAAAAAATCTCTACAACATATCTTCATCTGTGATTTTTTTTTCTCCATACAATGTCAATTTTGAACATATTCTAATCAGTTCAAAATTGTACTCACTAACAATTTCAAAATATTGCAAATGAAGGTGCATCCATTCATAGTGGGCTTTCGAAAGGCCTATATTCATCCGATGATGAAATCTTTCGGTTAATTTTTTTTCCAAAAAATCTGTAGATCTTTCTAGGTGAGATATTCGATTTTCAATCCTTTGTGAAAATGATGACGAAGTAAGATGAGTGTTTTTGCATGATGCTGTAGGGATTTTTTTGTTTCATTCTTTTATTGTCTCTTCCGGACCTTTTAAGACAATATGGATATTAGCATTGAGTATCCATGACAGATAGTTTTTGCTAGATACATCAAGTGTGGTAAACTCAAATTTTGTGATATTTGTCATTTGATTAACTACACAATAAAAAAAATAAAATTAGTTTCAAAAAATATGATTAATCACCATGTGATGGTTAATCAAGTAGTGAATATCAATATGACATAAGTTACGTGTTTTTCTTCAAGGATAAGCAATAATTTAAAATAATATGTTCTTCAAAACATGTGTCACTTCGGGAGCACGTTATATTTTACAATTGTTTCTTCAAGAACGATATGCTAATATTCTTTTGAAATATTAAAAAAAATATAATTTATGCTTTTAAAAAGCAAGTAATATCAATTATAATGTTGTGTTATTTCAGGAGCAACAATAAATTATTTGTAATCGATAGATCTATAATTAATATTCTTCTAAAATATTAATTATATAATGTTGTGCTAATTTAGAAGCAACAACAAATTATTTTTATAATAGATAGATCTACAAGTATTAAATTAATATATTATGTCGAGTATTAAAAAGAATAAGAACGTGATAATTAATCGATAAAAAAATCTAAGACAAATATGGAGTAAAATAAATTATTCGTCACTAAACTTTAATTTGTGTAACTACTTACTAATCGAATTTTAAAATGAAACTCAATGCTCACTCAAGTATCATAAACGTAACCCATCCATCACTGAGATGAAATCCGTTTGAAGCCTTGGACGAAACTGTCCACGTGGCGGATGAAAATCTGATGTGGTATTATTTAATCGTTAATAAACTCCACTTCAACAACTCACCCTTCCAAACACCTCCTAACATCACGTAAACAATTGACAACACGTTCATTAACATTTGAGAGGATTAAATCTTGATGGTCGTCAGAGAATCACTCCCAAATCCTAACTCTAACCCCAAATCTTCATTCTTTCTCTTAGAGATGCTTAATTCATCAAGACATCCCCAAATTGTGGAAGGAGTATCATGTCTTTGTGGAGAAGTTCCTACTGTGAAAAATCATAGGCAAAATAATTTGGCGGGTGTTTAATGGATGCAGATTCATGGGCATAAAAAATTATAAGTTTGGATTTTGGGCTGTTTTTGTAAATGTTCTTATTCAATTTTGGTGGTTCAAAAAGTGAAGAGGGTATATCCATTGAGATGGGAAATAACCAGAATGATTTGTCTATGTATTGTTTGTCAAAATGCCTCTTAGAGCATTTGTTGTATGTTGGCCTATGTTTTATGGTCCAGTAGTTTGTATTAGGTATTTTGTGTCATTTTTATTTTTATTATCTATGTAAATCTACTTTGCTATATTTTTCTCTATAATACAGAAGCATTCCTCGGCTATGAGTTACATAAATGTAAAAATGAAGATTTCTAAATAAAAATAAAATATAACTATAGAGGCAACTAAATAGCAATGCTTCCATTACCACAACAATTCTAAGAAAATGCACATATTTCCATGAGTAGAAATATGGAACCATAGTTTAGAATCCAAGAATTTGCAAGTACAGACAATAAAAAACACATCAAGCAAAAGCTTCAATGAATTGGTCCATTGCCAATCAACAGGAATGTTGTTGCTTGCCAATCCTCTTAGTGCATTGCAAAAAGAAGTTGAATTTTGTTTTCACTTGGTTATGGTTGGGTGTCCAGCAAACGAAACAAAACCTCTCACAATTCTTCTGTTTGTAGATATTGCTTCTCTCATTTTTTAGTTCTCCTCAGCATCAAATTCTTGCAAGTCTTTTACCAACTCATCAACAGAAATGCTCTCAACCCGAACATGACTAATCTCGGGTGCTGCCACTCCTTTTTCATTGTCTCCTGAAATTCCAAGTGCATCAGAAGTTGGTCCTACCTTTCTAAAGATTGCAGATTGACTTGAAACAATCCCGAGTGTGGGCATGAACATGAATTCTGATATTGAAGGTCGTTCTTGGTTGGTTGGCATGTTATTCCTCCTCTGAGGTACAAGTTTGTTCTATGCCAAGAAACAAAAATGAAGATACAATAAAAGTGAATCAACCAGCCTTCAATACAAATTAAGCAAATAAACTTAGCAATTTTTCTATAATCGGAATATAAAAATTAAACTGAATCTTCAATACATTACCTGCCTTTCACCCTTATCTGTAATGGGACTTGTCTTATCATTCTCGTACCGATCCTATCAAAAATGACAATGATAATAACATATTATGAACAATGTACAAGTAAATCTTAGCATGCTCCTGGGAAATGTTTAGTGACTTATCGCAACAGGTGCATCATCTCTTGCATGGTACCTCTTATTATGGTCAGTCAATCCACATGCACCACAAGTCATTTCTACCATATCTTTTCTTTTCATCTTTGATGTACCACCAATATGAGTAATTACATCTTTAGCTTGTCCTCTTCTTTTCGTTTGCTTTCTTCCCCTTTTAGGTATATACCAGCCAGGTGGTTTGATTGGGAGTGCATCAACCTTAGGCCATAGGTTCTTTCCATTTATTGGATTGACAATGCTCTCATAGTAGTTCAGATTATGTTTTCACTTTATAGCAGTCACGAACATATACATCCATTTGAGGGTTATTGTAACGGTCTTTAATGGCAGCCACTGCATGTACACATGGGATGCTTGATAGTTGCCATCTCCTACATACACAAGTATGATTAGGCAAATCAACAACATACTCCCTTGATGGACATACCACATATGACTGAGGGCCCCCAGACCATTCTACCTCACACTCATTTGCCATGTCAAAGATCTTGTTTAACCTCTTTTGAATTTTTGGACATAATGGTCCTTCTACCCTCCTCATTTGAATCATTTTCATGAAACTAATTTGGAATTCTATTAGCATAGTCAAAATCGATTTCTCTCTATCTTCTAAGAGAATCTTATTGAAACACTCGCACGAGTTGTTCAAGAGAATGTCACATTTGGATTTGGCAGAGAAATGAGACTTACTCCACTCTGATGGATCCTTTTTCATTATCCATCCATAGGCACGTTCACTGAACTTCTTTATTTCCTCCATTCAAAATTTGTAATCAGTAACTGTAGTGGATTTAGCTGTTCTCCATAAGTAGTCTTAAGAGTTTTATCCTTGAAGCCTTTCCTAAAGAAGTTCGTGTACATGTGTCGTACACAGTACCTATGTTCAGCTAGAGGATAATTAGCACTAATCACATTTTATAACCCTTTTTGCCTGTCGGTCATAAAAGTCCACTCATTGTTGTTATCGATTCGAAGATCTTCTCCCAAATGCCTAAGGAACCAACCCCAAGTAGCCATATTCTCCCTCTCCACAATAGCATATGCAATGGCGTATATACAATCATTGCCGTCTAAGCCAACTGCTGAAACCTATCAATGTCCTACAACCCCGTATAAAATCTTTCTTACATGATTCTAAGCATACATATATGCCTTGAAATTTTGAATCCTTAACAGCAATTATAACCGTAGACCCAGGATTTGCTCTTATGACTTCTGCAGCATATGATCATAGTAGCCCAAATTGATGCTCATTTGACCCTTCTATAAATAATCTAGCATATTTCCTAGTCCTACATACAATCATCCTATTAATCTTCAACTTCAAATTATCTTTGACTGTCTTTACAAAATTACTGGTGTTCCAATCGGGATCAACCTTTAATTTCTCCAAGTATTTCTCAGCAAGATACTTATATGTGCAGTGCCTATTTATGCCATTTTTACTACATGTATGTGTAGGAGTGATTGACTTTATTTGCACACATCTTTCCTTTTTGATCCATGAAGCCCATACCCTCCATTTGCATCTTGATTTACACACCGCTTGTACCCTTTTAGCGTCATTAATTTTGAATCTAATATTAGTCGTACTTATAACCCATAGTTTCTCACTGCTTTCTTGAACTCCTTAAGTTCGCAAACTTCTTGCCGACTTCCAGCTTAGGATCCATCAATTCCTTCTCTGAACAATATTCTGGAAATCTAAAATTGCCTTCTTCTTCAGAAGTATAATCAATATTAAGCTCCTCAGGTGATGGATAATACAATTCTTCTGGCTCTAAATCACCTTGGTCTTCTTCACCCAAAACATGGTTATATTCAACAGATACACGTTCTCGAACAGAGTTATCTGTTTCAAAATTGTCATCATCAATCTCATTATCAGAATTGTTGAGCTCACCATCTATATCAACAACTGTGTCATCCTCAATATTGAAGCGTGCACAAAGTATAGGTAGGGTTAGGATTTTCTTGTGTGCTGCCTAAATAAACAAAAATTAAGATCCCAAAATCTTAAAAAAAATAAATATTTACTAAAAGTTAGCAAATACAAAACACAGTATTGTGCATTTTTAATGGTTTTGATTCAAGTCCAAGAACAAAATAAAAAATAAAATAAAAAACACAAAATCCAACATTTTTTAACATCCCAAAAAAGAGTGTTTATTATATATAGTTTGATAGAAAACATTAAATTCAGATTTACAAATTGTGGTGCTTAACATGTACCTTCTTGTGGTCCTTGTGGTTGCAAAAATCTATTTTCATTCATGGTGTTGTCTTCAAACTCAAAAGTATATGGATCATCCATATTCAAGAAATTTATGGAAGTAGGGTTTCTTTGTTTTGTGAAAATGGGAGAAATTTTTTGTTGCAGGAGGAATGAAGATTTGGGATTAGAGTTAGGATTTGGAAGTGAAGATTTAATCCTCTCAAATGTTAATGAACGTGTTGTCAATGGTTTACGTGATGTTAGGAGGTGTTTGGAAGGGTGAGTTGTTGAAGTGGAGTGTATTAACGGTTAAATAATGCCACATCAGATTTTCATCCACCACGTGAACAGTTCCGTCCAAGGCTTCAAACGGATTTCATCTCAGCGATGGATGAGTTACGTTTATGATACTTGAGTGAGCATTGAGTTACATTTTAAAGTTCGATTAGTAAGTAGTTACACAAATTAAAGTTTAGTGACTATTCATTTATTTTACTCGACAAATATGTATGCAATGTAATGACGACGACCACCATTAATGATGATGGCAGCAATTAATAATGGCAGCAATAGTAAATCAAATTTACACAAATCAATTTTGAATTCGCATACCCATTTCAATTGTACGGGCAAATTTATATGTACACAAATTACGAGAAGCAAATAATGGCAGGATTATTTGTTGTATGAAACAAAAATCTCGTGTTACCAAATTAATTTTGACATACACAATAGATGATTACACGTCAAAAAAATTACTACCTTCATTAAATTTTGAAGAATTAACCTTTTGTGCTGATAACGTATTATGAAGAGAGAGAGAGAGAGAAAAAAAAGATAAAAATCAATAGATTTGTTTGTGTTTTATTAGGAATAAAAGACCTATATTTATACGAAAGAATTAAGGATACAACGATAATAATTTCCAAAACTGAAAGGGTACAATTGTCATTTATTAATAAACTTATCATTTATAACATTATGAATAAAAATTGAAGCTCCCTACGTACAATAATCATTCAATAATTAACATTTAATTTACAACATAAAATACTTTATTTTTATTTTTATTTTAAATAAAATCTCTTTTAAGAATTTTTAATCCAAAATTTTACTTTTTTGAAACTAAATTACAAGTGTGTAGCTAAACTAGGATTCTGTTTTTACTTTTTTATTGACCATGATAAATGGATCACATTACATCTATTCCTAATGGCCCAAGTGAGACAAAATTTAGGCTTACGGCCCGGAGTATTATGCCAATACCACAAAGGAAACCATGGATTTAAACGTGTTCTCAAATACATTGCAGAACTGAACCAACATATCAATCTCATAATATACATTTGTATAAGTGCATTTTTAAATGAGAGGGTGAACTGCCAAACAAATTGAAAAAGATTTGGAATATTTGAAATATTGAGCACCGGCCGAGCACGAGGGCATGGTTCAATAGACATCAGCAGCTGTATAATTTGTGGGAATTCTTTGGCGTTTCTCGACATATGCAGTTGGGAACCAACCTGCTCGGCCTTTGCATTCTCCTTCCGACCATCCGGACGGATTCACCTGAATAAGGCATAAATATATTATAAAATACTGTACAGCAAACCAGGGAATGTCATGACTAATACAAAAAAGCATTGTAAAACAATTGCCATCATGTATATGTAGCGAGACAAGTATTTAAGAAAGCCGTTAAATGGATGTGTTGCTGATAAATATAGCTATTTAGATGTTTAACTCAGACAAAAGACCAACCAATCTATAAGAATCTCGAGATTGGGACATTGAACGCTGAATGGAAGACATATTGTGCATTCAAGCGGATTCTAAAGTTGAGGTTATGACCATAGAACTAAATATGATAAGCGGAGGTATACACACTCATGCATATGGAAAAAATAAATAAAATAAAATTCAGCACGGGAAAAATATTTATCAACCTTACGAACAACGATATAATCTCCTACTGCCAAGCTCAGTTCCTTCTCTGATGCAGCATCAAAAGGATGCGTTGCCTGCAAATTGTATACACGTGTTATCAGTGAATCACGGGAAAGCAAGGATTTGCCCCCATCAAATACACTGTTAAGGCACCACAAGAAGACCTTCATGCACTAGATAACATGGTATGCTGAAATATTATGCTACCCTAATAACCAGTGTATGTGTCGTACAAAAACTGTTGTGAATAGGAAATAAAATTCAGACAAATTACAGCCATGTGTAATCTATTTGCTTTTTCTTTCAAGAACCAGCATTACCCTTGTATGGAGTTTTCGTGCTTTAAAAAACTATAAAATATGCAGAAGTGAAACTTGAACATACCTCAGCGAGAAAGTACTTCGTCTTCTCCGAAGAGTGATTGAGAGGAGTTACGGGTGGAGCAGCCTCCTTCCGTTGTTTGTCCGAGACAATCTACACAAAATTGCTGACTACCACATTAAACACCATAAAAACAGATCTTTTCTGAAAATATACAGATAACCACAGACCTCAGCTTCAATATTACCAAGAATGGTAGCTACTCTCTCATGATATATCCTTTCACCTTCAACCTATACAGAAAAAATAATTTAAACACATGGCATTCACGAGATCACAGGAAAAAAATATTGAGTATCAATATTAAGAGAACCTGCAATACATACCATAGCAACGAGTCTCTGAAATGTAAGCCTCTGCTGCTGTGATTCTACAGCAGCCAATGCAGCCGCTGCTTCTTTACCAAGTACTGCCATGTTGGCTTTCAGTTCGTGCATTCTAGATTCTGCTGCATGCAGCTTTGCTACATTTTCTGGTATAGGCGATTCCCTTACCCGTGCTTGTCTTCTAGAAATTTCTACTGCCTATGCATGTAGTTTGGTTAGTTAAATTATGGCGTTACATTATAATGACTACAGAATAGGAGATGATTTACATATGTTCAGGCCCAAAGCAAACTTTCTGATTCTCACTACTGATTACCTGTGCCTCTGCGTCTTGTCTCATTTTACTGTAACGTTGAGCAAGATGACGAGCATCTTCGAGAGGAGAACCACCCATCATTGCCCTCAGGGGTTCTAACACCTAAAATGGCATGTTTGGAAATTATCAAATTTAACTAGTCAAATAGAAAAAATTTCAAAAACCCAACGATGTCGACTGTTAAACCATTCCCAAAAAGGACATGCAGTGCTGCATCAAACAACAATCAATAGTATGTTCATACATCAAATATCATTACAGAGAGAAATATTATTAGAGTAAGTGTCGGACACTTGTTGTGTCGTGTCAGATACTTACACTAGTTTTAACTCAAAGTAATTATAATATAACTAATAGGTAGTCTTAATCGAAAGATTTCAACAAGAAAAAAATAATAATAATAAATGTAAAACTAAAGTTGTACTATACGAGTGAAAAATTTTACAAAATTTTATTAATGTGGCATCATAGAATATCAAAAAGATGCTTTAAATAATATGTGCACGCGTGTAGCAGCTGAAGTGGATCAAACAACACTTCAAGGAAATTATACATTCATAGATAACAATAGTAAAATAGTTACCCTTCCAGAGCGAGTAGACCGGTACAATTTCTCCAACTGTTGATGCGTTTGCATCTCAATCTCATCAATAACCATAACCTCCGAGCTTTCATAGCCGCTCGCACTGAATTGTTTGATTACAGCCTAGAATTCACACAGCCCACATCAAGAATAACTCAAAAAATCGAAAATTCATAAAAAATTATAGGTTATTGTATATTATAATTTACTCCATAATTCAAATCTATAAGTAAAAATGTAGAAGGTAGAAGGAATGGGAAACGGGACCTGTTGTTGTTTGGCGACTTGTTCTCTCAGTTTACTGGCTTGCTTCCTCAAAGCATCCATTGCTCTATGTCTTTTAACGGCAACAACGATTTTTCGATGTACAGGTATTGGAAAAACTTTGTTTCGATCTAGACCACGTTGTTTGTCAGATCTCAACAATTGCAGGGTTTACTCAGTTCAATGCCACAGCTCGCTGAAATTTCCTCCTATCCCCGACAAATATGCGACTTTGATAAATAACGGAAGCGCGAATTCTAGAAACGTGGATGTATGAAAATGCGACATTGGTCCAAATTGGAGAAAAAGGCAAAAACGAAAAGCGATTGTCCCGAAAACAAGAACTTAAAATGGTACATTGCTCGTCTCTTTTACAGGCTGGCTTTTACCTGGATAGCAGTGTCATATGTCTCGTTTTGACAATTTTATGAACGGTTTATAAATCCTATAATAAACTAAATAAAAATTCATTGTTCACACTTTCATCTAATGTAAAATGACGTCTTTCGTGTGGAAAATGTGCAAAACGATGTCATTTTGTATTGGGATAAATCGAGAAGTGATGAAACCCTACCTCATTTCCCGTCTCTCTTGGCCGAACATTCTCACGTTTCTTCTCTTTTGTGGTGGGAGAGTGATGAAAACCCTAAGTCATTTGACAAATGCAGGTTTATTGCGCTTATTCGGACCATTAAATTTAGATATTTGCGAGTTTTATTAGTGATTTATTACTTAATTTTCTTATTTTTATTTTGTAGGTGAAAACTCAAGATAAAACGATGAATTGAAGGAATTTATGCAGAAACGAGCTAAAAATGAAAGCAAACAAAGAAGAGGACCAAAGACGCCGCCAAAAGAAGATTAAAAAAAAAAATTCAGCAGCGCCCATCCCAAACAAAAAAACAGAAACTGTGGCGCCCAGGCTCCAATCGGGCCATTTTTAATTATTTTCAAAGTTCCAGGGACCAATGCTGCAATTTCCTTTAAATTTTAGGTTAAAACATTCAACCAAACACAAAATTTTTCATTCTTGAACTTGAGAGGCAGCTAGTTCTTCTTCTTCATCTTCTTCTTATTTTCTTTCTTTTTTTTCCTATTTCCTTTCACCTTTATTTTTCTAAGATATTTTGGGGAAGATTGGAACATGGAAATGGTGTATTAGCTTGGAGAAGATGACTCATTGATATTGAAGGATTTTCAATCATTTCTCTCTTTATTAATAAGTTTTCCTTTTCACTTTTTCCATCAATGTTTTGTAAGAAATTGTTAATTATTTGTGATTGATATTGAAGGATTTTCAACCATTTCTCTCTTTATCAATAAGTTTTTCTTTTCACTTTTTCCATCAAAGTTTTGTAAGAAATTGTTAGTTATTTGTGGATATTTCATGGGTAATTAATTATATTTTGTGATTGGGGATTATTTCAAACCCGAGTTATGATTTTTAATTAATTTGTGCTTTATAATTCTCTTGATTAATTTGTTTAATTCATTGTGTTAAATGTCTCTTTTGTTCTTCTTGATTGTTTAGGTGTACAATTAAATGGTTAAATTGTTTCGATAATGCTATTTTGGAATTAGTAGTACGTAATAGCTATTGATTCTAAAACTTAATAGCAATTACATTTCGATAGATTATGAAGAATTTTCAAAACAATTCTAAGAAAATGCACCAATATTTCCATGAGTAGAAATATAGAAACCATAGTTTAGAATCCAAGAATTTGCAAGTACAGACAATAAAAAAACACAGCAAGCAAAAGCTTCAATGAATTGGTCCATTGCCAATCAAATGAAAAATAAATTTCTTTGGCGACTTGGTCCATTGCCAGTCAAAAGGAATGTTGCTGCTTGCAAATCCTCTTAGTGCATTGCAAAAAGAAGTTGAATTTTGTTTTCACTTGCTTATGGTTGGGGGTTTGGCAAACGAAACAAAACCTCTCACAATTTCTTCTGTTTATAGATCTTGCTTCTCTC
The DNA here is from genome assembly GCF_002742605.1 of Olea europaea var. sylvestris. Lineage (NCBI taxonomy): Eukaryota > Viridiplantae > Streptophyta > Magnoliopsida > Lamiales > Oleaceae > Olea > Olea europaea. Next base: position 14,151,275 of record NC_036252.1, read on the forward strand.
CTTTTTGAGTTATCCTCAGCATCAAATTCTTGCAAGTCTTTTACCAACTCATCAACAAAAATGCTCTCAACCCGGACATGACTAATCTCGAGTGCTGCCACTCCTTTTTCATTGTCTCTTGAAATTCTAGGTGCATCAGAAGCTGGTCCTGCCTTACTAAAGATTGCGAATTGACTTAAAACAATCTCGGGTGTGGGCATGAACATGAATTCAGATATTGAAGGTCGTTCTTGGTTGGTTGGTATGTTATTCCCCATTCTTTGAGGTAAAAGTTTGTTCTATGCCAAGAAACAAAAATGAAGATACAATAAAAATGAATCAACCAGCCTTCAATACAAATTAAGCAAATAAACTCAGCAATTTTTTTGTAATAGGAATATAAAAATTAAACTGAATCTTTAATACATTACCAGCCTTTCACCCTTATCTGTAATTAGACTTATCATATCATTCTCGTAGCAATCCTATAAAAAAAGACAATGATAATAACATATTATGAACAATGTACAAGTAAATCTTAACATACTCTTGGGAAACATTTAGTGACTTACCGCAACAGGTGCATCATCTCTTGCATGGTACCTCTTATTGTGGCCAATCAATCCACATACACTACAAGTCATTTCTACCCCATCTTTTCTTTTCATATTTGATGTACCACCAATATAAGAAATTACATCTTCTTTAGCTTGTCATCTTCTTTTCATTTGCTTTCTTCCTCTCTTAGGTATATACCAGCAAGGTGGTTTGATTGGGAGTGCATCAACCTTAGCCATAGGTTCTTTCCATTTATTGGATTGACAATGCTCTCATAGCAGTTCAGATATGTTTTCACTTTATAGTAGTCATGAACATATACATCCATTTGAGGGTTATTGTAACGGTCTATAATGGCAGCCACTGTATGTACACATGGGATGCCTGATAGTTGCCATCTCCTACATACACAAGTGTGATTAGGCAAATCAACAACATACTCCCTTGATGGACGTATCACATATGACTGAGGGCCCCCAAACCATTCTACCTCACACTAATTTGCAATGTCAATGATCTTGTTTAACTTCTTTTGAATTTTTGGACATAATGGTCCTTCTACCCTCCTCATCTTATCTCTCCTCATTTGAATCCTTTTCATGAATCTAATTTGGATATCTATTAGCATTGTCAAAATTGGATTCTCTCTATCTTCTAAGAGAATCTTATTGAAACACTCGCACAAGTTGTTCAAGGGAATGTACTTTTGGATTTGGTAGAGAAATGAGACTTACTCCACTTTGATGGATCCTTTTTCATTATCCATCCATAGGCACGTTCACTGAACTTCTTTATTTCCTCTATCCAAAATTTGTAATCAGCAACTGTAGTGGATTTAGCTGCTCTCCATAAGTAGTCTTTAAGAGTTTTATCCTTGAAGCCTTTCCTAAAGAAGTTCGTGTACATGTGTCGTACACAGTACCTATGTTCAGCTAGAGGATAGTTAGTACCAATCACACCCTTTTTGCCTATCGGTCATAAAAATCCATTCATTGCTGTTTTCAATTCGAAGATCTTCTGCCAAATGCCTAAGGAACCAACCCCAAGTAGCCATATTCTCCCTCTCCACAATAGCATATGCAATGGCGTATATATAATCATTGGCATCTAAGCCAACTGCTGAAAGCATCTGGCCCACAAAGCTTCATTTCAAGAAACAACCATCTAAACCTATCAATAGCCTACAATCCTGTAGAAAACCTTTCTTACATGCTTCTAAGCATACATATATGCCTTCAAATTTTGAATCCTTAACAGCAATTATAATCGTAGACCCAGGATTTGTTCTTATCACTTCTGCAGCATATGATCGTAGTAGCCCAAATTGATGTTCATCTGACCCTTCTATCAATAATCTAGCATATTTCCTAATCCTACATACAGTCATCCTATTAATCTTCAACTTCAAATCATCTTTGACTGTCTTTACCAAATTATTGGTTTTCCAGTCAGGATCAACCTTAAATCTCTCCAAGTATTTCTCAGCAAGATACTTATATGTGCAGTGCCTATTTTTGCCATCTTTACTGTATTTATGTGTATGAGTGATTGACTTTATTTGCACACATCTTTCCTTTTTGATCCATGAAGCCTATACCCTCCATTTGCATCTTGATTTACACACCGCTTGTACCCTTTTAGTGTCATTAATTTTGAATCTAATATTAGTCCTACTTATAACCCATAGTTTCTCACTGCTTTCTTGAACTCCTTAAGTTCGCAAACTTCTTGCCTACTTCCAGCTTAGGATCCATCAATTCCTTCTCCGAACAATATTCTGGAAATCTAAAATTGCCTTCTTCTTCAGAAGTATAATCAATATTAAGCTCCTCAGGTGATGGATAATACAATTCTTCTGGCTCTAAATCACCTTGGTCTTCTTCACCCAAAACATGGTTATATTCAACAGATACACGTTCTCGAACAGAGTTATCTGTTTCAAAATTGTCATCATCAATCTCATTATCAGAATTGTTGAGCTCACCATCTATATCAACAACTGTGTCGTCCTCAATATTGAAGCCTGCACAAAGTATAGGTAGGGTTAGGATTTTCTTGTGTGCTGCCTAAATAAACAAAAATTAAGATCCCAAAATCTTAAAAAAAAAATAAATATTTACTAAAAGTTAGCAAATACAAAACACAGTATTGTGCATTTTTAATGGTTTTGATTCAAGTCCAATAACAAAATAAAAAAAACACAAAATCCAACATTTTTTAACATCCCAAAAAAGAGTGTTTATTATATATAGTTTGATAGAAAACATTAAATTCAGATTTACAAATTGTGGGGCTTAACACATACCTTCTTGTGGTCCTTGTGGTTGCAAAAATCTATTTTCATTCATGGTGTTGTCTTCAAACTCAAAAGTATATGGATCACCCATATTCAAGAAATTTATGGAAGTAGGGTTTCTTTTTTTGTGAAAATGGAAGAAATTTTTTGTTGCAGGAGGAATGAAGATTTGGGATTAGAGTTAGGATTTGGAAGTGAAGATTTAATCCTCTCAAATGTTAATGAACGTGTTGTCAATGGTTTACGTGATGTTAGGAGGTGTTTGGAAGGGTGATTTGTTGAAGTGGAGTGTATTAACGGTTAAATAATGCCACATCAGATTTTCATCCACCACGTGAACAGTTCCGTCCAAGGCTTCAAACGGATTTCATCTCAGCGATGGATGAGTTACGTTTATGATACTTGAGTGAGCATTGAGTTACATTTTAAAGTTCGATTAGTAAGTAGTTACACAAATTAAAGTTTAGTGACTAATCATTTATTTTACTCGACAAATATGTATGCAATGTAATGACGACGACCACCATTAATGATGATGGCAGCAATAGTAAATCAAATTTACACAAATCAATTTTGAATTCGCATACCCATTTCAATTGTACGGGCAAATTTATATGTACACAAATTACGAGAAGCAAATAATGGCAGGATTATTTGTTGTATGAAACAAAAATCACGTGTTACCAAATTAATTTTGACATACACAATAGATGATTACACGTCAAAAAAATTACTACCTTCATTAAATTTTGAAGAATTAACCTTTTGTGCTGATAACGTATTATGAAGAGAGAGAGAGAGAGAAAAAAAAGATAAAAATCAATAGATTTGTTTGTGTTTTATTAGGAATAAAAGACCTATATTTATACGAAAGAATTAAGGATACAACGATAATAATTTCCAAGACTGAAAGGGTACAATTGTCATTTATTAATAAACTTATCATTTATAACATTATGAATAAAAATTGAAGCTCCCTACGTACAATAATCATTCAATAATTAACATTTAATTTACAACATAAAATACTTTATTTTTATTTTTATTTTAAATAAAATCTCTTTTAAGAATTTTTAATCCAAAATTTTACTTTTTTGAAACTAAATTACAAGTGTGTAGCTAAACTAGGATTCTGTTTTTACTTTTTTATTGACCATGATAAATGGATCACATTACATCTATTCCTAATGGCCCAAGTGAGACAAAATTTAGGCTTACGGCCCGGAGTATTATGCCAATACCACAAAGGAAACCATGGATTTAAACGTGTTCTCAAATACATTGCAGAACTGAACCAACATATCAATCTCATAATATACATTTGTATAAGTGCATTTTTAAATGAGAGGGTGAACTGCCAAACAAATTGAAAAAGATTTGGAATATTTGAAATATTGAGCACCGGCCGAGCACGAGGGCATGGTTCAATAGACATCAGCAGCTGTATAATTTGTGGGAATTCTTTGGCGTTTCTCGACATATGCAGTTGGGAACCAACCTGCTCGGCCTTTGCATTCTCCTTCCGACCATCCGGACGGATTCACCTGAATAAGGCATAAATATATTATAAAATACTGTACAGCAAACCAGGGAATGTCATGACTAATACAAAAAAGCATTGTAAAACAATTGCCATCATGTATATGTAGCGAGACAAGTATTTAAGAAAGCCGTTAAATGGATGTGTTGCTGATAAATATAGCTATTTAGATGTTTAACTCAGACAAAAGACCAACCAATCTATAAGAATCTCGAGATTGGGACATTGAACGCTGAATGGAAGACATATTGTGCATTCAAGCGGATTCTAAAGTTGAGGTTATGACCATAGAACTAAATATGATAAGCGGAGGTATACACACTCATGCATATGGAAAAAATAAATAAAATAAAATTCAGCACGGGAAAAATATTTATCAACCTTACGAACAACGATATAATCTCCTACTGCCAAGCTCAGTTCCTTCTCTGATGCAGCATCAAAAGGATGCGTTGCCTGCAAATTGTATACACGTGTTATCAGTGAATCACGGGAAAGCAAGGATTTGCCCCCATCAAATACACTGTTAAGGCACCACAAGAAGACCTTCATGCACTAGATAACATGGTATGCTGAAATATTATGCTACCCTAATAACCAGTGTATGTGTCGTACAAAAACTGTTGTGAATAGGAAATAAAATTCAGACAAATTACAGCCATGTGTAATCTATTTGCTTTTTCTTTCAAGAACCAGCATTACCCTTGTATGGAGTTTTCGTGCTTTAAAAAACTATAAAATATGCAGAAGTGAAACTTGAACATACCTCAGCGAGAAAGTACTTCGTCTTCTCCGAAGAGTGATTGAGAGGAGTTACGGGTGGAGCAGCCTCCTTCCGTTGTTTGTCCGAGACAATCTACACAAAATTGCTGACTACCACATTAAACACCATAAAAACAGATCTTTTCGGAAAATATACAGATAACCACAGACCTCAGCTTCAATATTACCAAGAATGGTAGCTACTCTCTCATGATATATCCTTTCACCTTCAACCTATACAGAAAAAATAATTTAAACACATGGCATTCACGAGATCACAGGAAAAAAATATTGAGTATCAATATTAAGAGAACCTGCAATACATACCATAGCAACGAGTCTCTGAAATGTAAGCCTCTGCTGCTGTGATTCTACAGCAGCCAATGCAGCCGCTGCTTCTTTACCAAGTACTGCCATGTTGGCTTTCAGTTCGTGCATTCTAGATTCTGCTGCATGCAGCTTTGCTACATTTTCTGGTATAGGCGATTCCCTTACCCGTGCTTGTCTTCTAGAAATTTCTACTGCCTATGCATGTAGTTTGGTTAGTTAAATTATGGCGTTACATTGAGTCTCTGAAATGTAAGCCTCTGCTGCTGTGATTCTACAGCAGCCAATGCAGCCGCTGCTTCTTTACCAAGTACTGCCATGTTGGCTTTCAGTTCGTGCATTCTAGATTCTGCTGCATGCAGCTTTGCTACATTTTCTGGTATAGGCGATTCCCTTACCCGTGCTTGTCTTCTAGAAATTTCTACTGCCTATGCATGTAGTTTGGTTAGTTAAATTATGGCGTTACATTATAATGACTACAGAATAGGAGATGATTTACATATGTTCAGGCCCAAAGCAAACTTTCTGATTCTCACTACTGATTACCTGTGCCTCTGCGTCTTGTCTCATTTTACTGTAACGTTGAGCAAGATGACGAGCATCTTCGAGAGGAGAACCACCCATCATTGCCCTCAGGGGTTCTAACACCTAAAATGGCATGTTTGGAAATTATCAAATTTAACTAGTCAAATAGAAAAAATTTCAAAAACCCAACGATGTCGACTGTTAAACCATTCCCAAAAAGGACATGCGGTGCTGCATCAAACAACAATCAATAGTATGTTCATACATCAAATATCATTACAGAGGGTTAATGATTAAAAGGGAAAAAATCTTTCAAGAATTGCATATCATGAGAATTAAAATACAAATGGACCATGACACAGCGTTCTCAGGAGCAAAACCAATTTATGGATGTAACCACATAAAATTGCCTGCGTGCAAATGAGATCATTTTCCACGATATCTACTGTGTAAATTTTAATCGCCATCCCATAATTAGTCTGCTTGAAGCTTTTTGCTCAATGTTTCTATACTTCAGTCTTGCAATGTTAGTATCCGCCCCAAACAACTGAGAATTTTTAAACCTAAACTAAACTATGTAAATTGACTAATTTCATTCAAGTATTACGAAATCGTGTACAGGCAAGCTCAACATAGATATTACTAAATTGTGTAACTCAAAAATATAAAATACAAAAATAAGTAAGTAATGGTAATCAGATGTACAAGCAACAATGTCACCTGTATACCAATCCACATTGCCTGAAATAAATTCCTCAATTAAAATATTCCTCAATCATGGTCTATGAACATGTTATAAAAGAACTATACAACCGACCTGGTTAAACAACTGTTTGTTCAGATCTTCTTGTTCCTTCTCCACATGTTTACGTGCCTCACCGTATATGGCCGCAGCTTTAGATAGAATCTGATCATGGGCATTTTCAACCCCATATTTGGAACAATCTTCTGATAACTTTGTTCCTGAATAGCATAACACTATTGAGCATTAACATAAATGTACATGATGAGCACTTTACAAAGATAATATCCTGCCAACAATTTAAAGGCTCATGTAAGTTAACATCAGAAATTATCTACACTCACCGGCTTCTATGTGTTTATACCCTACAGCACTGAATGCTTCAGCTGCTTTAACAAGATCTTTCTGAAAATCCTGCATAAGGAAATATGAAGCTCATAAGTACCTGAAATTATCTTTCGTCGATGATTATCACCAGGCTTGAAAGATTTATAACAAAATTAAGATTGTATTAACATATTAGAAAAGGAAGCTTGAACAAAAATCATTAACTTCAACAATCACTACATCACCCTTTAATATCTCAAACATTTATATACAAGACTGCATAACCTTAGAACAGAAATATTATTAGAGTAAGTGTCGGACACCTGTTGTGTCGTGTCAGATACTTACACTAGTTTTAACTCAAAGTAATTATAATATAACTAATAGGTAGTCTTAATCGAAAGATTTCAACAAGAAAAAAATAATAATAATAAATGTAAAACTAAAGTTGTACTATACGAGTGAAAAATTTTACAAAATTTTATTAATGTGGCATCATAGAATATCAAAAAGATGCTTTAAATAATATGTGCACGCGTGTAGCAGCTGAAGTGGATCAAACAACACTTCAAGGAAATTATACATTCATAGATAACAGTAGTAAAATAGTTACCCTTCCAGAGCGAGTAGACCGGTACAATTTCTCCAACTGTTGATGCGTTTGCATCTCAATCTCATCAATAACCATAACCTCCGAGCTTTCATAGCCGCTCGCACTGAATTGTTTGATTACAGCCTAGAATTCACACAGCCCACATCAAGAATAACTCAAAAAATCGAAAATTCATAAAAAATTATAGGTTATTGTATATTATAATTTACTCCATAATTCAAATCTATAAGTAAAAATGTAGAAGGTAGAAGGAATGGGAAACGGGACCTGTTGTTGTTTGGCGACTTGTTCTCTCAGTTTACTGGCTTGCTTCCTCAAAGCATCCATTGCTCTATGTCTTTTAACGGCAACAACGATTTTTCGATGTACAGGTATTGGAAAAACTTTGTTTCGATCTAGACCACGTTGTTTGTCAGATCTCAACAATTGCAGGGTTTACTCAGTTCAATGCCACAGCTCGCTGAAATTTCCTCCTATCCCCGACAAATATGCGACTTTGATAAATAACGGAAGCGCGAATTCTAGAAACGTGGATGTATGAAAAGGCGACATTGGTCCAAATTGGAGAAAAAGGCAAAAACGAAAAGCGATTGTCCCGAAAACAAGAACTTAAAATGGTACATTGCTCGTCTCTTTTACAGGCTGGCTTTTACCTGGATAGCAGTGTCATATGTCTCGTTTTGACAATTTTATGAACGGTTTATAAATCCTATAATAAACTAAATAAAAATTCATTGTTCACACTTTCATCTAATGTAAAATGACGTCTTTCGTGTGGAAAATGTGCAAAACGATGTCATTTTGTATTGGGATAAATCGAGAAGTGATGAAACCCTACCTCATTTCCCGTCTCTCTTGGCCGAACATTCTCACGTTTCTTCTCTTTTGTGGTGGGAGAGTGATGAAAACCCTAAGTCATTTGACAAATGCAGGTTTATTGCGCTTATTCGGACCATTAAACTTAGATATTTGCGAGTTTTATTAGTGATTTATTACTTAATTTTCTTATTTTTATTTTGTAGGTGAAAACTCAAGATAAAACGATGAATTGAAGGAATTTATGCAGAAACGAGCTAAAAATGAAAGCAAACAAAGAAGAGGACCAAAGACGCCGCCAAAAGAAGATTAAAAAAAAAAATTCAGCAGCGCCCATCCCAAACAAAAAAACAGAAACTGTGGCGCCCAGGCTCCAATCGGGCCATTTTTAATTATTTTCAAAGTTCCAGGGACCAATGCTGCAATTTCCTTTAAATTTTAGGTTAAAACATTCAACCAAACACAAAATTTTTCATTCTTGAACTTGAGAGGCAGCTAGTTCTTCTTCTTCATCTTCTTCTTATTTTCTTTCTTTTTTTTCCTATTTCCTTTCACCTTTATTTTTCTAAGATATTTTGGGGAAGATTGGAACATGGAAATGGTGTATTAGCTTGGAGAAGATGACTCATTGATATTGAAGGATTTTCAATCATTTCTCTCTTTATTAATAAGTTTTCCTTTTCACTTTTTCCATCAATGTTTTGTAAGAAATTGTTAATTATTTGTGGATATTTCATGGGTAATTAATTATATTTTGTGATTGGGGATTATTTCAAACCCGAGTTATGATTTTTAATTAATTTGTGCTTTATAATTCTCTTGATTAATTTGTTTAATTCATTGTGTTAAATGTCTCTTTTGTTCTTCTTGATTGTTTAGGTGTACAATTAAATGGTTAAATTGTTTCGATAATGCTATTTTGGAATTAGTAGTACGTAATAGCTATTGATTCTAAAACTTAATAGCAATTACATTTCGATAGATTATGAAGAATTTTCAATTGAATGTATGTGGATTAACACTTAAGTTTGTAAACCGAGCTTGCGAGTTTACCCTTAATTCAATTCATCTCTTTTGTCGTAATACGTTTGTTAAATTAAATTTAGAGAACTTGTTCTAGGTTGTTTAATGAATAGGGTTGAGTAAAGAGCTTGTTTTATTCAACTAGCATGTAAGAAGATATTGAGGTAATTGAACTTGTAATTATTCTCGAATTGTTTTTAATCTTGAAAACGAAAATATATTGTTGTAATTGATATGAAAATCATTCTCGTGGTGACGAAATATCCCCCAATCACATTTTCTCGCATTCAATCAAGAACCGCTTTGTTTATTTCAGATTTCAAGTTTTTTTTAGTTTAAATTTATCGCTTTCCTTAGTTCAACAAACCAAACTCCCCCATTTAATCTATTTCGTCTATTAATATTAATTTTACTTTTTAGTGCACAATTGACATAATTGAATCAATCCTCTGCGGGAAATAGCCCTTACTTGCCATATTACTATTCAAAACGACACATTTAAGTTAAGTAAGGAAAACTAATTGGAACGTGATATGCAACATATCAATTTTGGCGTCATGTCGCCGGAGATTGTTCTATCAAATTGTTAATTGCAATATTTTTCTTTTTGTTGTTTTTCTATTTATTTATTTATTTATTTATTTTCTTTGTCATTTAGGTTGTGAATGAGCAAAAGCCTATAACACACTACAACCTAAGATCAAGAAAAGAAGCCGACACATCGAAAAGTGGAGAAGACATTTCTCCAACTAGACATCTAAGGCAATTGAGCATTGAATCCTCAAGTGACTCCGAACACATAGAGCCCGAAATGGCGGATGCAAATCGGACCTTAAACGAACTTGTAGCTCCAACTTTTGTTCAACAACATCTATGCATTCAATATCCTCAAGTGGAGGTGAGATTTGAACTAAAGTCTGGGATGATTCATCTACTTCCCACATTTCATGGATTCGCCGGAGATGATCCAAACAAGCATTTGAAGGAGTTTCATGTGGTTTGCTCAAGCATGAAACCTACGGGTATATCGGAAGAGCAAGTGAAATTACAGGCATTCTCTTTTTCTCTTGCAGACATTGCTAAGGAATGGCTATATTATTTGTCGGCCGGTCTTGTTACCACGTGGAATGAAATGCAAAAACTCTTCTTAGAGAGGTATTTCCCAGCTTCAAAGGCTACAAACATCAGAAAAGAAATCTGTAGCATTTGGCAATATCAAGGGGAAAATCTCTATGAATATTGGGAGAGATTCAAAAGGCTATGTGCTAGTTGCCCAAACCACCAAATCAGTGAGCAATTACTTCTACAATACTTCTATGAATGATTGCTCTTGATGGAGAGAAGTATGATTAATGCTGCCAGTGGATGAGCTTTAATGGATAAAACACCGGCAGTTGCTAGGAATTTGATAGCCAACGTGGCCGCAAACTCACAACAATTTGGTAGTAGAGAAGTGACACCAGTTAAACAAGCAAGTGAGGTAGGGGCAACCTCTCAAATTGAATGACAATTAGTTAGTCTTACATTTGTGCAACAAATGGCACTTTGGACAATGCAACAAACAAAAGAGTGAAGGAATTGTTCTATTGTAGGACATCCTACCTATGCATGCCCGACACTACAAGAAAGAGCCTCAGAGCAAGCGAATGCCGTTGGGGGATTTTCAATGCAACAAGGACATAGATATGATCCATATGCTAACATTTTTAATCTTAGATTGAGAGATCATCCTAATCTTAGTTACGGAGGAAATCATTTCATAGCTCCACAATCACAGTTTAATCATTCCTGGGGTTCAATCAACAAAGGCAACCACAACACTTTCAACCTCGTCAACAAACTTCATCTCAAAGTTCAGAGATATCTCTTGAAGATATGGTGAAGTCCTTAGCTTCTAGTACAATGCACTTTCAACAAGAGACAAAAACCTCAATTAAGAATTTGGAGACACAAGTGAGTCAATTGGCCAACACGATGGGTAAATTGGAGGCTCAAGGATCAGGAAAAACTCCGTTCTCAAGCAATCAACTCGACAGAAAATGCCAATGCTGTGACACTAAGAAGCGGAAAAATTTTGGAAGAGGCACCAAGGAAAGTGAAAGATCAAGTTGAGGAGTCAACGCAAGAGAAGAACTTAGCATGTGAGAAAGATGAAGCTAAGACTCCAACCTCGGGATCTAAGGTAGATTCTAAAAGTCCTATTCCTATTTACGTTCTCTCCCCTCCATTTCCTGGCAGGTTTGCAAAGTCCAAAAGGGATTAACATGAGAAGGAAATTTTGGAGACTTTTCGCAAGGTTCAAGTGAACATACCACTTTTGGATGCCATTCATCAAGTGCCACGTTATGCAAAGTTTCTCAAGGAATTGTGCACAAACAAGCATAGATTGAAAGGTAATGAAGTGGTGAGCGTAGAAGAAAATGTCTCGGAGGTCTTGCAAAAGAAACTTCCACCAAAATGTAAGGATCCAGGAACGTTTACCATCCCTTACATTATTGGTAATACTAGGTTTGAAAAAGCAATGCTAGATTTAAGAGCATTTATTAATGTCATGCCATATTCTATTTATGCTTCTTTAAATTTGGGATCACTTAAGGAAATCGGTGTTATTATTCAATTTGTTGATAGATCTAATGCATTTTCAAAGGGTGTGTTAGAGGATGTTTTGGTGAAGGTAAATCAAGTGATTTTTCCAACAGATTTCTATGTTTTTGACATGCAAGATGAATCAACATCTTTGATGCCACCATTTCTCTTGGGAAGACCATTTATGAGGACTGCACGTACAAAGATAGATGTACATGACAGTACTTTGACAATGGAGTTTGATGGCGAGATTATTCACTTCAATATCTTTGAAACAATGAGGTATCCTAGTGATGTTTATGCTTGTTTTTCAATAGATATAATGGATTCATTTGTGCAAAAAAAATTCAATTTATCAAATGAAGATGCATTGGACACCACTTTGATTAAAAGAATTGATGTTGATAATCTTATCGGGTTGAGAAAGAATCTACAACCGTGTAAGGATATTGTTAAAACTGTGGCATCACTTGAGTCACTATCGAGTATTCCACCAAGGTATAATCTCTCCTATATTACTCTTCCGATATCTAAAGAGAAACTTTTACCTTCGGTGATGCAGGCCCCCACCTTGGAACTCAAACATTTTCCCCAGCATTTGAAGTATGTTTGGGAGAGGGGGAAACAATACCGGTGATCATAATAAAGAACCTCACAACACCTATTTTTGTTTTTGTGAACTTTTGTCGCCAATGGTCCCCAACCATCATCACAGCCATCACCGTCAACACCACTAGGGGAGTATTTGAACCTTTTGCGCTTCCTATTTCTTTTTGCTTTTACATTGAGGACAATGTACAATTTAAGTTTGGGATTGAGGAGGTGGTATGTGCTAAATTTTTTGTGGAATTTTGTGGTTTATGCTAATTTTGTTCTCACTAAAAACTTAAAAATTCGGGTTAAACACTTGTTTTTATGCTTATTTGTGTAGTTTGATAGTTTTGTCAATTGCATTTTGAGTATTGCATTGCATTGATTTATGAATTGGGAACATGAATGCTAAGTGTTGTTTATTTTCATCCACTTATTCCATGATTAACTCTTTATTGAGCACTTGGGTCATTAGATTCATCACATGCACTTGTTGGTTGCACTTGTAGGTTGTTAACGAACTTAAATGACCATGCTCTTAGAAATTCTTCAATTACTCAACCAATGAAAGGATAAGTTTGGGGGTGTTGAACCGGTGAAAGAAATTATTTAGAATTGTATTAATTTCCGACTCAATGATTGATTTTATGGAATGTTCTTAGACTTCAAATGAAAGTTAGATGTTGTTTTTCATCTATTGATATTATAAAAAACAAAAACAAAAAAAATCTGTAGAAAAAAGTTGTCTACCCTAAGGAGTGTGAGTCAGCATTGAGTAATCTGACCCTATGCATCACCAATGTGTAGGAGACGATCTACGAATGAAGAAGGCTACCCTTAGGGACTAGAGCGAGAGCTACCTACATTGGAAAAAGAAAGAAAAATAAAAGGGATGCTATAAGCATCTAGGGGTGATTTTGTTGAAGAATTGATGGATTGTGAGTAATTTGCCTAACATAAATTGTGGTCTAAGCACTCAAGATTTTTGGTGAATTAATACATGTCTAGATGATCTATTTTTTCGGTTCAAACCAACCAAATTTGAGAGGGAAAGATTGAGTGATTTGAGGGCAACCTTAAGTTTTTGATACCTTGGGTTAGAGTGAAAATATCAAGTTTGGAGGAGTGTGCATCTCACGAGTGAGAAAGAACAGTTTGACCATTGAGAGTTGGGAAAATCATCAACTTGTGCATTGTGATGAATTGGAATGACCACACACACACACGAGTCAAGCATGGTGTAAGTTTAAAAGTGTTTGCTGTAGCATTTTTGTAAACATTTCATAAGTTATTTGCACAATGTAAGAATTGTAGCAAAGTGGCAAAATATCGAACAATTAGAGTGTTTGTTATTATTATAGTATTATTGTTTGGTTTTAACTTGTGTGTTTGTATGCTTGTTTGTATTGCTTTGTTCAAGGACTAAGAAAAATTTAAGTTTGGGGTGTGATAAATGCGAGTTTATTGCGCTTATTCGGACCATTAAACTAAGATATTTGCGAATTTTATTAGTGATTTATTACATAATTTTCTTATTTTTATTTTGTAGGTGAAAACTCGAGATAAAAAGATGAATTGAAGGAATTTATGCGAGAAACGAGTTAAAGATGAAGACAAACAAAGGAGACGACCAAAGACGCCGTCGAAAGCAAAAATAAAAAATAAAAAAAATCAACGAGCTGGGCGCCCCGAACAAAAAAACAGAAATTGTAGCGCCCAGGCTCCACTCGGGTCGTTTTTAATTATTTTCAAAGTTCCAGGGACCAATGCTGCAATTTCCTTTAGGTTTTAGGTTAAAACATTCAACTAAACACAAGATTTTTTTATTCTTGAACTTGAGAGGTAGCTGGTTCTTCTTCTTCTTGTTTTCTTTCTTTTTTTTCCTATTTCCTTTCACATTTATTTTTCTAAGATATTTGGGGGAAGATTGAAATATGGAGATAGTGCATTAGCTTGGAGAAGATGACCCATTGATATTGAAGGATTTTCAACTATTTCTCTATTTATCAATAAGTTTTTCTTTTCATTTTTTCCATCAATGTTTTGTAAAAAATTGTTAGTTATTTGTGGATATTTCATGGGTAACTAATTATATTTTGTGATTGGGGATTATTTCAAACTCGAGTTATGATTTTCAATTAATTTGTGCTTTATAATTCTCTTGATTAATGTTTTTAATCCATTGTGTTAAATGTTTCTTTTATTCTTCTTGATTGTTTAGGTGTACAACTAAATGGTTAAATTGTTTCGATAATGCTATCTTGGAATTAGTAGTACATAATAGCTATTGATTCTAAAACCTAGTAGCAATTATATTTCGATAGATTATGAAAAATTTTCAATTGAATGTATGTGGATTAACACTTAAGTTTGAAAACCGAGCTTGTGAGTTTACCCTTAATTCAATTCATTTCTTTTGTCGTAATGCGTTTGTTAAATTAAATTTAGAGAGCTTGATCTAGGTTGTTTAATGAATATGGTTGAGTAAAGTGCTTGTTTTATTCGACTAACATGTAAGAAGAGTTGAGGTAATTGAGCTTCTAATTATTCTCGAATTGTTGTTAATCTTGAGTACGAAAATCTATTGTTGTAATTGACATGAAAATCATTCTCGTGGTGATGAAATATCCCCTAATCACATTTTCTCGCATTCAATCAAGAACCACTTTGTTTATTTCAGATTTCAAGTTTTTTTTAGTTTAAATTTATCGCTTTCCTTAGTTCAACAAACCAAACTCCCCCATTTAATCTATTTCGTCTATTATTATTAATTTTACTTTTTAGTGCGCAATTGACATAATTGAATCAATCTTTTGAGGGAAATGACCCTTACTTGTCATATCACTATTTTAAAACAATACATTTAAGTTAAATAAGGAAAATTAATTGGAACGTGATATGCAACGTATCATCATTTCTCTTCATTCTTTGGCTAATTATTTCCCATTCTTCTTTTGTTGCTTGAAATTCTAGCCGACATCTCATTCTCTTTCAAGCTACGATCTTTAGGTGAAGAGAAATGTTTGGGGTTCGAAAATTTGAATATTGGCAGCTAGTCATGATGGTCATCGAAAAATTATATGCTGCTCTTTAACTTCATTTCTTTTTAACTTGTATCTTTCTTTACTTTCATATATGAAACATAATTTTACATTCGCGTTCTCCACCTAATTCTAAATTTCATTATTGATTGATTTGTCACTCAATTTGTAGTATGTACCTGGATACTTCGCTCGATTATATCTACCAAAATTTGTCCACAATGTTCTAATTCATAATTCTTCGTATCACAATTGGTCCATACGTACAAATTTAAGAAGAAATGGTGATATACGATGTCTCATTGTAGGTTGGACAAACTATGCTAAAGAGAAACAAATTCAAATAGGTGACGCACGCATATTTGAACTTTTGAATAATGAACTGCCAATGTTCATGGTGTTCGAAGTGTGCCTTGCAGATGGAACTTTGATTCCTACATGAATTGTACAATTTTAGTTACACCTTTCATGTGTACTTAATATTAAAAGTGAATTTTCTTCTCCTACGTATGAACACTTCATAACTAAGTCTTAGGATTTAAATTCGAATTTGTTCATATTATTTTTCCTTTCAGTTTGCTCCATTGTGTGGTTCACTTTTATTCAAGTATATTATTTAGTTACTTATATTTATATCCCTTTTATATACACTAAGTTCATAGATTGAATTTAATCCAAGAGGTCATTAAATAAATTGGATTTTAGCACTTCCAATTAACATGTATAACAAAATCCTATGGGCCTGTTCGGTAGTGATTTTGAGAATTGATTTTTTGACCAATAAGAAGAAAAGCGAGGGCCACCTGTGAGTGAAGAAGTAAAAAATGATGCTGGAATAGTGAAATAATAGTCAAAAAATCAATTTTTTGAAATGAAAATCCACTCCCAAACGGAGCCTATATTTGGATTTCAACCAATGCTATGTCATCACCATTCGAAAACAGGGATCCTTCCAACTGGAACTATTTTGTGTAAGTATTTGAAAAACTTGCACTTTTGTGTATTTTGCATTTTCCTTCATATATGCTCTTAATGCTTTCTCAACAATTTCAACGGGTGGTTGTTAGTATATATGAAGAATTCTTTGTCCCAACTTGGATCTCTTATTCTTCTCTTGCCATTTGTACCTTTGGCTTCCTAAACTTTACTTTCATCCAACTAAGAAGGTTCGTCCTTCGTTTAATCCTTGCTCTATTGTGTACTTGTTCTTCTCTGCATATTTAAGGTATATTATTATTTTTGCACTTCCATTTAGTTCATCATGCTATAAGTAATTTCCTATTTAATTATGCAAAAATTAAACTAACTTTAGTAAAGCACGCTTCAATTAATTAAGCCTATAACCCTTGAATTATCGTCCGATGTGTTATTTTTTCCTTTTTTCTTCTTTTTTAAATTTTCTTTAATATTATTTTACATGTATAATTCGCTCTAAATTTGTTTCCCTTTAAATTTAGTTGTATTATATATGTTATCCTGTTAAAGCTATTTCATGTCAAGAAAAAATGATTATTCATCAAACATGAGTGTGGCACATACACTGCCTCTTTAAAATGCATCAATAAACAATAAAAAAGATTATACTAAATCATAAAATTTACGGTATGCATGAGTGCAATTTTAGAAGTATACCCATTATGAAACTACCATGTTTATTTTATTTACTTTCTTTAAATGATGCAACACAAATTGATCTTTTGAGAAATTTACGGATAAATTTTAGAGGGTGAGAAAGAGAGAAATTTCAACTAAAATATTTTCACTAATATTTTTATTTGTTCTTCACTTTATTCTGCAGGTACCACAAAACTTTAATATTCACGTTGATAATTGAGTCTCTTCCAAAGCAGTCATCACTAAATTTAGAAAGAAATATCCCTTAATCCCACCAATACCATAGTTTAAAAGGGTAATCAAATATCTTTATAGAAAAGCTCTCCTTTTTTTGTCACTAGAAGATGAAGAATATAGAGCACAAACTATAGAAAACTTTTCTATTAAGACATTTAATTACCCTTTTAAACTATGATATGATTTTGAGAGACTTCTTTCTAAATTCGATGACGACTACTTTGGAAGAGGCTCAAACTCCACTCCAAAAAAGATTCAACATTGATAGGTAATTTTTTAACTAACATTTACTACCATATGTTAGTCTACTCACCGAGACACCCTCATAGTGCCATGAGTATTATACCTTGAGGTTATTGATCTATTCCCACTTAGGCAATTCTTGTTGGGCATTTACTTAATCATGTACAACGGGAAATAAAATAGATTTCAATTCCCACAAATGATCTCATTTGTGTTTTGATAGAAACTGTACATTTCTTTGATTCTACAAATTCTTTTGTTGTTCATTCGTTCCAACAATTTTGTTTTGTCACTCACAACTTTTCAATTGTCCAGCCTCCGATGGAATTCCACACAGGAAACAAAATTGAGAAAGAATCAGGATTTACTTTTTTTGTGCAAGCAAGAAAAATGAAAATTCTCTACAATTATAAATCCCACCTACTTATTTATAAAAGCTCAAACGGACTTGGCCCATCTCCTAACCCAGTCCAATATTTAATTAACACATTTAATTAAATTCGGTTCATGAATTAATTAATACAATTAATTAATTCAAGCTTATTAATAAGTGACCCAATTAATTAATTTATCCAACACTTGTTAAATTAATTAATTGGTAAAAATACAATTTTCTAGTTCTCCTTTTGTGTGCGACACATCAGATTCCTAATCACAATACTTAACGATGTGAATTATTATTTTGATCTAATCAAAATCGATAAATTAAAACGCACTTTTAATTTATCATCAATTCACATTTGCCGTCCCAGATTAACATCTAATAATGTATCAGGGCAATATATGTGACAGAAAATATCAAGTGGTATGATAAAACAAAACTTGTTTGTTTACCATGAAATTATAATCACCTCGTCAATATGATCCGATCAATTATGAGATATGGATAAGTGTCAATTTCAATTATCGATCATATTTTTCATTCTACTATTAAATCAATTTAAGTAGAAAACTCATTTTCAACTTATGAATACACTTTGACCAATGATTTCGTTATCAATTTAACTGAATGAAATATAGATCATAATCTCTTACTATCTAAAAGTAATGAATCCCCTATTAATCATGCATATGATTCTTGATATACCCGAACGATATTGTATTAGCAGCCCTTGGCAGAGTAACATCCAACATCACCAAAGTATAGCTGTCCTCATACAAGGTACCATGATGACCTCAAGTTAAAGGACTAATTTCACTATCAAACGTTAGATATTAATCACTGACACTCCGATACTTATCCATGTGAAATCTCATAGCGGTCTCCAATGCTTTGTTCTATAATAAAACATCCACGTATTCATTTAAGTGTTACCACACTTTAACTTGTGAGATCAACTATTTATTTCACAAGTAAGAAATGTCACATGTGATGGTCTATCCGTAATAACAATATCCATATTTCGTTATTACTTACAACCATGAGTTATTTAAAATTCAATCATATGTAATTTGTATCTTACAATTACAACTTCTTGTAATTAACAAATTACTAAAATTTGAATCTACGGATTCCATTATTTAATATCACTCATTACAATATTGATTTAAAGAAATAATAGATATTGCCAAAATAAATGTTTTAAATACATAAAAAGTGTTTACTACATAAATCGATTGAACTTAGAGCATAACACTTACAATTTTTATGAGATTTTCATTTAACTTTTAAATTGAAATGAGATCTAAAATATTTTTTCCTCAACATTATCTTTTTCCTAAACTCCTATTTCTTGTATCCAGAGAAAACCTTGATGCCAGAATACATATTCTTTCCTAAGTTATGTGCTAAATTTGGTATCGGTTGACCCTTTTGCAACTAAGTAATTTTCACTGAGCTCTCATGTGTAACAATAATATCAATTAGAAACAATAATAAAGATAATGATGTTATCAGCAAGGCATTAATAATTAGTAATATTTAAGCAAACATGTTATCGGTCTTTCTTATTGCAACTTCTCTCTTTGTTTTCTTAAAATCTATTTGTATGGCTTTTGACAGGTCTGTATCTTCTTTGTGAGCATCTGAAAATAAAGCAAATATATTGGTTTAAGAATGTAAGAAGCACATAGCAAGTATGCGTGGGTAGATGGAGTTGCTGGTCTTCACCTTGATTTCTTCATCTTAGCATTGAAAGAGCTATCATTAAACTCAACAGTACTTCCTCAAGCCATCAATATATATTACTCTAAAGATGATAGAGAGATTTATGAAATGGTTACTTACTGTACAAACATTTACAAAAATGTAACTTTGCGATTTTAAAACTATTTTTTGATAACAAGTGTTTATTGGGCCAGATGATCATTGTGTATCATATATCTGTTTGATGTGGGTACTTTTTATCAATTTACAAATGAAATATTTCAAATGATATGATTAATCTTGACACCTTCTTACTTTCAAATTGTCAAATTTCTGTGAAGAATGTATCGGAATACTTGCAATGCTACTTTACTTGAGGTACACTTTATACTTCAAAAAGAAATTATTTTTTGCAAATAAATTATAATATAAAATATTTGTTAATTTTCTATCAATATTTGCAGGGAAGATGTGCATATCAGGAATATTAATTAATGTAGTTACAGATTAATTTACTTGATAATCATCTACTTTACTTTTATAATATTTTACCATGTTGTAGCTGTTATGAAGTTTTTTTTGGGGATAAGTACAAATAATTATTAAAAAATTTACTTGTTTGATTGTCATCTATTGAGTTACTCTGAGATCTAAGTGAATGTTTTGTGGTTTTTACTGTTTTAATTTGCATATTGATTTCACTATAATTTCCTGTTCATGCTACAATCTTTATGATGTTTGGATGAGGCTTAATGCACTTGTAATGTAAACAAGGCAGATCATGAAATGAGTGTTAGGTATCAAGTGGCAGTTCCTTAGGTACATGTATCTCGTTTCTTGTTATTGCTTTCAATATCTTGAACGTAATTCATTACATATTGTTATTCTATTCTACTCGATATTTGTTCTTTTGTTACAATGTATGACCTATTTTTTGGAATTAATGCTCTTTTTGTTATTAGCGTATTTTATTGGTAGTTTGGGTGATCTAATATGTATATGTTATAGTATTTATAAGACCATCAACGCATATTTAAATAGTCGCTACACATCGCGAGTGCCAAAGGCTAGTAATAATATAAAAAGTTATGACAATGATTTCCACAAAATATGTGAATAATAACAATAACATTAATGAATATGTTATTAAAATTAATGTTTACTGAATTTATAAATCGTATCCAAACAAAGGCTAAGTTATTAACAACATAAATCAGTGAATCTCAAACAAAAATTTAAGGTATTAGCTGCATACATTAGTGAATAATGGGTTTGATTAATAAATTAATGAGTTGATAAGTTATAGTTGTACTTTTAAATGGGAAACTTAAAGGATTAAAATCAAAGCTTGAACAAAGGGAGATAAATCATTCATTATGCTTTGGCGATAAAATGGACGATATTATTAAAAACGTAATTAAATACAATGTATTAAAAAAATTGACTTGAGCTAATTATTTAACCTTGGTCTGGTTAAGCCTTCAGCCATAAAAGTGGATTAACATTTAAGTCAAAGTCAACAATTAATTATGATCACACATTTTATGATATCCACAATTTTTCAACTACATATTCCATCAACTTTATCAAAATTTATTAAAAATGTAATTTTTATCTAAATGAAATAGGGACTTATGACTAACTAATTGTGGGACATATTCAAAGCGAACCTTGAGGCTTGGTGCAATGCATTTCGAGCGCATATGTCAAATGTTGCATTTGGTCATTTTCTTATGGGTCGTTTGAGCTCATTTTTTCTAGAAAAACACATTTTGAAATAGTGTTATGACGGAAAATGTGTGGTTAAAAAATAAGAAAAAAATTTAAATCTGCGTGTAATATTATTTTATTGAAAATTTTGTAGTTAAAATAATGTTAAATCACTTTTAAATAATATATTTTGATGAAAAAATGGGGCTCAAAAATAGACTTATTCCAGACGTGATGTAAATATTTGATGATCGAATGTGATAACAAAATATGAGCAATCAAATAAAGACAAAATGATGCAGACTTTACTACTTTAGTATGTGGTTTCAACTTTCAAATGTCTAATCTTAGCTAACTTTATTCAATTACTATCAACTATCAAATTGATCTGTTATAAAGAAAAACTTGTTCAAATTTTAAAGAGAAACGTGATAAGATTGTTCTCTGTCGATAAAATTGACGTGCATGTTAATGTGAACTCGACTTGTCATTTAAATTTGTCTTGAGCACTATTCAACTATGATTACTCAACAAATTATCCTTATTATTTATGAAATGATGTGTTTAAATTTTATCGATGACAACATGACTTGAATAATCGAAAAAGAAAAACGCGTTTTTATAGACATTGATGATTGAACTGTCAATTTGACTCCCGTTTAGCCGCCATTAATTTGAATTATAATGATAGTAATAGTGTTTTTATTTTTATTTATTTATTTATTTATTTTTTTGAAAAATGAGTGGTTGTAAAAGAATGAAAAATTTTCAATTTACGTGTAATATTATTTTATTGAAAATTGTGTGGTTGAAAATGAGAGAGAGAAAAATTTAATTTAAATTAATGAGATTTAAATGGGCCAAACGGAGGCTGAATTAATGGGATATTTTAATCTTGATATTATAGTAAATTTATGATATCGGTCACCTAAATTTGTTGAGTTACATTCAGTAATTTAATTAATTTGACATATTTTTTAATGTGAAATTGATTTTTTAGCACTTGTTTGATCCTCATTATTTCTAAAATATCTCTCTTTCTCTCTCTTTTATTTTAAACCACACATTTTTTAATCAAATAATATTACACGTAAATTCAAAATATTTCCTTATTTTTTAAGCATTCATTCTCCATCAAATTACTATCTAAAATGCATTGGTGAAGAATAATGAGGCTCAAACAGGGAAGGAATGTGATGTTGTCAAGTATGAATTATCAATCAAAATTGTCAAATTAAATTGTACACAAAACGTAATTCTTTTGTTTCAATTATGCTATTTGTACAATAATGTTTGACAATATTGATGTCGTCAAAATTCGGGCCATTAATTTTTAAAATAATTTTTAAAATGGAGGAATATGATATTGTCGAATATGAATTATCAATCAAAATTGTCAAATTAAATTGTACTCGTAGCGTAATTCATTTCGTTCACCTACCCTGCTTACATTTGCTCGGCCGACTTCAAGTCCATTGCGGCCACGACGATGAGTGGATGTGGCCATACGTAATAAAAAGCCCAAAGCCCGGTTTAAACAATATGACAAAATCATGAGTTGGCACAACAGAAGCCACTCAACTATATAATAATAATAATAATAATAATAATAATAATAATTATTATTATTATTATTATTATTATTATTATTATTATTATTATTATTATTATTATTATTAATTTCAATCGTGACCTTTAAACTCTAGCCAATAACACTTCGCTTCTTGACATCCCATCATTCATGATTTTATTAGTTTTTATTTTTGTACAAAAAACTATTAGAAAATTAATAAATATTGGTATTTATTTTATGTAAAATAACTTCTTTTAATGTTCATGTCAAATTGGTTAATCAATTCTCTCATTGGTCTCATCATGATTAGATATAAAGATGGCATTAAATGATAAATTAATTTAAATATAGAGTCAAGTGATTAATTTAATTGGATATATTAAGTGTGACCCCTTGTGCAGATAGTATTATTCTTATTGTTTATGATATTAAGTCTCTGTTAGAGTCTCATTTTTGGGTCGAATAAATGAGACTCGAACTGCATTTTAGAATAAAATTTTGTTGGGGAATATATGGTTAAAAAATTAATAAAAATTTTGTGTTTGAGTGTAAAATTATTTTATAAGAGAATGTGTGGTTAAAAATGAGTTTTTGAAAAAAAAAATTAAGTTTAACATAGGCTAAGAATATTATTAGTTCTTGTTTCAATTAGATAATATTTCAGATTAGTCAACCAAGACAACTATTAAAAATAAAAATAAAATTTATTATCTTAAATTGATGGTAATGTGATTTACAAAGAAATGGACAAAATGAAAACAAGACCAAAAATAAAGGTGTGTTTGATACACCCAAACTTTTCCTGAAAAATGGAAAATCAATTCCAATTTCATGTTTTTGTTTGTTTGATGGCTCTATTTTTCCATGGAATTTATTTTCTAGCTTTTCACTCTACCTAAGATTTTTCTTGCTTTTCAAGGAATTAATTCTAGGTTACAATTTTTTTGGATTTTTTTTTCTTTTTTAAGCAATGGAAACAATTCTAATAATTACTGTAAGAAATATTTTCTTTTAACTGACAATTTTCATGTAAAATAAAGCCAAACAAATACCAAAAAATGATTTTCTTGAATTTTTTTTGTTGATAATGGAAACAAATTTCATCCCCAATATCAGTAAATTCTATCCCTTTAATCGACAATTTTCGTGTAAAATAAAACCAAACGAACATCAAAAAACACTTTTATTTTAACATTTCTCACGTGAAAAATTATACGAATCAAGCACAATTTACAATTTTCAGGAAAATAATTTCTAGATAACTCAATTTCTTAAAATTCGTTTTCTTTCCACTTAAATTTCATCTTTGTAATCAAACGGATACTAATAGTTACATAACAAGTTGATGTGGCAAGAATGAATCCAAGGGTTTGAAGGCGAGATTGGAAAACAATTGCGCTACACAAACGGACACGGGGATTCCCCTGCAAATCTACGAAGACCCCACACCATTCTCGCCCCCCACCACGAATCTGCCAGTCCCATTTCATTTTCCTTTGTATTGTACACTGCTACAATTTTGAATTTCACACCCACACAAAATCAAGAAGTAGCAGAGTGAAAGTTCTAGACAGAATCAAGAATTTCGATAGACAACCCACGATCCATTAACCCATTTGCTGCTTGAACTAAGAATCATGCCATCAGGTGCTAAGAAGCGTAAAGCGACCAAGAAAAAGAAGGAAAACGAATCATCTTCCAACTCCAATCAACCTGTTTCTACTGTTGACTCTCATGGTATGTCTCTATGCCCCACCCTTCGGAATATATAAGTATTTGAGATGGAAAAGAACCGTTTTTGAGTTTACTTTAATCGCTTTAGAACCATGTGCTTCTCAATAATTCTCTTATCTGGTTGAACTTTACAGTTGTTTTCTTTATTTTGAAATGTGGGTACCCCTATTCTGGTTGCTTTAATTGATTTTGTGCCATTTCCATCTATATCTATGTTTACTCTCTCAGATTAGTATATATCTTTATTTTGAAGCGTCTTTATATGGTAATTGAAAATGGTTTTAGAGATTTGGTGTGAATTTAGATTTTTTATCAGTGTTTTTTGGAGAAGGGCACTTATAGTCTGTATAGAGATATAGTGGTGGGTTTTTTCTTAATGGTTACTGAATTTTTTTGATTGATCTTTTTTGGATGAGATTGCTTTCTGGATAATTTTTAGTTTGTGTTACGTCTCTTGATTTTGCATCAAACTTTTCTGTACCAATCAAACTATGGTAGGAGATGATGATTTGAAGCACCAAGATAATAAAGAGACGGACGTTGGAGAGCTCAGCTCTCCTGTGTCTCAGGACCACCGTAGCCACCAGCAACATTTTGCGGAGGAGGAGGAAGAAGTGGATAAGAGAGAGGACTCTTCAAATTTTGTGTTCATTGAAGGAGTGAAAAATGAGGGTGTCGAAGAGCAAAAAATGGTGGCAGAAGAAGGGAGTGTTGTTCAGGTTGAAAAGGAATTGAAGAATAAGGGCGAATACCAAAAGAAAGACATTGTGGTTGGGTATGATGAGCTCCCGGAGAAATCTTATGATGGAGGTGTGTCAGGAAGCTCTAGTAGTAGCAGTGGCAGCAGTTCTGATGATGAATCACGTGGTCTTGACATGGATAAAGCTACCGTATTTGATGCTTCAGTTGATTTAGCTGAGGCAGCGGACTCTTTGTCTGAGAGGCCGGCTCAAGCTATTCATGTTGCTTTGGAGGAGGAGGCTGGTGATTCAATTGTGCAAACTTGCACTGTTATTGGTTCAGAGAAAGTTTCACTGTTGAACGAGGAGGTGGAAGTAAATACGAGTGCTTCACTTGATATTTCGGAGGCTTCTCATATCTCAGAATCAGAATTGAAGGAAAATTTGGAAAATTTGAAGTCTGTTGAAGAGAATGTTGTCTTTTCTGCTGCTAGTATGGATGCGGCACCTGTCAGGGAGGCGGTGGAAGCAGCTGTTCAATCAGCTGAAAATGCTGCTGAAACTTCAGATGCCAAGGAGTGCACAATACAGGAGACTGATGACAAATTGACTTTGTCATGCAGTGTACCTAGAGTTAATGATAATAATGGAGCAGAACATGAGAAAGATTCTGAATTATCTAAGGTAGGTGACCTCATTCTTCTTTTACTTGATTATTTTACTCACACAGTTAAATCAAATGAGAAAGCTTAATGCATTACTAATTAATCTTAACCTTTTCTTTTTCTTTTTTTAAACGTTTGCAGCCAGTGGTAGCTCCTACTCTGCATCCAGTGCAAACTACTTCCTGGAAGAGTTGTTGTGGACTGTTTGATTTGCTGACAGGGTCTGGTAGATAATTCAAGGTTAGTGTTGCCCCCAAGCTTCAAAATTTCTTTATCATCTTTCATTCTTGAAAATTTGCTAAACGTAAGATATTGGTTTAGTTTATGTTTTTAAAGTTTTCCTTTTTTTTGGAAAATTACGCACGCACGCGCGTATGCATTTTAGGCTTTTTTTGATGCTGAAGATAGTTAGTTAGGGGGGATTGGATTAGAATTTTTGAGCTGCTTAGTTTGATTTGAGGGTCTGTTGTGGAGAAATTGAGTGTGACAAAAATGAGTTTTGAGTGCGGCTGAGGAAGGTTCAGCTTGGGAAATTCATCTTCCAGCTGATATATAGATTGGGAGATGTTGGATAAGTCAAGTTTTTCTTCCTCATGGCAGTGCTATTTTCGGGGGTTCCGGCAAACTTTATCCGATAGCGGTGTGGAAAACGCACCAGAAAGTGGTGTTGAATGAGATTTAATCTCTCAAAACGGGGAGCTTCATTTTAAAATTCGAGGGATTTAGAGGATTTCACAGTGGATTCAGGACTTCCTCGTGGGATTGATTCCTACTCAAAAACAAAGATGAGTAGCATTTTCATTGATCTTATATCCCCGTATTTTTACATATATTTGGTTTGGTTTTCAGGTCTATAAGCATTCAAAGTTTTGGAATAATTTGATTTTCATATTTGAGTACATATGAATATCGCAAACAATTAATCAAAACCCTTTTTGTGTTACCATGGGGTATATACAGTATTTAACATGCAAGTTGAACTTGTTTTATTGTAGCTAAGTAAACCCAACGGCTCTTAATGCTACATATGGATTAACAATGAATGAAGCATATTTGGGTATAGATAGGTAAATGCACAGCATGAAGTGGTTAAGGTCTACTTGGTAAAATGTTTTTATTTATTATAATAACTATGAAATTTTTTATTATATGCAACTCGTGTGCTAGTAAAGTTCTATAACTTTTCTTTGTCCTAAAATCTCAGCATTCTAATGATTCTTTATAACATAAAAAGTAACATGTTAAAAAAAATTACTTTACAAGAACACAAACAATCAAAGAACCTCTGTTTCTAAAACGTACTATTCTAAAAATTGTGTAGTTTCCAGTAAACAATTTTGCACAATATTATAAATTGGATGTTCAGATTGAATCTTTTCTAAGTCAGTCTGAGTGCTTTGCTGGAGGGAAAATCTTTGAGAGTTATAAACTACTATAGAAGGTTGTATCAACTAAGTTCACTTGTGGTTGATAAATTTTTAGTGAAATGTCATGCTAGTCACTGAACTTCATTTAGATTCAAGCTGTTCGACAAGTAATTTCATTATCTTCTGTTTTCCGTACTCTCCGTGGTGGTCCCTGCTTCTGCCGGCATTCCCAACGAATAGGGGCTAGGAACATGGTCTCTTCCCTGAAACTTCCCCGTCTCCTTTTTTAGTTTTTTATTTCTTCTTTTAAGCCGTGTCTGCTTTTATATTTAAGTAGCATTTTAAAGATGAAAATAATTGACGTTGCATGGTATTGGGATTTTTCCCCTTGCCTCTCCTCCGGTCACTCCATTGACATCCCACTTTTCTATTCAGTTTTAAAACAAGTATGTTTACTTAAGCTCAATGACCAACTTGAATTTCACTAACATGGCAACATCTACTTTGTTGCTTTCATACATGGCATTGTTGAAGAGGTCAATCTTCATTCATTTCTGTACATCTCGTGCATCTCTTCAGTCTCTAAAAGCGAAGACCAGATTTCTTGTCTGAATTTCTTCTTAAATTCTGATATCTTCCTATTGATGCAGATTCAGAGCAATCGGCACATTGAAGCTGGGAAGGATTTTCATTTAAGAAGTTTGCAATCAATTCTTCTTTTATAATCAATGGTGAATAATAATGGAGTAGATCTGACGACAGAAACAAAGAGAGTTTTTCGTTAGTATTATCCTGAAAGCAGCTTTTGACGAGTTTCTCTGTCCTTTCTTTCTCATTGTTTTTGCAGCCCATAGACTTTCTTTATTGTTGTGTGTGGTGTAACTGTTTTCGTAATGATTTAGGAAGCAGTGGCGTTTGAGATTTACAACGTATAATCTTAAAATTATTACAGTTTAGTTTATTGATATATTCCTTGCTAGTGATGTACGAATAATCAGATTGATGTCTTGTGTTGTGTGACTCGACTGCAATATCATTCTTGCTGGTTAGGATAACTGTCGTGTTGTGGTTTAATGCTCTAGTTGAGATTAAAAAATGAAGAAAAAAGAAAAAGGAAAATGAGTTTATTTGGTCACAGTATGTGTAGGGTGGTTAAGTAGCTTCACTCGCGCCACTTGCGAGCCGAGCAGTAAATCACTTGAGCGATCCACTTGTTGGCCGAGTTGGCTCACAAGCGAGGTGAGCCAGTTCGCTCGTGAGCTCCCCGAATTGCATGCGAGCCAGCTCCTTTCAGGCTCATGAGCCACCTGCAAAGGGCAATTTTCGACTTAGGTAAAAAAATTAGGCAGGCTGCTGGTAGTTCGTCCCACCAAAGGGCAAGCTTGAGGCGAATTGCTCGCTCTCGACAAATCCCTATTAACATCCTCAAGTATGCACAACCTCAAATGAAAATTTTTGTGATTTTAAGTTGTGTTTTTAACTGTGGCATTAAAGTTATGGTTTGATATTTTCACTGTGGGTGTATTTTAATAGTGACTCGAGTTTCATGTGACAATAATTCGCTGTCCTCTTTTACTCTTCTTAGTTCATTTGTCTTGTTGTCTATACTCAAGCCAATGATCAACTACTCCAGGCCCAGTTTTCTCACGCTTTTGCTGACAGTGGAAGTGTGGGGGTTCGATTCCTGAAACATGGAATTGGACTTCTTGTAGGCGCAGTGTACAAGTAGGTCTTGTTCCCTGACCTATTGAAGCACATTCCACCATTTACCTCCCTCACAAAACTCTAGAGGCGGAGCGGTGGGAGTCCTCAAGTTGAGGTTCAATCTTTTTTTCTTTTTTTAACTACTCCAGGCCCAGTTCTTTTGCACGCCAAATCTGAATTCCAACTCACAGCTGTCAAGTGAAAGTTTGAATTTTGTCCAATGTCAAAAAGAATTCAGAGTTGATAGGACAACAGACAATGGAATCATGTCGACTTGAATGAATAGCATTACTCAAATGAGCAATTTTTTACTGGAAAACCTTTTCACGCTTCTATGTTCTTTACGCTCATTGCGGCTTTGCTTGTTATTTAACAAGTTCCAAATCTCTGTCTTCACCAATCAATCATCAATAAATACCCGTGAAACTAATGAACTTTCTTTAGATACCATAAATTGCAATAACATTCAAATGTATGGAGAAGTACATGTAATCTATAATATATTAAAATATTATATCAAAAGAAAATCATTTTTTTTGGGACAATTTTAACCTTCGTACAATTCAATTATTTCAATAATATCTTACTTTTTATTTTTCAATATGTAATAAATACTACATAATTAGTGTCATTTATGAAATTTGTGTTATTAATTTTCAATTAATTAACATTTACATTAACTTAGATTCAATGAATTTTCACTTGATTAATTTTGAATTACATGAATCTAGAGTTATTATAGATAAATTTATTTATATTCATGTATTTAAAAATTTTAATGAGTGTTTAAATTTGTGTATTAACAATTAATTTTTATGAATTAAATGTAATAAAAAAGATTACTCATTTATAGTATTTCATCCTTACAAAAAATTTGAATTATAAAAATTGAGTTTTGAGAGTACAATTTTATTCTCTCAAATTTCTATACTAAATTTTATTTTCTTTAATTTGTTCGAAACTCATCAAATCCTCCAACAAATTGATACCAAATATTATTTTTACATTACTTATTAGAGATGGCAATTTACCCTATCACGCACCGAATGGAGCAAAAAAACTAGCCCCGATGGGTTGATGAGGTGGGGCGGGACAACCTTACCTCGAACCCGTCCCGTGAATATATTTTTTTTCAAGTGTTTCTTGAATATTAATGTTAATTTGAGCATTATTTGTTTTGAATTTTCAAATTTTGAATTTGTATGTTATAATTTAATAGTATAACTTGAAATTTTGAAAATGTGTAATAATAATAATAATAATAATAATAATAATAATAATAATATAAAATGGTACAATAAACAGGGCAAAAAATTGCCCCGAACCCCCTGCCCTGTTTAAGGCGAGGCGAGACCCGTTGCCATCACTATCACTTATAAATTTTTTTAGAATAACATGCAATGCAATTTTAAGTTTGACTAGTATTAGGGCTGTAAGCAAAAATCGACAAACCGAAAAATCGAATCGAAATTGCATTTTAGAAATCGTCGATTTGGTGTCACATGGACCCGATCAATGAAATGGTTTTGAACCAAACCAAATCGGTCAAAATGGTTTAGTTTATGTTTGAGAATTTTAATTACAGTTTAAAATTAAACCGAACCGACGAAAAAATATGTAAAATAAAAAAAATAAAAAAATGAAATTTTTTGAAAAATCATCCAAATATGTAAAATTCAATAGTTTTGTCATTTGTGTGTATTTTTGTCAATTTCTAATTTTCTAATACATATATATTATTATTATCCAATAATCCTAATTTACATATAATAATCTCAAGACTAACATAATATATCAAAAACTATATTCCTCTTTAAAATTTAGATGAACTCCAGTCGACACCCAATACAATCTTGAGCCAACGGCACCCCACATTTCTTTTTCAGATTTTTCACACCTCTTCAAAGTTGAATTGAAGTCCATTATACCAAATCGGAGAGAAAGAGATCCTAGACCTTTGGGTGATAATATTTATTACAAATAAAGATTCAGATCAATAATTTTTTTGGAGCAAACTAAGGTAAGAATCCGAAATTAAATGCATTTCGTAACATCATACAAATGTAAACTTGTGTAGTTGTAGATATTATAAATAATTGTTTTATTATTGTGGTTGGTTATTCTCTTTGTCTAATCAGTATCATTTTTTTTCCAAATATGATGATTATGAGGTATTGTTAGACATCATTATGTTTTTTGGGCTTTATATCTATTTTAAGAGACTTGTATTGTAACTTTATGCATCGTCATTAACCTAAAAAAGGTGAACAGAAATGAAAAAAAAAACTATATTTTAGTGTATTGTGATTTCACTTTGATTTAGTTGGTATTTAAATTTTTAGTATATATATTTAGCCCCTATTTGAGCTATATCATCAAAATGAAAAAATTGACCGTTGGAGAGGAGGCTATGTCCCACACATGAAACAGTAGATCAACAAATGCGGCTGGACTTGTGGGATAACGGTCCAAATTTTCAATTTTTCTGTCTCAAAAATTTGGTTCAAATAGGGATTTAGTTTGTTTTATATTTATTGCTAGTAAGATATAGATATATATTGAATTCAATGAATTAATGACATAAAAATAGACAAGCAAAAAAATATATGACGATACTAGCGGTTTAAAATCGGACCAAACCGTTAGATTTAAGTTTGAGTTTTTTTCAAACCGTTCAAAATGATTTGGTTTAGGTTTGAATTTTTCTCAAACCAATTTAAATGGTTTGATTTGAAAATATGTCAAAAATAGGTAAAATCGAACCGTTTACAACCCTATATTGTATCACCAAATATCACCAATCTCTTGGTCCGAGGACGTTGGTGGACTTATTTAATGGACCAAATATCACTAATATAATGTCCATTAAAACTTCATAACCTGTCGCATCGTGTTGGGAGTTTTCCAAAACATGAATCTGACAAATTGAAATACAATTAAGGTTGGGTATATTCCAATTCGATTCAAACGAGAATCGAATCGAACCCAAATTTTTTTCATATTTAGCCTTGTTTGAGTCTCATTTTTCATTAAAATACATTATTCAATAGTAATTTAACTTCATTTCAACCATATTTTTCAATAAAATAATATTACATACAAATTCAAAATTTTTCCTTTTTTTTAATCACATTTTCTATCATAACACTAATTCAAAATACATTTTTTTGAAAACAATGGAGCTCAAACAACCCTTTAATAAGTGGAATCGTCGTGTCGAAATCTAATTTGAATTTTTCGGGTTCATTCCATTCGGTTCTTGGATTCTG
Source organism: Olea europaea var. sylvestris (assembly GCF_002742605.1). Lineage (NCBI taxonomy): Eukaryota > Viridiplantae > Streptophyta > Magnoliopsida > Lamiales > Oleaceae > Olea > Olea europaea. The sequence continues at coordinate 14,183,883 of NC_036252.1, forward strand.
TAATATAATTAAATCTTTTAATATTTACAAAGCTACATTAATTTAATTAATGACATGTTCGATATTGACTCTTACAAAATAACATAATTCAATCTTATGTGTCTTTTGCGTCTCTCTTGATTGAGTTCTTCATAAATTTGATTGTTAAAATTACAGGATGAGAAAGATAGTGAACTTACAATAATTAAGAGATGCGTTGTCGAGTTTCAATTCAATTTCTCTAGAACGGTAGAAATATCACTACGGTAGAATAATAAAATTTGGTAAAATTTAGGCCAATTTGATTAAACTTGTTTTGATCAAAAATTAGAAAAGGAAAAATAATATTTTTGGGTTTGAGTTAAATTAACTAGTTAGCAAATTTATTTAGAAAAAAATAATTTAGCTTATTTAAGATAAATTAATTAAAAAAATTATGGAGATTCGATTTTTATTCGATTATTCGATTCTTGAACTAAAATCGAGAACCGAACCGAGCCTGTCGATTCTCGATTCAGAAACCTATTCGGATATTTAATTTAAAAAGAACTTCTGGTTCGATTTAGGTCAAATTCGATCAGTTCAATTTCAGAATTTTGTCCAACCCTAAATACAATAGTTTATAATGGAGTTAATAGATAAATTTTAATGGTGGTTTTGTAACCTATAATTTAATTTATGTATTCTAAAAGGCAAATCATTTAAAATTTGGAAGAAATAAAAGGTCATCACCAATGGCGTTACATTCTTCCCCACCATCTTTTGAGTCCCTAATGGCAATATATTTTTTCTATTCAATAATGAATACGGAATAGAACACATTATTACACATTATTGTTTTTTGGAAAAACAAATATATTTATATACAAGTAGTCATATTATTTAACAGTATATTATAAACTATCATTAATTATACATAAATAATATTATATTTTTTTTTTTTTTGATAACCCAGGTGTCCCAGCTTAGCCGGACTAAATCCTGGACCTCTAGCCCTCGGCCCCTCAGTGACTAGTGGAGGTAAATCGCAGGTTGTGCCCTTATTGGTTCCCAGGTTCCCACAGGGCTTTTACTCCTTCTCCAAAGGGACCCTCCTCCATGGTTATTACATCACCAGGCTGCTCCAACCCTTCCTCTGGTTATTACATCACTTGGCTGCTCCAACCAGGAATCGAACTCCCCACTCTTGGTTCCAGAGCCCCCCAATGTGATTGTTCCGCCAATGAGAATCCAATCCTAATTCGTCTTCTCGATCTCCTTCCAGTCGCCTTAACATCTTTTCCAATCGATTCAATATCGAGCCCCAACTACTCTTCCATTTCCTTGCTGAATTTTCCATCCTTCCTAGAATTGAGGGCTCTAATACCAATTTGATAGGTTCCTAGATCTGCTGGTAAAGTTCCCGTAAATTGGATGCTGCTGGTGATATGATCCCGTGAAGCTGCTGGTCAATAGATTGGTTGGGAAAACAGATGTTGTAAATGATTAAGAACAATTGGAGATGAACACATGGAAGTATAAATCTGTATTTGTATTTCTTATTGTACTGAAATGGAAAACAGAAATTGAAACACTCCAAGGCATTCGAGAGGCTTGGCTCTCACTACTTGCTTGTATGAATCCCTAAATCCCTTTCCCTGTCACATTTATAGACAACTCCTGACTGACTCACTACCCTTTCCCCCAATAACAACAAACTACAGACAGCAATAGCAGACTTCCTCTTATTTCTTATTGAGGCTTATCACAACAACATCAAGCTGGGCGGCTCGCTCCACAATTTCTTTCCTCTTTTTGGTAGATACATTGAGAGCAATTTCAGCACAGTATGTCCTGATTCAATAGAGCCAACTCAATTAATTCGTAGAAAGTAGATAAAGTAGACAACCATAGCTATATAAAAGCTAATCAATCCAAGAGAGGAACTTGGAATAATTTTACCTGTTGTGCATCATCAGTAGCTCTAGTTTTGTGGCGTTGTGCACAAGAAACTTTTGAAACCATTGGGAAGATAGTGGCGAGTCTTCTTGTCAGACCCATATCCAATGTTAGGCATCAAAATAGACCCCTTAAACTTTCTTCGTACCCGAAAATCTTTACCCTTTGGCCAATGGCAATTTTCGCTATATCAAATTTTCAAATAACAAACTTCCCATCAGTTCAAAGTGAACTGACAAAAGCCAAGGTGTTAATGCGAAGTGAAGGAATTTCCGAAACTTCAGTCCGCTGAAATTAATTCGAATCAAACATTCCACAACTTAATTGGAGAACAATCAAAAACTGAAGTATAATTGAATAAATAGTATAAACAATGATCCTTTTTAGTAGTGAAAAATGTAAGCAGGGTTAAAGTAACAGAAAGCTTATGAACAGTAAAGCTAACTGTGTCGCAAGACCTGTTCTGTAGCTCATTTATGCCCTCAAAACGAAACATCCAGCAACAGAATAAGTCTGGACATTAGATACCATGGGCAGACACTTTTATAAACTTACTCATGAACTTCAAGACTTTTTGTGGAAAGAAAAATGGGTCAAAAAAAAAAAAGAAAGAGAAATCTGTATCAGCGATCTCAGCCGAAAGATGGTGAATACTTTTTGACATAATCACTGGAAAGTCAGGATCTATTATTAGACTTCATCATGGATTGCATGACCAGATTCCAAAACTTTGATTAAGAAAATTAATCTTGAATAAATGTACAATAGATAAAAATTCAAGAAAATTATTGAACAAGAATATTGAGATAAACAACAGAGATCAGATGGTAGTGCATGTTGTTATAATCATCAATCAATTGCAGAATAGGTGGATAAGCATCCTCACGCCTCTTTTTACATATCTCAATCATCTACAGTACTAAAAAAAACCAATATTATAAAACTCGAAAATCATGAACAAAGGAAGCAAAATCAAATTTGAAGAGGAATCGGATCAAATGTCAATCACCACATTGCATCTAGTGAATAGATGCAAATTAAGACTGAGGCGACAAGAATCTAGCATCACTTTCCCATCAATTATCACATTTTATGCTGTGCTTCAAAAGATTCATTGCTGTGATATGAAAAAAATATATTAAGCCCTTCTCTGTAAGTGTTCATTTGAGAATTGCTTTTAGCCCCGCGCATTTTAAACCACACACACTACAAAAAGTAATTTTTAAATCCTTGTCAAACAAGCGCTGAGTCAGATCTCCAAAACACCAGACAAAAATACCTTGAGAGAAACACAGCGGTCGCTCTGGGTTCTCTTGAATTTCTTGACCATTTTTCTTCACAATCTTCTTTCCAAGAAGAGGCAACGCCATCGCTAATTACCTATTAACAAATTCAGAGCAAAATTACACGGATTTACAAATTTATGCAGACAGATACAAGTACGTGCTTATGTATACAGATGATACAGATTTGCAAATGTATTAGGGTGATAGGAAGAATAAGCGACGCAAACGATGGGTTTCTTAGGGTTTTGTGTTCAGCTCGGCCGCCCCAGGATACGGAGACTAAATACTTCTGGGGAACTTTTATAGAAGCTGTTTATCGCCCTAGGGTTTTGACTTGAGAGTAAAAAGTCAAACATTTACAGATTAAAATCTGAAATAAGAAGTACTTTTAAACGTAAAGACAGTATGAGATAAGGGTTGTATCCAAGGGCCTTCGTAGACGTATGCATCTGATTATATGAATAAAGGGGGAAATTTTCATCAGCGGTCAATAAAGTTTCGCCGAAGTTAAATTCGGTCACTAAACTAGATACAAATTAAAATTTAGACTCCATTTGGTACCTATATTTTTCAAAATACATTTTTCTCTCACTTTTTTTTAACTACGCATTTCTTATTAAAATAATATTATACTTTAATCGAAATTTTTTTCTTATTTTTCAATCACACATTTCTCATCAATTTACCAATTTAAAATACATTTTTACATGAAAATGGGGCTCAAACATCCTCTAATGGACTAATTGAAGTTCAAAAAAATATTTATTTGGCGTCTTTCTGAAAATAATAATAATGATAATAAAAACTCTTAAAGAAATTTAGGAAAATTGGTTCAAATAGTCCCAAATTTTTTGCTCATATTACATTTTGGTCAATACCTTTAAGAAGTTGCACAAATGACTCAAAAACTTTTCATTTTAGCGCAAATGGTCTTTGGATAAACTCCGTCCAAAAATACTGTTACTTAAAGCAGGAAAAAACCATGCTGCCAGAAGCCATTTGCCCACCCTTTTGACAAATCCTCACAATTATATGGGACCCGTGCCGACCCCACCAGAATAAAAAATGTAAAACCCCTCACCCCACCCACCTCGACTCTGAGTATTTGTCAGTTGGTGTGTCAAATTTGTTCTAGCACCTTAGCACGGTTCTTTAAAGTAAGCCCTTTTTATTAATATTATTTAGAATTACAAATTTATCATCGTCTTTAAATGAACTATAATTAAATATACAAAAAAATAAAAGAAAGAATTCACCTCCTCCAACAATCAACTCAACCACTTCACATCTAACCACCGCCATCACCACCATCCCAAACACCACCCATGCCAAACCATAGCCACCTAACCACTTCTATATGTCAAGTTCTTAACTTCGACCCCATCTATTGCAAAGAAATTGCTTCGTACAAAGTTGGTTTCATTTTCTTTATATAATTGCACACATTAAGAAGGGTTTGGACTTTTTCCAAAGTGAATAATGTTATTTATATCAGTGGTGTTAAAACACTAGTTTAAATTATGACATTTGATAAATTTAATTAAATAATCATGTGACATTGTATTGAAGTGAATCCATCACTTAATGTTATGTAACTATCGCTTATGCTTGTGCTTGATACTAATAGTGTTAAATAATAATACTCTTTCAAATTAAGATTGTGGTACTGATATTCATATTTCATAAATGCATGAGAGCAGGAAAACCTACATTCAACCATAAATGATAGTAAGTTATGAACCTAGATCTTTCAAAAAAAAAAAAAAAAATTACAGTTGTTTCTAGCAAGAAGTAAATGACCATAAAAGTCTTGCCTACAAACTCCATTGTCAATTGTGGCAACCCCAAAAAAAATAATAATAATAGAATAAAAAAAGAATTTGTTTGTTATATTTTTAAAAGTTGGAGACTAAAATGGAATAGGATTTTAATTTCCATTTTAGTTAGATTTGATAATCAAATAATGATGGAACAAGATTTGGTCTATTGATATTGGACTCATTTCGAATGTCTTAATTAATTAGAAATTTTTGGCTCGAGAAAAAGCTAATTTAGATAAGTTAGGTCAAAAATATTAAAGTTTAAAAAAGTTTTCTTTATCAATATTTGTTAATTAGTTAGGTGGTTGGTACAACGCGTGAGTGGCTACAACTACTATTGCTTTTTCATTATATTCTATCTTATTTGATTAAAATAATTAGTCAATTCAAACTTCTTTAATAACTCGACCACCTTTTATTACTGTAAATACTATACAGGGGTTTCATATTTCACCACACCAAAAAATTTACACACACACGTGAGAGAGAGAGGTACTTTTGGGAGTTAGAAGACAAGAAGCCAATTTGCAACCATTGTTCACTAAAGTAGAGAAAAGATTTCGAGCACGTGCATTCATATTTTCATTTTATTTAACGAGGTAA
>NC_036252.1:14190192-14193421 GCF_002742605.1 Olea europaea var. sylvestris
CCAATTTGCAACCATTGTTCACTAAAGTAGAGAAAAGATTTCGAGCACGTGCATTCATATTTTCATTTTATTTAACGAGGTAAGATACTTTTTTGCAAGTGTTTTTGTTTCCTTATACTTTTATATTCGAATAAATATGCATGGACTGTCAGTGGACCTTCGAGTTCTATAAAAAGAGAGATGAAATCCTACAGGATGGACCTAAGATGAGTGTATTGTTTGATCACCGATATACTTCATAAGAGCAGAGGATATGAAGTGTAGATTTTTTTTTTTATTATATGATTGTGTATGAAAACTGCACGTATCTCATTAGGTGTTTCCGAATACTTACTCTTACAAATTTTTACAGGTTAGTTCGGATCGATTGGAGTTGTGACATGCTGGTGATGTGGACTGTCAAGTGAATCGAAGAAAGAAAAAAGATATTAAATATTTAGTTTGTTTCTTTTCATGTCTCTAAATTTAGTTGTTAGTATTATTTGTTTAAAGACACATTTGTTTAATTAGTCCATTGATTGTGTTTAAATTTTTAGAAACTCAACTCTCCCATTTAAATTGATATTTACGGTTGAAAGTACAGAATGTATTTGATTTGTGTCGTTTCGCATTTATTAAAAAGAAAAATTGAGTTTTTCGTAACACTCCAATTTTTATATATAAAAAAAATAAATAATTAGGACGTTACAGTTTGGTATCAGAGTTCGATTTTAGTTTCCTGTAGACATTTTTTTTAAAAATAAAAAAAAAAGTGAACAGTGAAATTCACTGTTCATAGCAAACAGTGCACTGCTCATCGCGAACAAAGCACTGTTCACGTTAATAATAACACAAGAAAATATTTTCTAACTTTTTCCCCCTTTTTTGAAAGTTAAATTTGTGTTTAAATCAATTTTGAATGATAGTAGTTTAGAATTTAAAGTGATTTCAAAATTGGTTGAATTGTGTAATCGTCAATTATTTACACCGGTAACCGACCTAAAGTAATTTGATTATAATTCAATTCGTGATGATTAGGGAAATCCTCTTGATTGCAGCTTTCTCCTAATGCTGAGGAATGGATAAGAGGGTTGGAGTAAATCTTCAAACATCTATCTTGCACTGGTGCTCGGAAGGTATTATGTGCAAAATTCATGTTAGTTGATGATGCGGACCACTGGTGGGAGTCAACATCGCGCACCAGAATAGAGGCACAACAACGTGCTTTGATTTGGACATAATTTAAGGATGAGCTGATGGGAAAATACTTCCCACAAGCTCTGAGAAATCGAAAGGAGACAAAATTCCTTTAACTTAAACAGAGAAAGATGAAGCTTGAAGATTATGAGAAAACGGGCGAACAACTCTCTAGATACGCATCACACCTATAGTGGACACAGAAGCAAAGAAAACAAGGAGGTTCGAGTTGGGATTACGCCCTAAAATTGGTGGAATAATGGCATCCCATCAATTTACCACCTATAGCCGAGTATTGCAGACTGCCCAAGCAATCTCAAATAGGTTGAAATTTTACCAAATTCCTCAACAAGGGACTAAGCCTTAAGGAAAGAGGAAATAGAATGGGTCCAATGAAGAGAAAGGAGAATGATGGATCAAAAAGGTCAACTTCGGATCAAATTTTGGACAAGTTGTTTCACCCTACCTAAAGTGAACTAATGCATAGGGATGAATGTAATGCGAACCCGCGTAGCGCGATCACTACCAAACCCACAACAAATTGAGAATCAAACCCAAGAAAGCAAAAGACAAAGTTTTGGATTAAACCCAATAAATTGGAACCAAGCAACCTGAATCGCTGACAATATGCGGATCTCTTGATTACGCAATTTAAATGAATCTCACCCAATTGATTTGAATGCCACAAGATTAATCTTGATAAGTTCACAAGTTGTTCAACGAAGAACGAGAGAAAGCAATTAATGTCTCACGAATAATATTCAATAATATGAGAATTGTAATGTTTTACAACAAGGAATAAAGTATTTATACTATTCTAGAGAACCTAAGTAAACTAGAAAAAATATTTAAGAATAATGCAAAATTTGTCCACAATAGTCTAATTATGGTAAAAATCTACTAATAATGAAATTATATTAAAATAAGGAAAAAAACGCGAATTTTGGAAAATCCAAAATTCACCTCGGACTTGGCCTATGCGGCCGCATAGCTTTAGAGCATGCGGTCGCATAGTATAATTGCTCTGCAACTTTAGGACTTCTGCTAGGTGTATGTGACCACGGGACTTTAGACCTGTGCGGTCACATGGTTTAATGTTCCAGCTTCATTTTCTTCAACTTTAAACACGTTGAGCCAATACTCTTCGGCTTTCGTCCCCAACACGAAACTTGCTCCATTTTGCATCCCGAACATTGTTGCATCAACCGTTGCTTTGACGAGCAATCCCATCGCCTCTTTCATGCGCTTGGCCCTCGATCACGTCATCGGCCCCTCGACTATCAACGGATCTTTCTTCGGACTCGACTCTGGACTTGACTTTGGTACTTGTGCTTCCTGGATCACATCATCCCCTCCCTCTTCGAAAGGATTCGACCTCGAATCTACACCTACATCGAAAAGAGATAAGTCAAGAACATTGAAAGTTGCAAAAACACTATACTCACCTGGAAGATCTATCTTATAAGCGTTGTCGTTGATCTTCTCAATCACTTGGAACGGTCCATCTCTTCATGGCAATAACTTTGATTTTCTTTGCTCTGGGAATCGCTCTTTCCTGAAATGCACCCAAATCCAATCTCCCGGTTCGAAAGTGACATATTTCCTGCCTTTGTTTGCTTGTGTTGTGCGTTGATTGTTCTTCATCTCTATTTGCTCTCTTACCTTTTCATGGAGTATCTTCACCAATTCGACTTTCTTTTTCCCATCCAAGCTACCTCGTTCATTCACAGGCAAAGATATTTAATCCATAGGTGTTAAAGGATTAAAACTATAAACAATTGCAAATGGTGAAAACGACATAGTAGAATGCGTGGCCCTATTATATGCAAACTCAATGAAAGGCAAACATTCTTTCCAATTCTTTAGATTTTTACTAACCACTGTGCGCAATAGTTGTGTCATTGTTCTATTCACTACTTCAGTTTGACCATCGGTTTGTGGGTGACAAGTTATAGAAAATAATAATTTCTTGCCTAACTTATTCCACAAGACCCGCCAAAAGTGACTAAGAAACTTAACATCCCTATCGGACACAATACTTTTGGGAACACCA
>NC_036252.1:14193934-14194332 GCF_002742605.1 Olea europaea var. sylvestris
CTCGAACTAGAGAATAAAGCTCCTTATCATAAGTAGGATAGTTAAGAGTTACCCCACTTAGTTTCTCGTTAAAGTATGCTATCAGCCTCTTTTCTTGCATCAAAACTGCTCCAATACCTATTCCTGATACATCACACTTAATCTCGAAAGTTTTGTCAAAATTAGGGAGTACTAAAACAGGTGTTTTACATAAACATTCTTTGATGGTGTTAAATGCATGTTCTTGTTCTACATCCCATTGAAACCCAACGCTCTTTTTGACAATTTCAGTAAGTGGTGTGGCAAGTGTGCAAAAGTCCCTAACAAATCGCCTATAAAAACTAGCTAACCCATAAAAAATCCTAACCTTGGTTATGTTTTTAGGTGTTGGTCAATCTTTAATAGCTTTTACCTTTTCC
>NC_036252.1:14194614-14250747 GCF_002742605.1 Olea europaea var. sylvestris
TTTATATATTGTTTTCCATTCATCACCCTCCTGCATACGAATTTGATGATACCCACTCTTAAGGTCAATTTTAGAAAAGATGCAAGCACCACATAATTCATCTAACATGTCATTTAACCTAGGAATTGGGTGACGATACTTTACCGTAATGTTGTTGATAGCTCGGCAATCTACGCATATCCTCCAAGTTCCATCTTTCTTTGGCACCAACAATACGAGTATGGCACATGGACTCATGCTCTCCCTTACATAACCCTTGCTCATCAACTCCTTCACTTGCCTTTGAAGCTCTTTTGTCTCCTCCGAATTACTTCGATAAACTGGTCGGTTTGGAATGACAGCTCCAGGTATGAAATCAATTTGATGTTCGATCCTCCTAATGGGTGGCAATCCACTAGGCACGTCTTCCGAAAACACATCGTCAAATTCCTGCAATAAAGAAGTAGTCAAACTAGGGAGGAATGTGTTAGACTCCTCAAAATTGAGGAGTGATTCCTCATATACCAAAAGAATCATTGGTTGTCTCTCCACTATCGCCTTTTTCAATTCACTCCATTTTGCAAAGAAATTCACTTTTGGCTTTTCTCTCCTCTTGGAAGACTCTCTTTCTTTTCTCTCATGTGGCCCCACTCTTTTTTCTTCCTCACCGGCCACCTCACTATTTTCTCTCTTTTTCTCTAACTCTCTCACTCTCTTTTCTTCCTCATTTTTCAATTTGATTTGGTCTTCATACACTTATGCCGGTGTTAATGGCGCAATAGTGATAAATTGTCCCTCTTTCACAAAACTATATTTATTTTTATACCCATTATGCATTGTTTTCCTATCATATTGCCAAGGTTGCCCCAATAAAATATGACCCCCCATGCATAGGTACAACATCACTTAACACCTCATCATGATACTTCCCAATGGTTTGTACATCTTCCACCATCAATTATTACACTGTATACCTTCCCGTTGACGTGACACCATGTGTGGAATATATTTTCCCGCTGCTGCTCCAAGTCATCCGCCTTGACTTGAGCGCTAAGTGCTCGCCTTGTGACCAACAACTCCCCAACTGCATACTCCGTGGTGTTTTCCTCGTCAATGTCCTCTAACTCCGGCATGTCTTCATAATCACCTTCAGTTCACCCTCGGTCTCCACTTCCCTGCTATCTCGCAAAATCATTGTTCTTTTATTTGGACAATCCACCTTGATACCTTGTTGTCCCCTTTCGCTTCAATTGCTTTTCCACCTTCATGGCCACATGTAACATGTCTTCAATTTCCACATAATGTTGCAATTCCACTACATTGGCAATGTCCCTATTCAAACCCCTCAAAAACCGAGCCATAGTGGCTTCCCTATCCTCTTCCACGTTCGCCCTAATCATAAGCATCTCCATCTCCTTATGGTAATCCTCTAAGCTCCTAGTGCTTTGATATAGATTTTGTAACCATTGATGAAGCTCCCGGTAATAGTGATTAGGTACAAACCGTTTTCGTATTAACATCTTCAACTCCTTCCAAGTATTTATAGGTTGTACCCCAATCCTCCGCCTCGTCGTCACCACTTGATCCCAACAAGTTATTGCATAGTCGGAGAACTCAAGATCGGGCAATTTTCACCTTTTTCTCCCCTGAGTAATTGTGGCAATCGAATATCAACTCAATCTTTTTCTCCCACTCTAAGTACGCCTTCGGATCACTCCTCCTTTTGAAAGAAGGAATGGTCATTTTAATATTTCTCAAATTACCATCCAACTCATCTCCACCAAGATTCTTACCTCTCACACCTTGCCTAACGCCTCTATTTCTAAACCTTCCAACTCCCGCATCCACAAGTGCATCCTCATCGAATCTACTATCAGCCTCAAAGTCATCCTGATCATCCATCATAACTTCGCGCCTTCCATTCCGTCGTGCATTATTGGCTCCCCGTCGAAGATTAGCAAGCATTGGATTAAGCCTGTCTAACCGCACATCCTGTCGATCCAACCGATCCCTCACGTCCTACATCATCCTTTCCATCCGCAGTATCGATTCTGCCATCATGTTAAGTTGATCATTGTCCCTACCAGAATGTAGTCCTTCCATGTCACACATCCTATAATCTAACTTTTTCTGTCTCACCAAGTTCACTCGGAATTCACTCAATTTGGCTTTTACCCTCAATTGATCTTACCACTTTGCCTTTTACCGTTCGTTGCTTTCACTACGTGCTTCAAAAAATAAATTGGAACTCAACCAAGGAATTAGTCTCGTGAAACCCAAACCGGATGTGAGTGAGATTACAAAACAAAGAAGGACTCGAATTTGGAAGTTTTAAAATTCGAGAAAGTGGTTCTTGAATTGATTTGGACTAAGAAAGACAATTTAAAAAAACAAGAGACTAATTTGTAAATAAATAAATAAATAAATTTGAACAGTAGACGTGAACAATACTTTTTTTCGACTTTTTTTTGCTTTTTTTGCTACTATACGATGAACAGTACTATTTTTTTTGGGACCCGAACTTCAACTATGACACCAATAAAAGAAACGGAAGTTGTTTTGGATTCTAAATGAACCTAAAAACAACTTTTGAAGTTTTAGACAAAAAGATTTCGGATCAAAGACTCAAAAATTTTACTGGACAGAAGAACGCGAAGAACGAAGAAAAACTAGAAACAAAGACTCAACAAGAATTTAAGAGGGATATAACCTTGAATTGGAGTCTAAGCTCTGATACTAACTGATGCGAACCCGCGTAGCACGATCACTATCAAATCCACAACAAATTGAGAATCAAACACAAGAAAGTCAAACACAATGTTTTGGATTAAACCCAATAAATTGGAACCAAGCAACCTGAATCGTCGATAATATGCGGACATCTTGATTATGCAATTTAAATGAATCTCATCCGGTTGATTTGAACGCTACAAGATTAATTTTGATAAGTTCACAAATTGTTCAACGAAGAACGAGAGAAAGCAATTAATGCCTCATGAATAATATTCAATAATATGAGAATTGTAATATTTTACAATAAGGAATAAAGTATTTATACTATTCTAGAAAACCTAAGTAAACTAGGAAAAATATTTAAGAATAATGCAAAACTCGTCCACAATAGCCTAATTATGGTAAAAATCTACTAATAATGAAATTCTATTAAAATAAGGAAAAAACGCGAAATTTGGAAAAATTTGCCTCGAACTTGGCCTATGCGGCCACATAGCTTTAGAGCATGCGATCGCATAGTGCAATTGCTCTGTGACTTTGGGGCTTCTGCTGGGTGTATGCGACCGCGGGGCTTTAGACCTGTGCGGCCACATGGTTTAATGCTCCAACTCCGTTTTCTTCAACTTTAAACACGTTGATCCAATATTCTTCGGCCTTCGTCCCCAACACGAAACTTACTCCATTTTGCATCCCGAACATTATTTCATCAACCGTTGCTTTGACGAGCAATCCCCATCGCCTCTTTCACGCGCTTGGCCCTCGATAGTGTCATCGGCCCCTCGACTATCAACGGATCTTTCCTTGGGCTTGACTCTGGACTTGACTTTGGTACTTGTGCTTCTTGGATCACATCGGAATGTCTGTTTGGGAAGCATGTGTGCTATTGATGCGGTAAAACAAGGCATATTTTCAAAAACTGCAAAGATGACCTTTCGAAGGAGAATGAAGAGCCAAAAAAGAAGGAAAATGCCTGAGTTTTTACTTTAGCCCAAAGACAGGCCGCGAAAGCCTCGAACATATGTAATTTCGAGGACGAAATTCTCTTAAAGAGAGTAGATTGTAGCAACCCAAAAAAAAAGTAGAATAAAAAAAAGAATTTTTTGTTATATTTTTAAAAGTTGGGAACTAAAATGGAATAGGATTTTAATTCCCATTTTAGTTAGATTTAATAATCAGATGATGATGGAACAAGATTTGGTATATCGATATTGGACTCATTTCGAAGGTCTTAATTAATTAGAAGTTTTTAGCTCGAGAAAAAATTAATTTGGATAAGTTAGCTCAAAGATATTAAAGTTTAAAGAAATTGTATTTATCAAGATTTATTATTTAGTTAGGTGTTTGGTACCACACGTGAGTGGCTACAACTAGAATTTCTTTTCCATTATATTCTATCTTATTTTATTAGAATAATTAGTCAATTCAAACTCCAATAAGTAGTACACGTTTTCTATAATAACTCAAGCACCTTTTATTACTGTAAATACCATACAGGGGTCTCATATTTCACCACACCAAAAAAAATTACACACACACACGTGAGTGAGAGAGAGAGAGAGAGAGAGAGAGGATACTTTTGGGAGTTAGAAGACAAGAAGCCAATTTGTAACCATTGTTCACTAAAGTAGAGAAAAGATTTCGAGCACGTGCATTCATATTTTTATTTTATTTAACGACGTAAGATACTTTTGTACAAGTGTTTTTGTGTCCTTATATTTTTATATTCGATTAAATATGCAAGAATTGTCAGTGGACCTTCGAGTTCTATAAAAAGAGAGATGAAATCTTACAGGATGGACCTAAGATAGATGTATCGCTTGATCACCGATATACTCCATAAGAGCAAAGTGATATGAAGTGTAGATTTTATTTATTATATAATTGTCTATGAAAATTGCACGTATCTCATTAGGTGTTTTCGAATACTTACTTTTACAAATTTTTACATGTTAATTCGGATCGATTGGAGTTGTGGCAGGATGGTGATGCGAATTGCCAAATGAATCGAAGAAAGGAAAAAGATATTAAATATTTAGTTTGTTTCTTTTCATGTCTCTAAATTTAATTGTTAGTGTTATTTGTTTATAGACACATTTGTTTAATTAGTCTATTGATTGTGTTTAAATTTTTAGAAACTCAAATCTCACGTTTAAATTGATATTTATGGTTGAAAGTAAAGAATTTCTTTGATTTGTGTCGTTCCGCATTTATTAAGAAGAAAAATTGAATTTTTTGTAACACTCCAGTTTTTATACATATAAATAAAAAAGAAAAAATTGGGGCGTTACATCAATAGTCACATTTGATGAATCTTGAAGCATTTACAACCATGCAATATATATTTGGAGCTGCCAAGTACCAACTAAAAGAAAATACACATAATAATGGTAGAAAACAAAGAGTCATTTTTGAATTTTTTTCTCACAAGTAGGATCCATTTTATCTCTAACGATCAAAAATCAATTATTAAAATCCCTACCAAACAAGCACTTAAATTGGAAACAATAGAAAATTGCGTACCACCAAAAAAACATAATAAATAAATAAATAACACACTTTTAATTATAATACTGCAACTTGCAAATCGAACTTCAATTTTGAAATGAATGGTGAACAAATTAGATCGGTTATTATTATTATTATTATTATTATTATTATTATTATTATTATTATTATTATAGCAAGAGAATAACTGAAAATCACAAACGAAAATTGCAGTACTATTAAGCCATTGTTTGTGCCTCATTCTTTTCATTAAAATGCATTTTTAAATGGTATATTGATAGAGAATGTGTAGTTAAAAAATAAACAAAAATTTTGAATTTACGTGTAATATTATTTTATTGAAAAATGTGTTGTTGAAATGATATCAAATCACTATTTTAAAAAGTGTATATATATATATATATATATATAATTTTTTTTTTATTTTTTTTATTATTATTATTTTTTTGTTTTTAAAAAATGAGACTCAAACAGAGGCTAAGCATGTATTGAAAAAATACGGTTCAAAATGCCATTGCTTGCATAAAAGTGACTCCATTGAAAATCCACACTTAATTTTTAGGCCCATTGGGCTGGCTCGACATGTCCATGAGGAAGACGGCCATACAGCCGGGCCCACACCGCATAAAAGAAACACCTAAACTAAGGTCCTGCTTGTCACCCTTTAAAATTTTAAATTATTTGCTATAGTATCATTCTCCACCACATATTTACACAATAAAATATTTTACACCCAAACCAATAAAGTTTTCTTACTTTTTAACCATACATTCTTAAAAAAAATACTGATAAAAACTCTTTAATTTCCAAACAATGGGTGACAAACAGGGGCTAAGTCCAATACAGCCTACCAGCATTCACAAAGGAATCATTTTATTTGCAAATGTAACTCACAGTATGGTTAGTAAAGAGTAGCCTGTAGGATGTATGGACCAAGAATGTGCAATCTGTACAAGATTCTTCTTCTATATGCTTTTGATGCTATTGTAATATACATCAGTTTCTACATTTACTCTGCAGCATCTAATACACAGACCTTATTAAGAGGACAGGCATCCAAGCAACTGTAAATTGAACTTTGGAACTCATAAGAGTTGGGGGTGGAGGGTATAACATCAATCCAATCCTTTTCAACCTTCTCCACATGTGAATTTAAGCTAAGAACAGCATCAAACTGAAGCTTATCTATCTGCTTCACCAATCTCTTCATGAAATTTACGGAGAATATCAGGTCGAAATCTTCCTCTAACGTGATATCCTTGAAGACTCGAATTCCAACATTCGCTCTGCACGAATCAACAAGGCCAAGAAGTGTATGACTATTTTCATAATTTTTATTGATACTGCAAACCTGCAAGAAAACGCCATGCAAAGAACACATCATTAGCCGTACTCTGTAGTAGAAGTATAACCAAAATAATAATTAAAAAATGAAGTCTACCCGCTTAAGACCTAAAATGGCCTAATATTGGTGTAAATGAAGTTTACATGGACACCCAGTGTATGTTTGGTTGGTACGATGAAGAAGATCTTAACTTCTTTTTGTCCTCTAATACTGTCTAACTATATCCAATCCACCCTACTAAACATGCCACCAATGTCTTCTACTGATCTACTGCTAATGGAAGGCAAAGTGATAAAATGTACCAAAAAGCTCGAGGCGGACTTGTTTTAAATTTAATTTTCCATACGAAAACCTAAAGTTGCAAAGCAAATATGCAAAATAATTTAGCAAAGTGTCTCACCTTGATATACTCCACGCCTATTTCAGCAAGATGCTCCATCAAGTTCTGTGTGGCAAGTGAACTGATAATGCCTCCAGATCCAACAGGCGTCTGGAGGAACTCCCATGGTGACTCCATCAATATCTTATGACTGTTAACCCCTTCAAGTGAGTTACTGACAACTGGAAGCTTCTCTTCTTCCAAAAACCAGACCTATAGAAATTCGACTCCTTAAACGAACAAGAACAGCATGCATGTTGACTAGAGATTACATGACATGTATAAATTAAATTACACCTTGTCAATCTAGTGAGATTTAGTAATCCTTAAAATGCACAGAAAGGAAATCAATGACAAGCAGGTAAATATTTCGACAGCCAGTGGACACTTGAGAAGCAGAAGTGCCACAGAGTTGCCAGTGTCTAAGAATCTGAAAAATTTAGGGCCTGTGTTAAAAAGCTTTTGATAAACTTTCTGGCGTATTTTTTATAAAATTTGATGAAATTTATGGTTGAAAAGGTGATAAAAATTGCAGGTTCCTTGAAATTGTGTTGTTAAAAATTGAAGTTTGAACAATTGAAAAATTGATAAAATTTTAGCAAAGTTCTATCAAACAAGCACTTAGTTTCCAAGACAAAAACCAAGTTCAGGAACCACTTTACACCATTTTGAAATTCAATCTAAAGTGTGTAGTTAACTTCCCTCAGTTTGAGAAAACTTCATTTCACTCTGGTTTTTCCAAGGAAATCTCAACAAAATCTTGAAGAGATCACTTCATAACCATGATACAAGTTCATGCAGGTGTACAACCTAATTCTATCCATATATATCGATGAAGTGTGCGTCTAACCTTCTCAGAATCAAAAGAAAAGTTGTCGTTTACTAAGAATAGTTCCTGCAGAGAACCAACTGAATGAGCAGGACAGACCAATATCAGAGGCACGGATGATCTATCTTCTATCTGCAATAAGAAACCCAGTAATTCAGGTTATATGCAGATCCCACAATTGACTACCAAGGAAATCATATTTTGTAACACTAAAATAAACTGGAATCTGGAGTTAGAAGTTTTCTTTTGATACTTCTGTGCAGGGAGAAAGCATCACAATACTGTCTTGGATAGAACTAAATCTCAAGGTCCGAGTAAATAATGCCTTAAAATTACTACAAAGATATTAAAATCCTAAGCAAGTTATTCAAGTTGAAATACGGGTGATCAAAAAAATAAGAAGAAATTTCTTTGAATATGAACATTTTATTTAGAATATAGAATTCTGATTTTTTTTCCTGAGCACCACATATTATGACAGATCATGTCAAAAGATCACCTTTATAAATCTCTGGTCATCATATAGTAACGTCTTTACAAGCAGACATGCATTCTTGTCTCTTTCAGAATTAACCAGACTAAGATTAGAACTCCTTTCAATCTCTATGCTTTCCTTCAAAACTAATACTGTGGCAATCTTTCCCTGAGATGTCAGGTGGTGACCCTTCCTTAGCAGTTTGGAATATAGGTCAGACTGCTCCCAGCTCCCAGCAGAAACAGAGTTAGCAGATACTTTTATTGTGTTTCTCATTGGTACTGCATTCAAAATCTCTAGCAGATTCTGCCTGTGTCATAAGTCAAGAATACGAGAAATCAATGCATCTTTACCGAAGTTCTGTTTCATATTCTTCAAAAGAATATTTTTATTGATATATGAAAAAATGGCGCATACAAAACTAAATAGATGCAGAAATTGCAACATAATAAGCAAGCTTGCATTTAAGGCTCCTTTTGTTTGAAAGTAAAAATATCTTCCAGATATATTTGCATATTTATGACATTTACAAACTAAAATTGCGGCAACAAAATAAATAAACTTACATTTGAGGCTCCTTTTCATTAAAAGTAAAATATTTTCCAGGAAAGATTGCATATTTCTGGCATTTGGATAACCTAAAATTCTTATAAAACATTTGACTTAGGACATCTCAGGAATGACTAAAGCTTGATTGCGTAGGACATTTCGCAATAACACCAGCAACTCTTATGTGCACCACTACAACATTGAATGCCTTCACACACTGCTCCCACTGTCCGCTCCACCAATCCGCTGGAAAATATTTTATTACCTCAACCAAATAATAGCAATAAATCGAAAAAATTTCATCTCTAGAAACAATTTATATGACAAATGTTTTCAAGAGCAATGACATTAACATTAACATTTTTCTTTCATGACAGATCCATATGATATAAAGTCTCATCACTTCAAGATTACACGCACAAAAGTGTTTTTAAGATAATTGCCACTGCAATTGCATAATAATGTGGACAGGATACAAAATCTACTTCACAATCAAGAGGAACAGATGCCTAATAGTCTCTAAACTGAAGTGATGAATCTGCTAGTCTTCGAAGTAGTATTGTCCATGGCCAGTTCATAAAAGAATGTGAGAACACCAAATGTCTTGCTTAGCATGTAATTGTTTCCTATCTTCATTTTGGAAAGGACCATGTTAATGTATATATATATGACAATCCAAAATAAACACATTAAATTTGATGCATTTTCATACCTATAAATAACAGACAAGGAAGTTTACCTTGTAGAGGGGGTCTCAATATTTTGCATAGCCTGTCGAAGCAGCTTTGAATTTACAGTTACTATCTGATTCGCAAGCAAGTTCCTCTGGTCTTTCTCTCCATATCTAAACCCATGAAATACGTGTTGCTGCTCCATCTCACAGAGTTTCTTTTTGGCTGCTATGAGGCGTCTTTGGAACTTTTTTCTTTCTTTCCATTCCTATAGTGGAAAACAGATATTGTCAGCAGTAAGCATGCTAAATTTACAGATCATGAATAACAAAATTATGTAAAAATATATAGATTTGACGAAACATGTTAAACAGCAAACTACAAGAACCAATATAAGCAAATACCCAGTAAAAAACCTGAATGGCCCCCAAACACCATGTGCCAAAAATATCCTCAAAACTATAAATGGACTTCATTTGTCCCTCGACTTTAAAGGGACTAACAAATATAAAATTCGAGGATTTTTTTGCCCAAGGTGTAAAGTTTGTGGACAATTCAGGTTTTTAACCCGCAAATAGCACAACACTAGAGTATGCCTTACAAGCTCGCGTCTTTCTTTCTTGGACCTCTCATCATGGCGAATATTTAACTCTAGAAGACCCTTAGGAGGAGTAACCAACATTTCCCTTTTCTCCATATCAACATTTGGAACAATTGCTTCAACAAATGGTACCCACACCAAAGGACCAGAAGCACCTGCCTCAACTTTAGACTTTCCAGTTTGGTTAGGTATATTATTCATGGAATGAAGCCTAACACGTAGAAGATCACTTGCTCCACTGTTAAAAACTTCGACAACGGTTCCCACAGGTTCACAAGTTTCCTAAGACAGTTGAAAAATATCTGTTATTATGAAAAGAAGAAGGTAACTGAACCTTAATCAAAAGCAATAATATTATATGATCATACTGATAATGATACTAAAACTGATTGTAACAGTAACAATGCATAACCTCTGAAGACGACAGTCTGATCAAACTAAGGATTATACATGTTGATAGCTAAAAATGAGAGATGATTTTTAGATCAACTTTTAGAGAAAAAGGACGTCTATTGCCAATAGAATTAGAGCAAAGTACATAATTTGCATAAAGTGAAAGTAGTGCTGGAAATAAAATGTCGATTTCAATTGAGTCTTAGCTCAGCCCTAGGAGGGGACCCTTAACTCCTATTTATAGGAAGGAAGACCATACTGCTTGGATGGCTCATGTCACTTCAGCTATAGTGCCGTCCCAGAAATGCATGCCACTTATCCAGATTTTTTGTTGTTTTGATTGGTTACTATGACCGGCCTCGTCTGATTATCATTACACATAGGTTTCAGCTATGTTATGATGGCATGATATCAAGTAATAATTACTTGTAGATGATTGGTTAAAAAAGAAGTACTGACGTCAAGACTGCCAAGTGTCATTTTTAGAGTGGTTGATAAAAAGGTGTGACAGAGTGGCAATGATTATGCATAATTTTGTCTTTGCAAATTAAGGCGATCGTTTGTCCGATCCGATCTAGCAACTAATGCGTACGACCTTAGCGTTTAAAGTAGGCACAGTGATCTAAAAGTATTTATTTCAATGAAGGGGGAGGTCAGACTCCAACAATATATGTAGTTGTTTCATAATTTCTTTAGAATCTAACAAAATATGCTGTGAAATCCTTTCAATGTACCATATAATGGATAGAATTCTGAACAGTAATATCAAACAAATAATATATTTTTCTTTCAAATTAATTAACCGTATTAGCACAACAAAGACATTTGGAAACCCAAACCTTAAGAACAACTGTCATTCCAATAAGGTCATGTGTGTAGAACTCGCCTTCCTCCAAGACAGGTCTATCGTCTTTTGTTACCAACATAGTTGACCCTACGAGTTTCTGTGCCTGAATTAATAAATAAAATAAACCATTATCATGATTGAATCTACCATTAGAATTATACTCTGCGTTAAATCACCTGTTCCACTGTGTCAATTTCATTGAATTTTAATATCCAACTTTGTCCCGGGTGTCCACGTCCCTCCACCAGTTCAATTTCTTGAAGGGACTCATTTCCTGAAACTTGCTGCCTCAACCATCGTCTACCTCGCTAGAAAGAATAACAACCTCCCTTTAGAGATCATGAACCATAAACATTTACTAAACTATTAAATGACTTCTCGGTTGTTTTTCTACCTTGGAAAAGCGTAGATTGGGAAAATCAGTGCTAGGCTTCACACGAACCTCTCCTTGAAGCCCGTGAACACTAGAAATGTAACCAACCTCCACAAATTCTGAATCAGAAGAACTGGTTTCAACAGTCTCTTGCGTGGCTGGATTTGGAATCAGCAAGTGAAAAACACGAATATCAGCTTCGTGGTGTAAATTAAACATAGTTAAAAAAATTCACATGAACAAGGACTCTACATTGATTTTCCAGAGAATTTATTCTATATCAATACTATTGGCAAGATCTCCATTTCTTACAACTTATAAAGCACAACTTTTATAGTGAATGAACAGACAGCTTACACACTTAATATGACCTGTTTATATCACACAAATAATGGAATTATTAATAGCAATGTGGATATTACTAATCCTAACCAGAAGTTTAAATTAAAAAAAGAATAAGATAAAATAGGCATAAATATCTATATAATATGATGTCAAATAATACAATCTCAGATATAAGAAGCCCCAAAACAACAACGGATATTTGTGAAGACAAAAAAGAATTTTACAATCATATTGCACCTTTTAATACCTGCAAAAGGACTGGAAACTATAACAACAGCATAGCTAATTCCCACAAACTCCTTACTACACCTGATTCCCAAGAGTTCCCTCCCCTCAATCAGCAAACAAAACAAAATCTAACACCCACCCATTTGAGAATGTATAAAATCAAACATGCCCATAGAAAAATAACCAAAAAAAAGGACAAAAAGGCGACAATTTGTAGGTAAAATTACTACCAGTAGAGCGAAGAGCAGAGCGCGTAGACTGGTATATATGCAAAGAAGAAGACACCAATTTACTGGGAAATGAAGAAATAGCAATAGAATTCACGTGATGTTTTTTTGAGAGGTGTGTATATCTGTAAGGAGCTGAGAGTGGGAGCGAGCTTGAAGAACAACGGAGAATCGAAGAGCCCTGCATTGTTTTTACGTTTGGTCACAGAAATAAGATACTTAAATCGGTCGCCTGTAAAATACCTGGTGATAAATTCAGCTAAGCATTCTCGCGTTTTTGGCTAATTATCCATTGAAGTATTCTTGCGTTTCCCCATTCTTTAACTTTTAATATTGTGGAACATTAATTTTATTCTTATATATTTAATATAGGACCATTAAATATAATTTAAACTTCATTTGAAAAAGAAAAAAAAAAAAAAGGTTGAACCTCAATCTTAAGGGCCCCCACCGCCCCATCCCTGAAGCATTGTGAGAGAGGTTAATCGCGGGATATACCCTTGCAGGACAGGGAATAAGAGCTGCATGTACACTGGTGCCTCCAAAGAATCACAACCCATGTTTCAGGAATCGAACCCTCACAGAGCGACTGTCAACAAGGTTGAGTATACCTCACATTTGTCCTTATATGCCTGAAGGGTTTTAAACTTCATTTAATATCCATGTAAGTGTATGCTCTTTATATTGGAGTATTTAGAATTTTACATTAATCTAATTAAATTTAATTACTTAAATTACATTATTCAAATTAAGTTTACTACTAAAATCAAAGCTCACATATATGTAGATGTAATATTATTATAATTATAATATGATATATTAAAGGTTGCATTAACATAATGGTAGATTAATTACAATATAAAAGAATTTTTTTTGTAGTTTTAATATAATTATGTAGACGAGTTTCGATTTTAAGTGATTAACCTTAATTTAATTAAAATAGAATTATGAGTACTCCAATATGAAAAATGAACTCTATACTTAAAAGGAGACTGCATGAAGTTAAATTATAATTAATCTATTATTAATGCTACCTTTAATATATTTATAATATTATTTTATATATACGTGTGTGTATATATATTATATTATATTAGTTAATATTTATATAAGTAAACTTCACTTGAAACCAACATTCATCTACTTATATAATTATATTATAATTACAATATATATAAAGATAAAATGAGGAGATAGATAAGAAACGTTCAATTTACCATTTTGTCCTTATATAATATTGTCAACATTTTCATTGAAAGATTATAAGTTGCACGTTTAATTAATATTAGATAATATAACTATTTAAATACAAAGGATAATAAATTGAAAAGAAAAAATTGCTCAAGTGTGATCAACAATTTGGAGGGAAAGAATCGAAGATGACAGAAATTATCCATTAATCTTAAAAATCTTACTAATTACGCATAATAATTAAGAGTTACTCACCCTTCCCATATTTGTATCCACCCCACTAAATACGAGCTTTGTATCTTAATTACACATTTTTAACTAAAACCAAATTTTAAGTATTAATAAAAATTAATATGTGTTCTAAAAAAATTAATATAGTATTGGATATTTTATTATTATTGCATGTTTATCTTTGTATAAGCATAAAAATTGATGGTAATTCAATTACTTATTAGATATAAATATATACAAAAAATAAAAGATTTTTATCTCGATACATTTAAAGGGAAATTTTTTATTCCTTCATTTGTTTTAATCTCATTCAAAAGAAGAAGAAAACTTTTGTTTTAAGGTTTTTGACTTCTATATCTATTTTCAATGTAACTTTGATTTTTAATTTAAAATAAATATGCTATGAATTAATATGACTAACACGATTAGTATGTAATTTTTTATTTCTAAAAGTGTTTAGATAATGTACTTTTTTATTTAAACCTTTTAAGGTAAAAAAAAATTTATTTTACAAACAAAACGAGTAATTTTTTATTTTGAAAATCATTTGTGTATCTTTAATTATTTATAAGTAAGCATTTTAAACTTAGTCAAATGTACATCTCTTAAATCGATTCTTTTTTGTGTCCTTATGTACTACAAATCTACATCTCGTAAAGTTAGTCCCACCAATGTCTAGCATAAATAAATAAGCAAGTTAGATTAAGCCCTTGTCTGATCCCCATTTTGGAGGAAATAATGCATTTTAAATAGTAGATTGATAGAGAATGTGTGGTTAAAAATTAAAGAAATATTTTGGATTTGCGTGTAATATTATTTTATTCAAAAATGTGTGGTTGAAAATGAGTTTTGAAAAAATGAATTTTTAGAAGAATGAGAATCAAACAAGTACTAAATTTCAAAATTAAACGTTAGGACATAAGTATATTTTTTACTTTTTCTCTCAAGACATTTTGCATATTAGATTAAATTTTACCTGTGTAACCTACTGAGTCGAAATTCCATTCAAATGTGGGTTATCTAATGATAATTTGGAACTGGCCGATTATGGCTGCACAGATTTGTTTCATAAGTGATTTTGTTTTATAAGTAATTATTTTTACTACTGGGCAGTGTGTAACATATAATATTTATCATTTAAAGGATGTGACTGGTGTAAGTTATTTATCCACAACTTCCTATCATCTTTATAAGTTGAGTTGAACTGCATGCAAGCGACAGATGCGTTGAAAGATACTCAAGAAAATGTTGGGGAATAAAAACCCTCAAATATTTTTCATATTTTATTGCCTTGGACCTCTTGTTTGCTTTTTCAAATTATATCAAGATTTAACTCCTCCCAATTGTAAGTCAGCCAGAAAAGAGACTTGCTTTTTCCCTCCGAGCCCCACCGAAGTAGTTAGAAAATAGACAAATGGGAAATAGAAGAGAAACAAACTAATTATAGAATAACCCGATTGAAGCGTAATGATCATACGTCTATAATGCATTGTATGTCCCATAATAGGTCCCATTCCCACTTTTTACAGGTCAGTGGAATCTTTATGTTCAAAATCTTGATCTAAATAGTCATTTATTTGGGACCTCCCAAGGAGCAGTAACTGTCATTCTAACTCTTCTCAGCTCCTTGCATTATTTGTATGAATATTCATATATCCTTCTTTATTTTTTTTTATACATGGCATTAAGTTCTTTTCCAAATATGTTCAGTGTACTAGCCCGAGGAAGATAGGAAGTCAATTACTTGAAATATTTTAGGTTTTAGCATGTAGACTTCAAGAAGTATATTTGGGTAACAGTGTAAAAATGCTCATAGATTTTAACCTGAAGGAATAATTAGTTGCTGCCGGTAGGCACTTAAAGAGAAGTAAGTGCCGAAATTTAAAAGCTGCTAGTGGAAAATTCTGAAACCTTGTGTGGACACTCTTGGTACTGCCTCCTTGTATTGGCAAACCAAGTGGCAGGGGTCTTGATGGTCATTTAGAGGGTGTTTGGGAGACATTTTAATCTAAAAATGTATTTTTGAATAGTAAATTGATAAGAAATATGTGGTTTAAAAATAAGGAAATTTTTTTGATTTACGTGTAATATTATTTTAATAAAGAATGTGTGGTTGAAAAGAAAAGAAAGAAAAATGCATTTTAAAAAAAAATGGGTACCAAACGGATAGTTAATTTTATTTTGTCTTGCCTTTGTATTAGTGTGATCTAGGATCCACACCTAGGTGACTTGTGTCCAAAATGAGGCTATTTAAGGTCTTTAAATGGTACTTATCCCTTTTGACATTGAGGTTGTAAGATGTATTATAAAAGACTGCAATATTTATAGTTTGTGTTACGTGTTGACACACTTGGCCAACCCACTAGGGCCTATGGCCTACTCATACCGAACCACGTGGCACTCCAGTCGAGGTGGTATGTATGGTCGAGACCCATATTCCGAAGCCCTGTGAAAGTGGCGAGGCCCTTATGCCGAGGCCCTTTGAAAGTTGCCAAGGCCCATATTTCGAAGCCTTGTGAAAGTGGCTGAGGCCCTTATGCCGAAGCCCTTTGAAAGTTGTCGAGGCCCATATACCGAAGCCCTGTGAAAGTGGTCGAGGCTCTTATGCCGAAACACTGTGAAAAGCAATTGAGGCCATGATGTGAAAGCACCATGAAAATGAAGCCGAAGCCCTGAAGTGGAAGTATTATGTGAATGGCCGAAACCCTGAAGCCGAAGCAGAAGCCTCCGAACCATAAAGGAGCATCTTCCATATTCACTTTTCCCAAGAGATCTTCTTCTACATAAAGATCGTGTTTGAATGATTGATAGGATGTTTGTCATGAGTGTAAATGTTAAGTCTTGTCAAAAGAGTGGGGGTTCTGCATAAGCAATAAATGTGCAGCAGGCTAGCAAGTCAAGAATGATGCCTAGGATTAGACATCTAGGTTAAGGAGATGAGACAACGTGCCTCCTCATCCAAGGGCCACTATTTCACATGTACTACTATAAATACTTCCCTTATGTAACATTAAAGGAGTAATGCAAGAATCAATACAAGAAATCATACTTTACTCAACTCTCTTTTTCTTATTACCTTGCAACACAATACGAGTTTACATATTTACAAACATCGATTGGTAATTATTGTACAATAGGTCTACGAACATTCTGTCGGATTCTGAACGCTCTCGTCCTGGGCCGTTGAGCTACTCCCACGCCCTCGATCTGTCCGTTTTAGACCGTTCACGTGTCTTAGCGTATTGGACTTTCGCTCACGTGTGCGCGGATGGGTCCGGCATTTGTTGGCAACATTTTTTAGGGTTAACAGATTGGTGCCATCTGTGAAAAAGCATACTATAACCACGAACAACTTTGTGGTGGAAGCTTACTGAAGAGGAACATTTGAGCATCCCCTTGAAAAAGGATTTGTTCTTGAAAAAGAACAAGAGGAAGCCTCATCACTTGGACAAAATTTGGAGTCGAAACCTAGAGAAAAATTGAGCACACAAGAAGATATAGCCCCTAGGACCAGCAGCTGTCCTAGCTGTGCACCGCAGGTCCCACCACCATCACAGGAGAGGTGGTACGAGAGTGGCCACCCAGAACTATGGGAGGCGACTAAAGAAAAGGCCCTTAATGAGGCCCATTCTCTCGAGGAAGAGACCATGCCTAAATAGGCCTTTAGTAAAGAAAGAGGTTGATGAAGCGGCCCTTGATGAGACCCCCTCTTTTACAAAAGTGGTCATGCCAAAGAAGACCCCCTCAAAGGGGAGAAACTATTGAAGTGGCCCTTGATGAGGCTCCCTCTCTCAAGGAAGAGCCCATAAATAAATAGGCCCTCAGTGACGAAAGAGGTTGATGAAGTGGCCCTTGATGAGGCCCCCTCTTTGAAAAAAGAGGCTATTAAAATGAAGAACCCCTGAAGTGGGGAGGCGGCTGAAGAAGAGGCCCTTAATAAGGCCTCCTCTCTTAGGGAAGAGGCCATGCAAAAATAGGCCCCCAGCAAAGAGAGGTTGATGAAGCGGCCCTTGATGAGGTCCCCTCTTTTACAAAAGAGGTCATGCCAAAGAAGACTCCCTCAAAGGGGAAAAACTATTGAAGTGATCCTTGATGAGGCCCCTCTCTCAAGGAAGAGCCCATGAATAAATAGGCCCCCAGTAACGAGAGAGGTTGATAAAGTGGCCCTTGATGAGGCCCCCTCCTTGAAAAAAGAGGCCATTAAAATGAAGAACCCCTGAAGTGGGGAGGTGGCTGAAGAAGAGGGAAGAGACCATGCAAAAATAGGCCCCCAGCAAATAAGATTATAATAGTTTGAGAACTGTTAGCAGGATGTTTATTTTCCACCTGGTCAGACGTGTTAGCCCTTGAAAAATGAGCATTTCCTAACTCCCTTCATGATATGTTTATCCTTCACCTCTGACAATCGAGCTTAGCCATAAGATATCGTCACTCCGAGGCTGTTTATAAGACTCCGATAGTTTGAGAGATTCGCGGGATGTCCACTCCTTGCTTCTCCAGATATTTATCCCTAAATTCACGAGATATTTATTCCTCGTATCTCACTATCGTTGAGCTCAGCCATAAGACCTCGTTATTCCAAAGCTGCTTATAAGACTCCGATAGTACGACAGTTGCTCACGGAATGTTTATTCTCTGCCTCGTCAGATGCTTTTTCTTGGCTTCGCGAGATGACAAACCCTCGCCCTTCACTATCACGAATCTAGCTATAAGACCCCATCTATTTGAGGCCTGCTTATAAGACTCCGATAGTTTGAGACGAGCCACCAGCTTGATATTTATTTCCTACTTCATGAGATGCCTCACTACGAGTTATTGCATTATAGCAACTGTCTATCTTTCAGAGTTTTGCTTCTGCCTCAGCCATGTTACATCTACTTATCCTCGGAGAGCTTATTTTACCTCTACATAGCTGAACCATCCATCATGTTGGAAGCGTCGGTACCTCGGAGGAGAGGTCAAGATCCCATCTCTGGGCCACTTCGCTTGAACTCCGAGGCGCACGCCACTTGCCTCCTTTGGTGAGGCTGAACGCCAAGGGGAGAAGTCTCAACATGGATGAACCATCCACCATGTTGGGAAGTGTCGACGCCTTGGAGGAGAGGTCAGGTTCCCAACTCTGGGCCACCTCACTTGAACTTCAAGGCGCATGCCACTTGCCTCCCTTTGGAGAGGCTGAACGCCAAGAGGAGAAGCCTCAACATGGCTGAACCATCCACCATGTTGGAAAACGTCAGCACCTTAGAAGAGAGGCCAGGATCCCATCTCTTGGCCACCTCGCTTGAACTCCGAGGCACACGCCACTTGCCTCCCTTTGGCGAGGCTGAACGCCAAGGGGAGAAACCTCAACATGGATGAACCATCCACCATGTTGGGAAGTGTCGGTGTCTCGGAGGAGAGGTCAGGATCCCATCTCTGGGCCACATCGCTTGAACTCCGAGGCGCACACCGCTTGCCTCCCTTTGGGGAGGCTGAACGCCAAAGAGAGAAATCTCAATATGGATGAACCATCCACCATGTTGGGATGCGTCAGCGCTTCTGATCTCTGGGCCACCTCGCTTGAACTCTAAGGCGCACGCCATTTGCCTCCCTTTGGCGAGGCTGAACGCCAAGGGAAGAAGTTTCAACATGACTGAACCATCCACCATGTTGGGAAGCGTCGACGCCTCGAAAGAGAGGTCCTAATCCCAACTCTGGGTCACCTCGCTTGAACTCCGAGGCATACGCCACATGCCTTCTTTTGGCGAGGCTGAACGCCAAATGAAGAAGCCTCCACTTTGATCGAACTCCTTTACACATTGATTTTCGACGCTCAATCGCTACGAGCTCCACGCAGCTCTACCTTTTCAACTGACCTACCAAAGCCGTTAGAATGCCAAAGTAATCCAATTCAATTGAAAGGTTTTTCAGTTTAAGCATCCATTCAAGTTACAAAGTTATCAAACTTAAGTACTTCAACTCACTTGGACGTCACAACTTGCTTAAGTTCAATCTGAGTTGAGCCATTGTTCATGTGGCTTGAGTTATAACTTCAAGTGATTGGAGTTAGGATGTCAAGTTCAAATTACTACTTGAGTTAGTTATTGGGTCATTCTTAAGTTCAACTACTTAATGAGGCCAATGCACTTGGAAGAAAAACAACATATGATGAAGATAGATTACATTGATCTTTAATCAAGATTACAAAAGGTGGGTCTGAGGCTAGTACATTGATATAAATTGAAAAGTGAACTACGCTAAGCCCAATCAATGGTAGAGGTGCCTCAATGGCAGGTGCCTCAGCAGCTTGAGCCTTAGAATCCAGCCATTACAAGCCTCACAGGTTCGGTTTCTCAACCACCTCGGCTTCTTCATCACAATTCAGCTATAACAAGCTTCGCAAGTTCGATTTCTCAACCACCTCGACTTCATCACAATTCAGCCTTCACAAGCCTTACAGGTTCGGTTTCTCAACCACCTAGACTTCTTCATCACAATTCAACCATAACGAGCCTTGCAGGTTCGAGTGCGCAACCACCTCGACTTCATCACAATTCAGCTTTCACAAGCCTCGCAGATTTGATTTATTCAACCACCTCGGCTTTTTCATCATCCATCCACAACAGCACATTTCTAACTCCAACCATGATATAAATATATATACTTGGACTTGGGGGACTATTATTTGGGGTTCAAAAATTCTTTCCAGTTTTACCCAACTCACTGGCTTTACTTCATTAAAGTTTACGCATTAGATAAATGACTATACTTGAATTTGGGGGACTATTGTTACGTGTTGACACACTTGGCCAACCCACTGGGGCCTATGGCCTACTCATGCCGAACCACGTGGCACTCCAGCCGAGGTGGTATGTATGGCCGAGGCCCATATACCAAAGTGCTGTGAAAGTGGTAGAGGCCCTTATGCCGAAACCCTTTGAAAGTTGCCGAGGCCCATATACTGAAGCCCTGTGAAAGTGGCCAAGGCTCTTATGCCGAAGCACTGTGAAAAGTAGTTAAGGCCATGATACGAAAGCACCATGAAAATGGAGCCAAAGCCCTGAAGTGGAAGTATTATGTGAATGGCCAAAGCCTTGAAGCCGAAGCAAAAGCCTCTGAACCATAAAGGAGCATCTTCCATATTCACTTTTCCCAAGAGATCTTCTTCTACATAAAGATCGTGTTTGAATGATTGGTGGGACATTTGTCATGAGTGTAAATGTTAAGTCTTGTTAATAGAGTGGGGGTTCTGCATAAGCAATAAATGTACAACAGGCTAGCAAAACAAGAATGATGCCTAGGATTAAACATTTGGGTTAAGGAGATGAGGCCACGTGCCTCCTCATCCAAGGGCCACTATTTCACATGTACTACTATAAATACTTCCCTTATGTAACATTAAAGTAGTAATGCAAGAATCAATACAAGAAATCATACTTTACTTAACTCTCTCTTTCTTATTACCTTGCAACACAATACGAGTTTACATATTTACAAATATCGATTGGTAATTATTGTACAATCGGTCTATGAACATTCCGTCGGATTCCAAACGCTCTCGTCCTGCACCGTTGAGTTACTCCCACGCCCTCGATCTGTTCATTTTAAACTGTCCACGTGTCTTAGCGTGTTGGACTTTTGCTCATGTGTGCACGGGTGGATCTGGCATTTGTTGACAATATTTTTTGGGGTCAACAGTTTGTGTTCAGTATGAAGTGCTAATAATGCTACGACCTATTGTAAAGTTACAAGTACATTCTTCTAATTTGAAGAAAATTTGAGGATATCCCTTACGCTCAACTTTAATCTCTATATAGGGTAGAAGTATTTGCCAACATTAAGAACGTCCTGGTGACTGCAAGTTCGGGAGTGCATGTCTTTTTTATCATCCCACGAGCCATGGCTTGTTAGCATATCAAAATTGGCATCTTCGAAAACTTTTGTTGACTCTAATGCTGGATTCTAAGGTGATTGGAATAGCTGGAGTTGGAAATTTTCAGTACTGTAATTTTTTAGTTCCCTATGGAAAACAAACTTGTTTACTTCGAATCACCCTGATAGGCTATTTTTATATAGTTTTACTTAGAACTACATCAAGTGAAGAAAGAGAGGCCGACGTTAGAAAAATTTTGCAGCCTATCATTTGGAATCAAAAATCAACGTAAAACATTGCTCATGTAATGTTTCGTTGAGGTTTCTATAGGGAGTGACTACTCTCTAAATCAATACTAAAAAACAGCTTTTCACCTACGGAAAATTATCAACGGATTGCATCCATTGGTAATTAGAAATGAATTATCTATTGGTAAAAGTAATTCACTTTCAACTACGATAATCAGCAATGAATTTTCTATTGGTAACAATGATATCCTTTTACCAACGAATATTCCGTGTCTAATGTAACCATTTAACATTTGAATCTTTCACCTACGGATATTCCGTAGGTGACGTACCAAATATTACCAACGGAAACAATCCGTTGGTAATTAAAAACGGATTATCCGTTGATAAAAGTAATTCACTTTCAACTACGATAATTAGCAACCGATTTTCCATTGGTAATGATAATATCTCTTTACCAACGGATATTCTGTGCCTAATATGACCGTTTAACATTTGAATCTTTCACCTACGGATATTCCGTTGGTAATTAAAAACGGATTATCCGTTGGTAAAATAATTCAATTATCCCACAGCGGAAGTTTACAAGAAAGTCTTTGGAGTTGTCCTCTATAAATTTGTGGTCTAATAAGTGGTTAAACAATATTTTGGCTTTTCAATTCAATTGTTTAAAAGTTTTTAAAAAATTATAATTATTAAATAAATAATAATAACAATAATAAAAAAATAAGTAAATAATAATTTATTTATTATTATTATTATTTTATCATGCCTCACATCTATACGACTATTTACAACATTGATTTTTACCAATTGTAATAGTAGACATTTATCAACGAAAAGTCGGTTGGTATTGATTAAGATTTTTATCAACGAAAATTCCGTTGGTAAAAAATTCACAAATTAACAATAGAATTTTCGTTGGTAAAATATTTACTCTTTACCTACGGCACAATCCGTTGATAACTATCAGCGACTCTCAAATTAACAAAAGATTTGTGGTTGCAAATATTTTGTTGGTAAAGGGTAATAGAAACAGATATCAAGGTTTTAGGAACAGAAAATTCGTGCCTGAAGCCATATTTTTTAGTAGTGAATTTATCTTGTTTGCATAGTTTACAGGACATTTTTATTTGTTTGATTAAGGCAAATCAAGAATTTTCTTTGATTTATTGAAATGATATGTTCTATATTTATTTTGTATGGATTAATGAAGTTATTATCGATTTTATGCAATCCCGAAAATATATATATTTTTTTTGTTGAGAGAAAGAATGCAAAAAAAAAAAAAAAAAAAAAAGGACATACGGCAATGGTAAAAAAATGTTGCAAAAAGTGAGGATATAAATGATTTTTTTATATAAATAGTAGGAAATGACAACAGGCAACAAATGTTGCGAAAACATCAAGGCAACGGGCAAAGAATGTTACGAAAACATCAATGGAAACGAACAAAAATGTTGCTAAAACATTAATGGTAACGTGCAATGAACGTTGCTAATACGTCAATGGCAACACACATAGAACATTACTAAAACATTAATGGCAACACATATGGAACGTTGCGAAAATATCAATGCAACACACAGTGAAGTTGCTAAAACTTTAACGGCAACGTGTAACGAACATTGCAAAAAGTTTTTTACAACAATTTTGAACGTTGTCGTATCTCTCTGCTCTATAGAAACGTCGAAACCCGCAACATATGTCCGAACGTTGCATGGCAACATTTTTTTACCGTTGCAAAAGACCGTTTTTGGTGTAGTGACATGTTTAGATGAATACATGTTTTATTAATAGCTTTACATCCAACATGACATACCGGCTACATTATAGTATTCCTAAAACTTACTTTCGTTAATTCCTTTATTTACCTGGAAATGCCAATAGTACTTACTATATCGCATTTATAAGTAAAAAACAATGAAAATAGAAAAGTGAACAACACTCGTATACAGATAATGCTCGCCCTATGCTTATGGTTGTCTATAGTGTTAAGAAAATGATATATTTATCCAAACAAATTATTTAGAAGTTCCGTATCTTATCATTTCACTTCACAAGCTCGCCTTTTGGAGTTGAAGCCAACTTGCCGTATTTCCACTCACGATAGGCCCTAAAAGTTTGAAGCCATAGATAACTAATTACGAGACTCTTAAACATAATTTTTTTTAAGGATCATAATAATACTTGAATATTTAAATAACACAACTATTTATACTTAAATGAAAACTTTGCACAAAATATAAAACATTTCTCACAACTCGTGAGATTTGACTTATTATATTATTTAGCCTTTTTTACATTTTGACATAAAAATTAGTGATCGAACTATTCAAATCAATTTTTTTCTATAAAAATCATATCTAACCCATTGAGACCTTAAGTTTTCGTGTGTGTGTGTGTGTGAACTATATACCTCTAATTTTCTTAAATAATTAAAAACTCAAGCTACTAGAAAGAGTCCTAACTTCTAACGTTATGAAAAATTAAGTAAATTAATATATTATATTCTAATTAGTCAAACTTTTAGATATTAGTGAGCATGTCATCAAAGACAGAACTTCTATGTGCACACACTTGGGAAAAAACACTTGTAAATGTATCAAGTCTATACTAGAAAAAAAAATGATATAATTCTTGGTTAAGGGTGTTTCATTTAAATTAAATAACATTATCTAGGAACTTAACTTTTTAGACAAATTTATCCATGTATCACGTACGAACCAATGCCGCTTCATGCATAATATATAAAATAACGGCTTTGATCTAATGTCCATGGTGGGCATCCATTATAATGTCCACCATGGATGTGACAATATTTGGTATTGTGATGAGTTTGTTTCACTCATGAATTTTGCACAATTTTAACTTGATTATTTGCTAGATCTTATGAGTATAAAATGCTTTTGATGTGTTTGTTAATGTTGTTTTGAAGATTAGGAAAGGCGATGCAAAAAGAGGAACTAAAGCAGATGAAGAGACTAAAAATAAGGAAATTAGACCAGAAAGACAGTGCCTGTAGCGCCTAGGTGTTACGAAACTTTAAAAAAAACTGAAATTTGAACCTGAGAGGCAGTGCTGCAACCATAGTGCCCAGGCACTACCATTAGTGCCTAAGCGCTACGTTTAAATTAACGCGACACTTAGGCACTAGATCCTAGCGCTTAGGCACTGCGTCAGGGTCGTTTAGGATGCGTTTTTGGGTTGTTTTAAAATTTATGAAACCCTACTTTCTATACAAAACGGAGGGAGTACCTATAAATACATATTTCTCATACTTTTGAAGGGTTCTTCACGCATTGAGAGGCAAGATAATAAAAAGGGAGATTCAGAAGAGAAATTCAAGGATAATAACACAAAGCAATTGAATATTTGAAGCATTGATTGGAAGGGGAAGGAGATCTTAGTACAAGAATTCTACTTTTTCTTCTACATCTTTATTACAAATCTGGTGATGTATTATAAGACAATTGATTTTTTTTCTTCTTACACTATGAATAGTTAAATTTATTGTTAGGACGAACAATGTAACCAATTGGGATCCTTTATATTCTCTTATCAAGATTCTTAGTTTTTAATTTTTTCATGTGTTGATTTTGCTATGAATTGAATGCATTAAATTATTTGATCAATAATTTGATGATTTGTGTGATTCCTTTACGAATAGATATATGAGTTTAGGATTTAGACCATGTAGTAAAATTTAGTACATTGGTATAACGAGTAGAGATATCTATACCATTTATTGCGGTCATAATTGAATTTCTATGACAAAAAACTCGTCTAACTAAATTGAATTTGCATAGAGACATGAAATTTAATTAGTTGAATAGGCTCAATGAGAATTCGAGAAGGGTAAATTAAATATAATAGGAGAATTTGACCGAACACTACATTATAATTGAGTCTTAATTTGAGATGTAAAAGTGATCAATAGATGAAGTTATTCTGCCATAACATCTATTCATTATTTGATTTTCCAATCAATCGTGTGAGCATCTATTTATTTTCTAGAATTTAGATTAAAACTCAAATCCTACAACTTTTAATTTGTTGTAGTCAAATAGTAGTTAAAGAAAAATTGAATTAAGTGTTAGAAAATAGTCCTTGTAGAATCGACAATTTGGACTCTTAGGTCCACTATTACTTGTTACGGGTCGTACACGTACAAAATTAAAATTTTACGACATATTGCCGCGTCCACATCGGACATTATAGCTTATGCTTACAATGGACATTATATTATTTCTTTTTTAAATACACTGTGAATCTATTTGTATTTTATTATAAAAGGACACCATGGCCGAAAAATGAATGGTTAGTTTTCGAATTCTAAATCATATCCAAACTTTTCTTATGTACAAATTTGATCACTCTTCTTTCCATTTGATATTTTAGTGTAACTGCTCAAAGTCGAGATGCAGGGCTGCTCTGTGTAATTAATTTAAAATTTATATAACTCACTAAAAATAGCTATAAACTTTGAATCTTCATGAATGCACACAGCACTCTCCATGCTTTTGTTTCCTTCTTCATTTCAGATTTCATTAATTTTTAACCTGAATTCTGATTAATTCAATCGGCCACAAATGGTTGTGAAAGAGCAATTCAAAAGGCGTCAGAGATTCTTTCTCTTTTTCAACATTACTTTTTCCAAAAAAAGAAAGCTGTTTTTTTTACATTACTTTTTCCAAAAAAAGAAAGCTGTTTTTTTTTAAGGTCGCTTAAATGTTGAGGCCCTAAGTCATTACCTAGATGCTTTGGTCCAAAGTCGAGCCTGCTTCCACTCAATTTGACAAGTTGGCGAGTGACTCGCATAGTCAATTTGTTGTTAAGTAAGTCGCGTGTGATCGAGTTGATGAGCAGTTCATACGTTCACCCTTATTATACTATGAACTAAGAAAACGCTCAATTTTAGTTTTCTTTATCTGCTACGTACTCGAACATCACCACTTTATATATATGCTCATAATTTAAGAATCCCATAGCTAGCTTTACTTTCCCCAAGGCCCTTGACATTACTTATCGCTCACTAATCAACGTTTAAAGGTGACTCAAAATTTATTTACAATACAAAAAAAGAGCATAGGCTATTAGAACACCAATTTAGGTAGTTTTGAGTGATATTAAATAATAGACATAATTAATTGAGTTTCACATTCTTCCATTTAATTGAGCATTTCACTTAATGAGTTAATGTCACTAAACACACGGGTGCCAGAAGCATTATTCTATGGGAAAATACATTGATAATCATAAATAACTTTAGTTATAACAAATTCTACAAGAAAAAAATATATTAAAATATACAGATTGTATATTGTTAGTGTTTATTTGAAAGTGTAAGTTACAATTCAAACAATTGGTCCCACAAATGTGTAAATAAAAAGTGGATAACAGCTGTAAGTCTAACAAATTTATTAGTAGAGATGCCTTATCAATTAGGTGGATGTGGGGTCCAAGTCAATGCATTCAAGCGTGTTACAACGATACCAAACAATAAATCAATGGACTCATTGCCACATAACTGATAAGGAAAAAGATACATGTACCGAAGGGGGTTGCTGAATCGTGTCCCCCCCCCTCAAAAAACACTCGGGCCCCTCGTGTATTTGAAAAATTCAAGCCGTGGGTCCCACCCCCTATTTTGTGTATAGTAGGTAAAATTTTTAGGTACATACAACATGGTTCAACTGATAATGCATCTTTACAAATAATAGATAATATTATTCTTGGGATAATATTCACACAATAATTTTTAATAATTGCACCACATTTTATTTACATGAAAGGTTTTTAATATATGCTCACTTTTTCTTTTATGTCCTCGACTTTTTTCTCATCACATTGTTATTTCTAACCTTCAATTAATTAACATATTTTATTTTTAATCACGATTTTTATCCAAATATTCTGCTAACGTGAATCGAAAAGAGATGCAAATATTTTGTTTAACTTTTGTATTAATTATTTATTTCGATTATTTAAAATACGAGAGATAAATATGGCTTTTTCTCCCTTACAACGAATATTACAGACGAAAATTGTCTCTACGGACAAGATGTAAAAATTAATACAAGATTGATGATAAAAATAAAAAAATAAAAGAAGAAGAAGAAGTTTAGAATATAAGTGTAAAAAGTAAGAAAATCTTAGATATATTAATTGCAATTAAAATATAGTGTAGGTAAAAAAAATTCTGGTGTGAATATTACCCTTATTGCTATAATTTACAAACTTGAAAGCAAGCATATAAACTTTAATTCCTATTGTGGAATTTGGGTACAAGCTTTTATAATTGATTTTGTTCAAGTTTATTTTTATGATTTATAATATGAATTCACATTTATTCATTCGCACGAAGTAAATTTTTATAGTCGAGTATAGAATCAATCAATCTATGTATGACTCAGTCACCAACCATACAACACATGATGTTCGATGCAATTTCACCTCGTCGTTGAATCCAGCTAAGTAAATAGTTAATGGACATTAATATTCAAAGTGTGTAGCTACTTTCAAGTTTTTAACCTGCTACCCGTCGTCAACCACGTTTTCTTGGTAACTAAGTTACAAGTATTTTTCTTTAGAATGAAATAAAAATATAATATTAGAATAATCAAACACTAAATAACAGGTCAGATTTGCATAGTGAAAACTTAAAGAATTAAACCTTATCCTATCATCCACAAAACGTTCTTATTCTATTCTTAATTTAAAACATTTATTTTTTGTCCTCATAAGGTCTTCAAAGTTAAGGGGAAACGTAAAATTTTTGTGTGTGAATTCGTACGGACACCAACTCTCAATTAAATCCAGTTAAATTCGCTTGAATTAAAAGTCCCACCCTCTCATTAACTCCATTTCTCCCTTCATAATCATTTTTGTCGTCTCCTTTCCTACCCCTTTTGGCATTTTCTCGAGTCACATTTTTTGCACACTCCCTCTGTATCTGTCACAGTTTATACTTTATATGCATTTCTGTAGTAATCGAGTTAGTGAAGGAAAGGGTAAACGAAAGAGTAAGAGATAGTTCTCTCTATTGCTTTTTTCCTTTTGTTTATGGGCTTTCTGTCTATATTGTTTTTCTTAATCAAAGATTCAGGCTTTCTGTGGTTTCTTGAAAAATTACAGCGATTTTGGTGTTCTTGAGGCAACTCTTGTGGGTTTTTAATGAATTTTGTTATTGTTGAGGTACTTTCTCTCCATTTTTCTTTTATATATGTTTTGGATTGTAGAAATTTATGTTTTTTTTTCTGCTTGATTATAGTGGGTTGTCAGAATTCATGGCAAATAGGTTATAAGAACGATTAATTTTGGTTTTTCTAACAAATGTTGTTGACTTTTGTTGTTGAAGTTTTGTTTGTGAGATATATTTTTGATTAATTGACGTCAAACTCGTGACTTTTGTTTTCAATGAGCCTGGGATGGTGGTTGTGTGTACGAGATTTTGCTCTTGATATGCCCTAATTTTTATCCTATGCTGATTTTTTATGCTGAATTTTTTGAATTTTATTCTGATGGTGATGGAGTGATGATCATGTGGTATTTCATGTTTGTGTTTATTGAATCCCGTTTGTCTGCTGGATCATGAGAAACTGTAATAATGGACATTGAATAGATCAAGATTTATTAGGGTATTCTCAAGTTGCTTTTTAAAGAGCAATAACTTACATTTGAGATAACTGATCAAATGGCTTGATCAAATTTCAAGTGGTATCGAACATGTTACGTGCTTGATAACCTGTGTCTCGTTGACCTTTAGTTTTCACGTGCTTCTTGTCGGTTATCTATAGAACATTTGTCGTTGGGATCACTGGTTTTGAGAATCTACAGTTGTAACTGTGTGATGTTGGATTTTGCCAAGTACTCCTGTGGTTATTTGTCGTTTTATGTCCCCTGAAGCATTAATGAGTTCATTTTTGCTAAAATTCTTTGACCTAATCTCGAGTTTAAATTTAGTTTTATGCTTTTAGCCATGTGGTAGGTGATTTTTTGTTTATTTAATACTATAAGAATAACTTTCATGCTTTTTAGTTCTCTTGTTTTGCAAAAAAGGTCGTGCCATGCAATAGAAGATTGCAATTGCCGAAGAAAAGTTAGATCGTCAATATTGATTGACAAACCCAATTTCGTCTGATAGGTCTTCTGAGGATTTCGTCAACAAAACCATCTGAAGAAATGGAAACTAGGATACGGGATATCTTTCCCAGATTTGGCACTTATCGTACCACCAATGACGCTTCCCTTTTCTCAAGCTCATTGCCTGTGCTTCCCCATGAGATGTGTATGCACTATGTATAATTCAAATTTAATGCATCTGATTTGCTTAGCAGGAAATACTTATTTTGTTTTTCTTTATTGAATTGGGTTGCATACAGTGAACCTACGTGAACCAGAACATGTTCGTCCGATTGAGGGCGCCTCGTCCGGCTTGAACAAACTTCATGCTGAAGTTGAGTACAATGACTTGCTTAAAGACATTGACAATTCTGCAATTGGAAGCTCGCTCCCTGACGATGAGGATGAACTCCTAGCTGGGATAATGGGCACTTTTGACCTTGGTGGATTGCCTAATCACATGGACAACTCTGATGAATATGATCTTTTTGGCAGTGGAGGAGGTTTGGAATTGGAATCCGATCCACAGGAAAACTTGGATGCGGGTTTCTCAAAAGCGAGTCCATCTGATGGTGTTGTTGGCAATGGAGTGGTTCATTATGGTCTTCTAAACGGCATGGGAACTGTTGCTGGAGAACATCCTCTTGGTGAACATCCCTCCCGAACATTATTTGTCCGTAACATCAACAGTAATGTTGAGGATTCAGAGCTTAGATCTCTCTTTGAGGTAATTCGAACTAGTCAGCCGTCGTTATACTTCCTGTTGGTTTCCCTAGTATCTTTGGTCTAGAGTGTGCTGTATTTGAACTCTCATCGAGAATTCAGCAAAGTTTCATGAGTTAAGTAGTTAAAAAATTTGTTTTAAGGATAGCATCGTTCTTAGTGAGCATTGGTTCAAAACAGACGTAACCTGGGACGATAGGAATTTTACATAAAGAAACAAGCAGTTCCTTGTGTTGTAAAGGAAGAGTGTAAATTTATTCTTCCAACCGTCAATCAGTTTTAGGAATATTTTTCCTGTTTTCTCCTTAAATTTGATGAGAGTTACTAACATACTCATTGTGCAAATTTCTGTTTTCGTTCTTGTCAGCAACATGGTGATATCAGAACTTTGTACACAGCATGTAAACATAGGGGGTTTGTGATGATATCTTATTACGATATTCGTGCTGCTCAAACTGCCATGCGAGCGTTGCAAAATAAGCCACTCAGAAGGAGAAAACTGGACATTCACTTCTCAATTCCTAAGGTTCTGAATTATCCTCTTCGAAGTTTTTTACTGTTGTTATAATTGTCATTTGCTGAGCCCCTTTCCATCTTCTTTTAGGAAAACCCATCAGACAAGGATATTAATCAAGGAACCCTTGTAGTGTTTAATTTGGATCCATCAGTTTCTATTGAAGACCTCCGCCAAATTTTTGGTGCTTATGGTGAGGTCAAAGAGGTAATTAATTTTATTTTCTTTACCATTTTTTCCCATTTTTATTTTCCAAACATTCATCTGATGATTGGTTGACATCCTGTTGTATATGGTATCAATTGTCTTAAAGCAGATAAGGGAAACACCGCACAAGAGGCATCATAAATTTATTGAGTTTTATGACGTCAGATGTGCAGAAGTTGCACTTAGATCCTTAAATAGAAGTGAAATAGCTGGGAAACGAATAAAGCTAGAGCCTAGCCGCCCCGGGGGTGCACGAAGAAGGTTCACCTGCTGATGCATTTACTGATTTGCTTCGATTGTTCGCTATTTTCTAGAATTAAAATCAAGGTGTACATGCCATGCACTTGCTGTTTGAAATACCAAATTCAAAGACTGAAATCAAGAAAGTTGAAGGGCTATGAAGGGAAAAAAACATTGATAATATCGGTGGATAGACCATTATTANTAAGGATAGCATC
Organism: Olea europaea var. sylvestris; assembly: GCF_002742605.1. NCBI lineage: Eukaryota > Viridiplantae > Streptophyta > Magnoliopsida > Lamiales > Oleaceae > Olea > Olea europaea. The sequence continues at coordinate 14,226,642 of NC_036252.1, forward strand.
GTTCTTAGTGAGCATTGGTTCAAAACAGACGTAACCTGGGACGATAGGAATTTTACATAAAGAAACAAGCTGTTCCTTGTGTTGTAAAGGAAGAGTGTAAATTTATTCTTCCAACCGTCAATCAGTTTTAGGAATATTCTTCCTGTTTTCTCCTTAAATTTGATGAGAGTTACTAACATACTCATTGTGCAAATTTCTGTTTTCGTTCTTGTCAGCAACATGGTGATATCAGAACTTTGTACACAGCATGTAAACATAGGGGGTTTGTGATGATATCTTATTACGATATTCGTGCTGCTCAAACTGCCATGCGAGCGTTGCAAAATAAGCCACTCAGAAGGAGAAAACTGGACATTCACTTCTCAATTCCTAAGGTTCTGAATTATCCTCTTCGAAGTTTTTTACTGTTGTTATAATTGTCATTTGCTGAGCCCCTTTCCATCTTCTTTTAGGAAAACCCATCAGACAAGGATATTAATCAAGGAACCCTTGTAGTGTTTAATTTGGATCCATCAGTTTCTATTGAAGACCTCCGCCAAATTTTTGGTGCTTATGGTGAGGTCAAAGAGGTAATTAATTTTATTTTCTTTACCATTTTTTCCCATTTTTATTTTCCAAACATTCATCTGATGATTGGTTGACATCCTGTTGTATATGGTATCAATTGTCTTAAAGCAGATAAGGGAAACACCGCACAAGAGGCATCATAAATTTATTGAGTTTTATGACGTCAGATGTGCAGAAGTTGCACTTAGATCCTTAAATAGAAGTGAAATAGCTGGGAAACGAATAAAGCTAGAGCCTAGCCGCCCTGGGGGTGCACGAAGAAGGTTCACCTGCTGATGCATTTACTGATTTGCTTCGATTGTTCACTATTTTCTAGAATTAAAATCAAGGTGTACATGCCATGCACTTGCTGTTTGAAATACCATATTCAAAGACTGAAATCAAGAAAGTTGAAGGGCTATGAAGGGAAAAAAACATTGATAATATCGGTGGATAGACCATTATTAAAAGTGTTAAGAAACTGAAACAAACTCTATTATAAGCATTACTATGTAAATAATTTATCTTAATTGAATTCCATGTTAGGTGATGATGTTGCTTTAACTTTACAATGCAAATCGGCGATGTTTAGATGCTTAGATGAATTTATCTTAATCGAATTCCATGTTAGTTGATGATGTTACTTTAACTTGATGATGCAAATAGGCAACATTTAGATGCTTAAGCCCTGTGTGTTTACCATTATTTTAAAACTCTTTTTTTCTCACACACATTTTCAATCATATATTATCACAATAAAATATTTTGTACATAAACCCAAATTTTTTACTACTTTTTAACCACATTATTCGAAAACTCAATATTTCAAAACTCATTTTCATTGAATAATGATAGACAAACAGGGGCTAGCTAAATATCTTTTTCAATTATCAGATCAGCTTGAAAGTATTTGTTTCTTCTCTTTTTCTTCTACTTTATTGCAAATGGAAACATTCAAATTGTCGTATGTAAATTATAATATTTTCACTACCGTCCCCTTCGCTGGGCATAGTAATTAGATTTATGGTCTTCGAGATGTAACCTCTTAGAACTTGTATGCCTACTTTTCACTTAATAGAGATGTTAATGATCTATGCCTTGTACTTTTAATCTAATGTTGCAAGTGTCTTGTACCTTAGTCTGATGTTACAGCCAAATCAAGATCTCGAACAAGACGAGTCTCGAAGTTTACGCCACCAATTGGGTTCACCAATTAGGAATTCTCCCCCTGGTATGTCTTATAAAGGTTTTCATTATTAGTAGCTTAATGCTGGAGATTTTCATTTTTCAATTAGTTTTCTTACATTTTGGCAGGTGATTGGCCACCGTTTGGCAGCCCAATGGAGCATAGCTCAATGAGTCCACCAGTAGGAAAGAGTTTTCCTGGATTGGCTGCAATTTCACAACTGTCGAATTCTGTTAAGTTGGCATCCATTGGCAATGACTATTCGAGGGGTAGTCATTTGGAACATTTATTGAAAAATAGATATTCAAGCCAAAGAGGAGTATTTGAACAGTCCCATTCATTTCCTGAGCAAAAATCAGGTCTTTATTCTGGAAACATGCCCTCTTTTGTCTCTTCCAGTTCAAATAGACCACATGTTGAGACATTGTCTGGGCCACAATTTCTCTGGGGAAGTCCTAAGCTATTCCCCGACCAGTCTAACTCGTCTTCCTGGAAAGCGCAACCAGTTAGACATCCTTTTACGCTCAATGGCCACCAACGCCTTTCATACACTGATGAGCATAAATTTTTAAACTATTCATCTCAAAGCAACCACCACCATAACCATCATAATATTGGATCTGCTCCATCTGGCATTCCCTTTGAACAACAGTCTGGGTTTTACCAGGAGTCACCAGAGGCATCATTTTTGTCTCGTAAAGATTGGAATTTCATGGTAAATATGGATGCTCACGGTGCTATGAATGCTGGTTCTGTTTACGGGAACAGATTGGATACTGGTTCTTCTAGTTTTGGCATGATGTCTTCTCCTAGACTTAGTCCCATGTTCTTGGATAACGGTCATTTTCCAGGATTGACAGCCATGGACTTGGAGGGTCCAGCTGAACGTGGGAGGTCCCGCCTTGTCGTGAACAATGGGAACCAGATGGATAACAGGGAACAATTTCAGCTTGATTTGGATAAGATTAGAAAAGGTGAAGATACTCGAACAACTCTGATGATAAAAAATATCCCGAACAAGTAAGAACATTCAAATACTGGTTAACTATGAATATCAACTTCTTCTTCTTCTTCTTTTTTTTTTCCAAAAAGAATGTTAAGTACTACTTTTGCTCTTCATCTTTCTGTAGATATACTGCCAAGATGTTGCTAGCTACTATCGATGAGCATCATAAGAGTACTTATGATTTTCTCTATTTGCCCATTGATTTTAAGGTAAACTTATTGTTGTACTAAAAATCATACAATTCTTGTGATTTGCTGAGCTTGCTGAATCTGACATTTACCTTAATGCGGATGTAGAACAAATGCAATGTCGGCTATGCATTCATCAACATGTTGTCTCCATCACACATTATCTCATTTTATGAGGTTTGCCTTTTTTTTTTTTTTTTTTTTTTGGTAGTATGGTATGTCATTAAATTACCGGTCATCCTTATATATTTTTGCTACAATTGCAGGCATTTAACGGGAAGAAATGGGAGAAGTTCAACAGCGAGAAAGTTGCTTGTTTAGCTTATGCTCGGATCCAGGGAACAGCAGCCCTGGTCGCTCACTTCCAAAATTCTAGTTTGATGAATGAAGACAAGCGTTGCAGGCCCATTCTCTTTCATCCGGAGAGCTCAGAATCTGGCAATCAGGTGACTTTAACATAAACGTGAAGATGACAAATTTATGCTATATTTCACATATTCTTATTCTAAAAAATTTGTTTTGTTGTGATTTCTCTTCCTTTTAATGGAATAGGTTTATGTAATTGGATTTGATTTTCCTTTTTTCATGACAATTAGCTAAAGTAGCACATTGTAACATAAGTGTTGGCATTGCTGCAGCAGCAGCAGATGATCCAGGGACATTTTTTTTCCCGTAATTTGAACGTGCAAGCCTGTCAATCGAAGGAAATGGACCCCACAAATTCACCTGGAAGCTCAAGCAAGGGTTTCTTGGGTGCTGAGGTGGAGAAGCAATAGCAAAGGAGTCAGAAGCAGAATAGGAAAAAGAATGTGTATACAGTATAGGCCGAGACCCTTAGATAGCAGAACAGATTTTTGCACCATGGCATGGCATTTTGATTTGAAGGCAGAAAAAGGTCACCTAAAAGGATGTACTTTTGTTATCAGTTTGGATGGGAAGCATGCAGGCTAGCTATCTACAAGGTGCAATGCATTTTGTAGATTTCTGATATTTTTTCAGACTGGAAATTTTAATCTTGAATTCAGTTGGTAAGAGGAACTCGTTAAATTAGTTTTGAAGTTTGAATCTTTCTGTGTTAGCGACTGTTTACATTTGTATAGACAGAATTCTCAACATAAATGGAAAAAAATATATGTAAGTTGGGATTCTGCTTTTGCATCAATGGCATGTCAAAGGAATGGAAATGGTTTGTTTTCAGTGTAAGATCCAGGATTCCAAATATAAAGGTAATTTCCTATCGGTTTTGCTAATGGTACATCGGAGGGTACCTGATGGTGTACACCCTACTCACATGGAGAAGGGACCCACTCAATTAAAATATCATTTCTTTCACATGGGGTCCACACCCATGTGAGTGGAGTGTACATTATTCGGTATACCCCATTATGTACTACTAGATAAATTCATTTCCTATTTAGTGTATTGAAAATTGACCCAATCCGGTCATTTTGTCTGGGAAAATGGGAAACTGGTCCTGTTATAGCATAAAAATAATGTTAAATCGTCTTTTTAGTTGAACCCTTTTTGTTTTGTTTTGTGTGGGTGGGTGCGTGGGGGGCGGGGGGGTTATGAGGGAGAATTCAACTTTGAAACATATCATTCTATGTTATGAACATTAGTGACATTATAGAACTTTGATGTTGGAGAATTTGATATAATTATTATCATTACATTAATGTAAAATAGCTAATTTTGAAGTGGATGCAACTTGTACCCAATGTTTAAACTGCTGGAAATATCTCTTTAACTGATAGCGCACTTTCAGAATTTGTTTAGGAAGAAGAATATAATTCAAAGGGTTATTCCTTGTTTAACTTTCAAGTTTTCGTAAGAATTTTATCTATTCCACACTATTAACTAAGATTTCAAAAATTTGAAAAATACCCCTATTTGGGCTCCATTAATTTTTAATACATTTTCTCTTTAACCACATTCTCCAGTAAAATAATGTTTTACACTAATCCAAATTCATTTTTTTTAAACTACACATTGTTCAAAAATTCACTATTCCAAAATATATTTTTCCTCAAAAACACATTTTAATGAAACCAAAACAGGGGATCATAGATGTAGAAATCTCGCAATTAGCGCAGTAGGCGTAGCTTGGAGTGAGAGTGTAGCGGGAGTAAGGTAAGGTATGTGGCCGTGCATACACAACATCCATAACAAGTTTAACATACCTGTTTTAGAACATAAGAATCAAATGGGCAACATTTTCCATGATAGGCCATCAAAAGCAGGTATGGTCTTGCTCGATTCAGTTTACTAACCAATGAAATAATAGTAACCTTTTTCTTCATCATATATATACTTGCAAATAAACAACAAAATATACATAATCACTTGCAACTTTTGACAATTAGAATATGTACTGCATCACACCAGCAATACTAATTTATTGGCAAGGAGAAAGTAAAGATTAGCAGGATTGGCTTCAGAAGTGACCAGGAATAACTACAGAAGAGCTTCATCAAACAATACTCAGAACTATGAGATAAAACTGCATCAGCTGCTTGAATTCATGGTCGAACCCCTTTATCGTGATTTCTGTGACTTGAATTCAAGATCAATGAGGAAGTAGCATTTATTCTGATCTCTGATATAATGAACATTACCATTCATTATATTGAGAAGTGTCCGAGAAAGGTTTAAAGCAATCCCTTCTTGTGTTGTCCATTGACTTTTTGCTCCGTTCATGTCTTCAATAAGAGTATGAGGGATGCCATTTCCTGGGTGAGCCATTCTACAGAAATGGAAAAGAGAATATAGTATTAAATGCAGTAAAAAAAAAGTGATAAGAAATATTTTCAGATGGTGAATTTACACAGTAGTAAGTACAGCAAAATCTTTCACAAAATTATGATGTTTATTTTGCCAATTAAGATATTAGGACCTGGATTTATTCACACAATATTGATACTACTTAACCATTATGATATACATGCATTTATAGTAAAAGGAAATTCCGGGCAATATAGAGCCTTAAGCAAGAAGAAAGAAAACACCTAATAAGCAAAAATATTCAGGTTAACAGTACCTAAATTGTATATGAACAAACTCATTCCCGTCTTGTATCATCTCTAATCCAGGAGAGACCTTAATTTCAACCCAACCATTTGGAGAAGGCGCATAATGCACTATGCTGAGCAAGAAATCTGACAATGCCAACTGCAGCTTAATTCGATCCCCATGTAAACAGAGAGTTTTGATTTGATCAGGGATATCATGGAGAAGTTGTAAATTCTTTTCCTCTAACAAAATCATTACTTGACTAGCGATAGCATCGATAATATTTCCCAAAAAAAATTCTTCCATCTTGAGCTCAACCCTGCTGCTGGAAATGGGAGAACATTATACACTAGAAAGCCTTTTGTTTAGATAATTTACCAAGACAGAGCTCAAAGCATGAATCTATGGTACCTTGCAACAATGTAAAGGCAAGGTGGAGAAACAGGAGAGTATGACAGAATAACAGTGAATTATCAAGACCCAAAATATTGGCCTAGATGAAATAAAAGAGACCCTCAAAAATATACAGCATGTTTCACTAAGCCTAAAAAACTGAAGTTAGATAAAAAGTAACTTTCAAGTCTTAAGCATGGCCAAAATATATCCAAGCTTAAAAGTCACCATTTTTGACAAATAAGTTTCAACTATTTATAAGTTACTTTTCTTTTTTAGAAAACTTGCTTATATTAAAGTGAGTCCTTACTTTTAAGAAAAGTAAGCTTAATTTTTTGTTGGCTTAACCAAACAAGCTCATGGCGTTATCACAGAAAAAACTGAGACTCTTTGAATTAGGGGCTCCATGATGTTGATAAAAGTTAGTTGGTCCCATGAAATGTGCGGGGAAAAAGTAAATGAAAGTTGTGGGTTTAATGAAATGTGTGGTTAAAAATGAAGTAGACTATCTTTTTAAATGAAATGTGTGGTTAAAAATGAAGTAGACTATCTTTTTAAACTTAATCATCTTAATCACATCCTGACGTTACAAATATGGCTATCAGATAGCGAGAGAGATATTGCGAAATGTTCTAACTAAATACTGCCTTTTCTATCGAAATCATTGAAACTATGCAACCTACTTCTTAAAGACATACACTACATTATTAAATACAAATGTTCAATACAAGTGAGAAGATTTTAAGGTCATGCTCAATTCTCTAAAAGTAAAAAAATCTTATTTATATACAAACATCACGCATTGATGCCTAATTGCACACACCTCAGAATTCAAAACATATTAATGTCAGATATAAGAATCCATCAAAGATTATATATAGTGCACGACATGAGGTAATCTCTATGAAATAGGTGATTTAGTTCTAGCAGCAGGAGGAAAAAATATGGGGACGTATTCCATTCTCTATTTTTGAAAGAATGCATAAAATAGTTCAGAAATATAGCTTGAAAAAGTTACATCTCCAGCTCATAGAAGATATACCATGAAAAAAGACTTACCCGTCTTCTAAACATTGAAAATGCATATCCTCTATAACGGATAATATCTGTCTTTCACAAGCATCACTAGTCTGAAGAAACTGCTTCTGATTCTCTGAAATATCAGAACCTTCCAGAAGCTGGTGGGTGAAACGGATTCCATTCAAAGGATTTTTCATCTCTTGCTTAATATAAGTCAACTCTTTGAGTTTTGAAAGATGCCCCTCCTCCTGTTCGTCTTCTATGGACCGCCGCTGTTTAATCTCCATAATCTGCAAGAAGCAGAAACACCCAACAGCATTTCCCACCTCATCCGTTCTCTTATTGGCCATCAAGAACACCTCTACAAACTCTCCTTTTCTATTGAAAAATCCAAAAAGAAGCTTTTCGGTGTCATGGCCACTAATTGCTCTGTACAGTAAAATCATAAGTTCAGTGAGCGTGTCTTGACCTTTGAGCTGACAAAAACTTCCAAAAACTTCCCCTGCCAACATTTTACCAACAATTTCATGTCTCGTCCAACCTGTTAGTTTTTCCATGGCTGCATTCCATTCTGAACAACAGGCATTCTCATCGGTAGCAAATATGGGTGGAATAAGTGGATTTACACTTTGTAAAATAGCCTTATAATCCCCTTGCAGACGGATGAATTTGTCCATCACAATTTTTTCAGATGTGATATCCTGAGCCGTGAAGCAAACGCCTACAATATCATTTTTATAGTCTCTACTTGTGCATGCATTGGCCAGAAGGTAAATGTCCGAATTTGGGGTTTGTATCCCAAACCTCAGCAGTTTCACCTCAACATTTTTGTCCTCCTCACCTAAATTTAAAGTACATCAAGTTGAGTGAGAAAGAGAGAGGTAGAGTGAAGGGGTGCGTGGGGGTTGAGTGACTCAATTCGACGGTTTTGAAACAATTAAAGATGGAAGGGCCTAAGTCAAGAAACCTGAAATACTTGAATATAAGCCCCTATTTGAGCTCCATTCTATAAAAACTCATTTTTAACTACAAATTCTTCCAAAATAATAATTTTTCATGTAAACCCAAAACTTTTATCTACTATTTAACCACATACTTTCCAAAAAATAACTATTATAAAACCTATTATTTCAAAAAAATGGGGATCAAACATGCCCTAAATACATTGCGTATAGTTAGCTTCAATTCAGATTTATCTTTTAGCACATGTCAGGGATGAAAAACTGCTCAATTTTTCGTATTATTCTATTTGATCAGGTCCTTAATACCATATGCATTGATAAGGAAGTTGGTTTCTATATCACGTGACCAGCTCTGCAGTGGTCACAACAAAGTCTACTATTCCACAGATACAGCTACTCTAACTTTAAACAGAACACAGAGAGAAACAAATCAGTGACGCACAAATGCTACCGTCTTTCCTTCTTCACTTATATAAAAAATAGAAAAAAGGATAAGACTTCCAATTTTCCAAGATGGTTTATGAATAAACGTATGAAGTACTCATAAAAAAATGAGCGTCTTTGACATCTTTCAGACAGCTTTTAGCAATTGATGGCAGAAAATAATTACCTTTTAGAGCTCTGTGCATAAGAACTTCAACAACAACGCGTGAGTCTTCATGAACAATGTCATTAACTAGGGATTTCCCCATAGCTTGAGAAGCTTGTAATCCTGTCAATTCACTCATTTTTGCATTCCATCCATTAATCAAACCACATGAATCAACCCCAAAAATTGGAGTAATGGCTGTCTCTATCAATTTGACCATTTCAACTGCCATAGAAGTAAGTTCATCCACCTCTGGCCCGTCCAAATTATTCCGTTGAGAATTTATCATGGGTTTAGAGCCACTGTCTTCAACATCTTGAAATGAATCTCTCATTATAAGCTGTAAAGAGTGAATAGCATTAATCTCTGAAACCTCCCACGGCAAACTACGGCCTTTAACTACTTCGAGAAAGGTTTTGAATGAAAATCTAGGATGCAATTTTCCACCATCATCTTTGTCCTCGGGATGATGCTTAGCCCCTCCCCATTTGATTTCTTTTGCTGTGTGGGACCTAAACCAAAATAGAAAATCTGTGGAAGTAATTCTTGCTGTAGCCATTCCACAAACTGCAACGCCGAGTAGAGCTGCACCTGGATAGCCAGCATCTGCAAGACTATCTGTACTTAGCCCTGTTGAGTCCCCATGGCTAGTAAGTAGCCATTCTGCAATATCTTTAATTTGTGCCTCAGTGGGGGTAACACCAAGCAACCAACATTTCCCACCATAATATAATGCACTCCCATCACACTTTACAAGATCCATGATGCTAGGAGACTGAGTGACAATGCCGAATGGAGCATCACGGAGAAACATGTCACACAATAACGTTTGCATTCGGAGAATTTTCTTCTCTGCTAACTGTGATGTCAATTGCAGCTCCAGATAAAGCTGCAGGCTAAATGCCTGCATCAGGAATTCACATGCATAGCGAAGGGGAAAAGGGACATAGCGTGGTGAAGAGTGGTGGCACACCACCAATCCCCACAGCTTCATTGAGTCGGTGCCATTAACAACAACCGCCATTGCCAAAGATGAAATCGACCCCATGTTGGCCATGTACTGAGAATGACAGCCATGGGGTGCTCGAAGTGTTGAATTAACCAAGCAAAGAGGCCGCTTAAGTTCTTCAATTTGGACTATCTTAACTGGCTGAGCGTTGCAATCACAAATCATCCTGACACGATTCTGCTTAAACAAAAATCGTGCCGCTTGGGGGATATCTGTTGCAGGATAGTGCAATCCCAAGTAGGGCTCCAAGTCGGACCTTCTAATTTCAGACACAACCTCACCATGATCATCATCATGAAACTTATAAACCATTACTCTATCATACCCAGTAAGCTTCTGAACATCTTCAACTACGGTATCACACAAAACCCCTATATCTCCCCCGGGAAGAGACTGGAGCCTCGTAATCGCCCGAACAGCTAGTTTCTGAGACTGCACTGCACCAGCATGCAGCAATGAAGGATCACCAGAATAAGCAGGCTCCAAATCAATAACAATTCCCACATCAATTCTATGTAGAATTGCATAAAAAGGCTTGTGGGTAGTCGCAGAATGAACCCAAATTGGGTTCAAAAAAGAAATTTCCTTAGACCCCACGGCCTTTGCCAATGAAGCACTTGACGAAGGGGTAAAAAGGGTTCTTGCATCAAGTCCAAAGAGATTCGTAAACTCTTCCGACTCAGCAAATTTCTTCAAACCCAACATATCAAAACAATTCTCACTATAAGCTATGATTTTAAAAGTGGATTCCTCGATAGCAAGCATACAACCAAAGGGTTGCACAAGACCACCCCTCTGGATTCTTGATAAATAAACAGACACCTGTTCCTCGGTACTCAAAATCTGTGGCGCATGAAAAGCATCGTTAGACGACTTACTCGACTCCGCAGATTGCTCAAACGCAGCCATCAGACTCGCATCAGCACTGTACTGAGCGATGGATTTGTTGGTGTTCATATTGCTTGCAGCAGAAGAAGAAAAGGCGGTATTAGCGTTATTCTCGTTTTTCCAGAAGTTGATATTCGAAGAAGTGGGATATTTATTTTCTTTACTCTGTTCCTCCCTCTCCATTTTATGGGTGTTTCTTGAAAATGGAGTTTCCGAAGAAATTCAAGTGAATTCAGTTTCAGTAGTAATAATAGTGATAATAGGTGGATCTTTATCATGACTGTACTCGCTTCTTCAGCAAGAGGAGACTGCTTGGGGATTATACACATCTCTTTCGTCTGCTGGATTCTAGTTTATGGTTCTAATCATCATCTTAATTACCCAATTACTGGGAAAATTCTTACAAGACAAGATTTTGCTATTCCCCACGCAGAACATTTTTGGTGATAATGCCAGAGCGATTTTCCTACATATAGAGCATATTCGCCCCCTTATTCGATTTTACCTTTGTATTGCATGTCCAAAATCATTACCAGCACTGCCAGCGTGTTTGCTAGGAATTAAAAGTGATTTATTTTGATAATAAAATCAATATTAATTTTTAAATAAATGTAATAGTAAAATAAAGCAACTTCCTTAGATAAGTTTTAAAACAAAAAGTTATGAAAATATGCTTTTAATTATATTCTAGTTGTACACTAATATCAACACAACATAAAATAAAATAAAAAATAAAAAAATATTTAAATTTTATTAAAATAAATATTAGGAGACGAAAAGAAAGATGTGAAATTGCATTATCATCTTCTTTAGACCACTGGTTGTGAATTGGACATGTGGAGTTGAGTATAGACCTTTGGTTGTCACGCCACTAGACATACAATGACTTGTGAGGAAAGTGTGGGGTCTGTCTATTTATGTTTTAAAACAAAAAGCTATTATTTTTGCATTTATAAAATCAATTATTAAAAAGATGTTTGATTCATGAAATTGAGATCCCGTTTGGAAGTGTTTACGACAATTAATTTTTTCATCGTCAGAGAGAAAAGTGTATCCCACCTATAAAAGAAGAAGTCAAAAATAATGGTTGAAATAGTAAAATAACGATAAAAAAAATTGATCTTTTTGAATAAAAAATTGTTACCAAATAGGGACTAAATATGACTCAAACAGTCTAATTCGTAAGTACCTCTAATAAATTTTTTAGCGCAAGTTTGATATTGATTTTTCACCCCAAAAAATCAATTTTTTGATCGTCATTTCACAATTTCAGCCATCATTTTTAGGTTCTTTTCTCACAGGTGAAATCCACTTTTCTCTCTAACGACCAAAAAATCAATTCTCATAATTACTATCGAACAAGCCCTAGTAAAATTTCTTTAACATCAACAAAACATGCTTATTGGCTTTGAAGTGAAAAAAAAAATGAAGAAAAAAAAGCGTTAATACACGTAGATATATTTACATAATAGAATCCATGAAGATTAAAATAATTAATTATTTTTAAGACATTGGTTGTACCATGACGGGAGCTTATTACTCTAGCTTTAATTTAGTATTTTTTATGAGGATATTATCTATTTTATTTATTTCTATTTTTCTCTAGTTGGACTTTATTTTAGTTTTGGATTCTTATTTATGTAATTGGGTTTGTATTGGCCCAAACCCGTTCTAATTAGGGTTTTCTCTTTATTATTTAAACCTAATTTCCTATGTAACTTCATTAGTTTTGATAAATATGAATTATTGAGATTGATTGTGGCATCTCCTTCCTTTCCCTTCCCCTTCCTCTTTCCCCCTGAATTTCTATTTCTTCTTCGATTTTTTCTCATTTCTCTTTGGTTCTCCCTCCTTTTCTTACTATCCTCTTCTTTATCCTGCATCAAATTTGGTATAAGAGTCAAACTTGAGTAATTTTTCTCCTTATCCAAATTTTCTTCTCATCATTTTCCCAAAATTTCTTCTCGTTGGAACAGCATAAATGAAAAGTTTGTGGTAAAGTTAGCAGTTAAAGTTGCAAAAAAAAAAAAAAAAGAAGTTACTGTTCATAGCCGGAAAATTCAATTTTAGTATTTTGGTTAGTTCCTTAAAAAAAAAATATTACTGTTCACGTTATTGTTCACACTCGAAAATTTCAATTTAGATTTTTTTCTGCAATTTCAGTTTCACCCACAAAACAAAAAAATAATAATAATAATAAAATAAAATAAAAAAAATTTCTCGTTTGCTGCTGTTTCTTCTATACAATTGTATTGTTGTTCCACGAATTCCAACCCTAACTTTCAATCCTTCTTACACACGGCCCAATTCCGTTTAGCCCAATTAACCCAGCCTACTCTCTACGACACAGGCCCACTCCCCAAACACTAACCATAGTTGGCCCATCTCTATAACACGATCCAAACCTCTTCCCATCTGGCCCAATCCCAATATCCCACCCAAGCCCAATTAACTACAAACTCATCAAGCCCAACTACCTAATATCATTCATTTGACCCAACTCACCTTAGCCCATACAATTTCAACCCAATCCTCTTCGATCCAGTCGACAACCAAATTCGAGCAGATTCCAGATCCAGTCCTCCACGTCGGCAACCCGAATTGCGTCTCTCGTCGTCGGTCAACCTTCAATTGTCGGCTTCCATCACCGACAGTCCAAACGTCCACCCAAGTCGCACCATCCACGAGCCACGCTATCTACTTTATCATTGCCACCATCATCTTCAACCTTAAACACAACGACTACAGCCACTTGAAATCCCAACCCCCGCAAGCCTCCACCAACCCAGGCCCACACACTTCAACCACAGTCACAGCATTCATATATTTCCAGTCCATCTCAACAATTTAAAAGCCACAATCACCACATTCAAAGTTACATTCACACCGCCAACACTGCCTATCACCAGTTGTTGCTCATACGACCACCTGTCGTTGCCACCATCACCACCAGTAGAACTGGGTCCAACAGTAGTCACTCACATCACCAATATCAACGGCTACAAAATAAGCTCACTACCACATCTGCTCTTCTCACCCCAGACGCATCTGCCACCGCAACAGAGAAACAATCACCACAAAAATAAAAACCTTACTTCTTTACAAGGCGCAATTGGAGTAGTTTTAGAAATTGAAGTCACTTGACACGAAGCATAGGACACAAACTGGATTGAAACCCGCACATCAACAACTCAAATCAACTGAATTCAGGGAGTCACTGTTCTTATTTATTATTGGCTTATACTACTCTTCATTTTAAAATTGCATCGTTAATTTCATTATCTTGCTGTTAACGTGATAATTTTAGCCTTAAACCCCACTTGATCGAAACCATTGATCAAATTGACACCAATGATCGAATTGACTTTCATTGTTCCCATTTAAATTGATTGGAGAATTTGACTAGTGTGTTGTTGACCCTTGCTTTGCTATTTTACATGCACCAACAGTATTAGCTTGCTTTGGATTTATTTAATCCCAATATTTAAAATTAAATAAAAAAATAAAAAAGGTTCAAGTTATTTTCCATTTCTTGCACTTATTGTTCATTGATCTTTCTATTGCACGACATTTAGCTGCTAATACAATGCATGCATAGTGGTTGACCGATCGTCTTGTCACTCTGGTTTCAGTGCTTAAACAGGATTCTTCACAATTTGATACACTCACCCGACAAATAGCAGCTATCAAAACCCAGATAACTACTACTCTTGAAGAGAGTAAGGCCCTTTCTGCTAATTTGAACATTTTTAAGCACATTCCTCATTCGACTAATGTTAATAATTTTGAAGTGTCCCACAATAGACAATATCGTCGGCGACAAGGTGATCAAAAATATTTTCAACACGATCGTAGAGATAGGGATCAGGGCCGTGAACGAGAACGAGGCCATGGTACTCAACCTCTTCCTCGTCATAAGGAGCGTTTTTTTAGTGACATTAAGTCAGATACTCCTACTTTCGATGGTTGCTTAGGTCATGAAATTTTTACCTAATGGAACACCCTTACACAAGGGAATTGGCTAGTAACTGAGTACATTGCTCAATTTGAGGAATTTCAAATGAAATGTCATGTCATTAAGGATGAGGCCCTGAATTTGAGTAGGTTTATACAAGGTCTAAGAGATGAACTTAGGCGTGAACTTTTCTTTCGAGACGTCACTACTATTGATTACGCTTACTCATTAGCTCGGGACTACGAGTTACTTATTAGTACTCCATATGGAAAGCCTGGTCACCATCGTTCACCCATCTTATCACCTCGTCATAAGTCTATCAGTGAGCCTTCCCCATCTAATGTTCCTTCCATTTGGGAAACTAAGTGTAAAGGTCATGATATCCCAAGAAGTCTAATATCAGTACTTGGATATAAGGAAAGACCGCCCTTCTTAGCTATATCATATTCTTGGGAATAAACTACAGTTTTCAGTATTATTAATAATGAAATTTCGGTACTTGGTTCGTCAGAAAGATCATCCCTTGTGGCTTGACTTGAAGCATTTAGAGTTTCAGATTGATTGCAGCCTACATTGTTCTATCAACTCGACAGGGTCGAGTTTTTCTTCCACCTCAGGAGAGTTAATGAGGACATCATTTATTTTATTTATTTCTAGTGGGACTTTATTTTAATTTTGAATTCTTATTTATGTAATTGTGCTTGTATCGACCCAAGCCCGTTCTAGTTAGGGTTTTCTCTTTACTATTTAAAGCTAATTTCCTATGTAACTTCATTAGTTTTGGATGAATATGAATTATTGAAATTGGTTGTGGCGTCTCCTTCCTCTCCCTTCCCCTTTACCCCTGAATTTCTGCTTCTCCTCCAATTTCTTCCCCCTTTCTCTCTGGTTCTCCCCCCCTTTCTTGCTATTCTCTTCTTTATCCTGCATCAATTTTATAATGTAATACTCACGTTACTAGTGATACAACACCAATCTAAATGACATTGAGTGCCATTAAATGATAAGTGCAATCAAATGAATTTCATAATTTCATCTTTAATTGAGTCTATTACATAATCCAACATAGATGTGTGCTAGATAGCATTTTTCATAAAATTAAGTTACTTGTGAAAAATAGTAATTTAAGTGCAGGGGCTGTCATTGAAATTTTTGGTGAACACATGGGGCTTCTGAAGCTGTGTAATAAAGCCCCTCAATACTCAAAATGTTTAGACTCACAACTAGTGCCAAAAGTTACTTGAAGAAAAGAAGTAAAGGATACACTACAAATCGTCAACATCATCATGATAATACCACCTTGTCCCAGTTTCATCGAGCATGGAAGACTACTGCTTATCGTCAGGAATTGCAACATTATCCAGCAGAATGCAGGATTTGGATGTGCCTATGAATGCCAAGGGTCAAACTATCAGGATCAATCAACATTATGAAGTCATGCTAAGTTTGGAGATTGGCCTTGAAGAAGTGACAACTCAAAAGGTTCAGGTGCACCATCAAAGTCTGGTGTGGCAACATCTTGATCCTGCAGGTAATAAGAAATCAGTCTTCTGAAATATGAGTAAAATTGTAAGTATTAATGTCAAATCCATTATTGCATCCTATGATAATCATAACCACGTCATTACCTAAATAACTCAGTAAAGATCATAGCTAAAGTTTAAATATGAAGTGTGGATAGTTAATAGAAGGTTATTTCATCAAAAACTTTGTAAGAGATGAAGCCTTCAGAACTCCATAGCTCCAAAATATTAATTTAGTGCAACTCATATGGCTCAAGGAATTCTATATAAAACAAGAACTAGAAGTTACTCGAAACTACCTGTTGATGATGGCTCAAGCTTTGAGTCAAATTCTGTTCTGAAGTAACTTGATGGCGCTGCTGCAGATTTTCGTGCTGTGGCGTCTGTGGTAAATTCTGATGAACATTTTGTTCTTGCATTTGGTGATGTCCTTGCTGAACTTGCATAGGCGGATACCCTTGTTTATACATCTGGTACTGCTGCAAAAGTAGCTCGTGTCCATGCGCTGCATGTTGATATCCTTGTTGATGCATCTGGTATGCAAGCTGTTGGTTTTGCTGGTAATACTGTTGTTGCATCTGTTGCTGATAGTACTGTTGCATCTGTTGGACATATTGGTGCTGGTGTGCAAGCTGGGCATGCTGCTGCTGCTGCTGTTGCGATTGCAACTGATAAGGCGGATGTTGTACATAGTGTTGTTGCACTTGAGGAACGGGCTGCTGCTGCTGATACTGCTGTTGCAGAAAATGCTGTTGCTGCTGATACTGATATTGCAACATCTGACTCGTTGCTTGGTCATGGAGCATTTGTCCAGGCTGCCGGCTACTTTGCAAATCACTTTGTAACATATTTTGTTGATCATAAGGAACAGAAACAGGTGGGGATGATAATAGCGGTGATTGTCCTGCAGCTGTCACCATGTGATTTCTTGGATGAGAATTTTCATCAGTCCTGGAAGACACTTCTGGATTTGGATGTACTTGTGCTAGAGTATGATTTTGATGATTTTCTGATATATCTTTATCAGATTCATTAGGAAGTTGCGGTGAATCAACAGTCTGAAAGCTATTTGGGCTGGCAGAAGTACTATAATTAACAATGGGGAAATTCTGTGATGGGCTCCGACTACAGGCAGGCGTGCCTTTTGTAGCCTCGAACTCTTTACAAGACATGGGTATCAACTCCTGAGATTCCTTTGCCTGCGAATTTGAAGAAACGTCATTCAAAAAAACTGGCTGCTTATGATGTTGGAGCTCAGGGTCCAGCTCTGACTGAAAATTAACTGAACCGGAGCATCCACGCAAGGCTTCTACAGAACCAGTTGGTCCCAATGACTTGCTAACCTCGTGAGTTAATTCATGTGGTCGGACCAATTCGGCAGTGACTTCCATTAATTCCCGTTTATCTTCTCTAGGTTGACATGTCAAACCAAGAGTTGATTCAACTGATCCAGGAACATGATCTCCAGAATGATGTTTCGAACTATGAGCTAGGTCATTGTCACGAGATGCATATTCCTTAGATACAACTGCAACTTCGGTGGATGGTCTCTGCAGTTTTTCCTTTGTATTGTTGTCATCGTCCATTTGCATTGAATAATCTTCTAAAACTGGACTGGGCTGGACATCATTATTCTCAGGAAGTACGGGTACCTGTTCTTGCTCCGCAAGTTTAATTAGAATATCAGAACTCCGGGTTTTGGATGCCTGGTCAATCCCAAGCCCAGTTAAACTAAAGTTCTGACTTCGCTCCTCAGCTGAATTTAATAAATGGCTGCCTGATATGGGCTTCTTGCACAGGGCTCTTTTCCTCGTACACTTGGGAAATAATTGAACATGACGGTTCCAAGCCTTTCTTACTTCATTTACAGTTCCACAAAGGTCAACAAACTGCTTCATTATAATAAATGGACATCAATGACACATCAAACAGTGAATTATATGGAATCCACAACTAAATAAAATGTGAAATTTTATGGGGAGTATAGCCGATATGTGTAAATTCAGAAAGAAATATGCAGTCAAGAAGTATTTTGAATCAACCAATGAAGTGTATGCCATAACAACGTTTTCGTCACAGAACAGATGGTGAAAGGGTAACTATAAAATGCATGAAATATTTCAATAGCTTTTTCTATTACATCACAATGCCATCCTTATTAGGCAACTCATTCATGACCACTCCAAATAATTATTAGTCGCAAAAGCCAAAATAATTTTGTGCAGATGGTATCATTGCAGTTCATGACTTGCATGTTATATGTACAGAGCTATTAGCAAAATTTCAATTAAGCTGTTTGGCCCCCATTTTTACAAAAAAAAACTCATTTTTTCAAAATTCCTTTTCAATCACATTCTTTCATAAAATAATTTTACAAGTAAATCAAAAATTTTCCGTCTTTTTTAACCACATTCTCCAAAAAAACGACTATTCCAAAATACATTTTCCTACCAAAATGGGACACAAACAGGGGCTAAATGTATCGACAAGTTATTGAAAGGTGAGCTTGCTCAATATTAAAATGGCAGATGTAATCCAAGTCTTTCAAACAGCATTTCTTCGTTGTTATTGCTAATCCAGGAAATGTCCATTGTCATGGCTAGCAAATACAAAAACTACTGCCTCAAATAGAAATTGACGCTTCTGATGCAACACTTTTTACATCATATGAGGTGGATTTCCTATTTTCCATGGCTCCAACTCGTATGTACTTGACTGGTAAGCTCCAAAAAACTTCACAAAAATTTTGCCAATCGTTATGCAATTGCTTCCGCAGCTGCTGAAAGCCCCAGAACAGCATCATATCCACATCCCAGGAATCATAATCCTAGATAATTTGTATATTTTACAGGTTTTCCTATCTAAATCAACTAAATAATATTTCCAATCCTTGGCAAGTTGAGCAATTAGATTGGGAAAATCTCATCAACTTCGCCCCCTCCCCTTCTCCAAATTAAAAAGGATGGTAAGAGGAGAGCATGCAAGTGCACTTCACCATGAACAAACCAAGGAAAAAAAGACAACTAAAATAGACATAAGAAAATATATAACCTCTAAAAAGAGACATGATATATCCTCTCTATCCTTGGAATTCAAGCCTTCAGATTTGTCTGATCCAGGAGCGATCGCATCAACTATAATTGATTCTACTATATTCACTTGACTTGCTCCTTCACGAGTCATTGAAAATTTTATCAATTCCTGAAGCAAGAACAATCAATTATTTGATCACAGTACTTGGCAAGGGCAGTAAGGAAACAAAGCAGTAAATACAAGTGATTAAACAATCCATATTACGGATTGACATTCTAGATGAGCAGCAATTTCTGAAAGTCAAAATTGAGCAACCATTACGACTATGCCTAATTGGCCCAGTCTTGGAATGGACCGAGAATAATCCCTCCTGGCACGGAAGGCTAAGTAGATAAATTAGAACCGCTATATTACCAGTTTTTCATTAATTCTACCATAGAGGGATAGAGATCAGATAATGACCTATTCAAGACCATCCATATTACCTCCAAAAGGAATCTGCAATGAGGCACATGTCGTATACCACGGATTATTATATCTCTAGCAGCATCTGCACTACCAGTTATCTACCAGCCAATTAGGCGTAGTTAGAAATCATAACCAAGAAGTCAATATACATATTAAGTTGTACCTCATAAAATAAGAAATTAGACAAAAACTACAAGGAGATATATCAAAAAATGGCACTCTAAGCATAGTTGTGATTGAGTGGCATTATCATCATAACAGTTTCTTTGATTTGTAACTAAGAATGACAGAATTGTCTTCCACAATACATCAGGAAATATTGCCATGACTAATGGTCCTCTCTCAGTTAGCATGATCTAACGAAATATCTTCAATTTTAACCAAATAAAATATTCAGCATAACATCAAACATGAAAACATGACTTCTTCCATTAAACAGAACAGCCAACAAACAATGTTAGAGAGGCTGCCACAAGCTCATGACTTCTTCCATTATACAAGTCCAACCCTAAATCCATAGTCACATGTAGCGAAGCTGCCTAAAGCTCATGAATTCTTCCATTATACACTATCTAGTAATTCTTCGTGTTGAAAAAAGCCAAAATTCTATCAGCAAATAATTTAATGAGTCTAATCAATTGTTTAGTTTCAATCATTTGACACCATCAATCACCGATACTACTTGAACTTTAAAAGAATCAGAACACAGAGAATTATGAAGTCCAAAAGTATCAAATGTCTAGTTCGCGATTTGCCCACACCTCTCACCTTGGCAGAGCACCGGAAGCTATTATCTAAAAGTGACCAAACACAAAGAAAGAATTATGATGTTTCACAATGCAGAAAAGTTGGATTGCTCAAACTCAAGGTTCTTACCATAAATGTAAGCCTGGAGAAGTGAAAATATAGAGTGGGAAGAATATGTAACTTTTGCTTTTCTGATGCTATTTTAAGGCCTTTCTCATATGTAGAAGAAGCTGCAGCCAAATTACCCTGCAATTTCAAACCATCCATTCTCAACAAAATCCCCAGCCTAGATCTAAGGAAGTATGGAATAACGCAAGAATACCAAACGTTTTTCCATGTTAGCTTGGTTTACAACACTTGCAATGAAGCCGGAATCAGTCTTTGCATCACACAAAAGCAATGCTGCACGAGCACCATCTGCATCTCCTATTTGCTCCTTAAACCTTGCATTGAAAATATGAATTTCTGGAACACTCTGTCAGAAAATGATAATTGAAAGAGAATAGTTAGTTGCAGTTATCCCTCCCCATCTCTTAAGATACTAAAAGAAAAGATAAGTTATGATTTCTTTTTAGTCCAGAAAATTTGACAATTCAAGTATTGTTTTCTTTTTTTCTTTTTTTAATCGAAATCCCAAAGTTGCTATAACAGCAGCAAGCAATCTAAAAATGTAAATTAAAACTTCGGAAGTCTAGACTCTGATTCTGGATAGAAAGATTCCATATTTCTCCACATGAAACTAGATAGTCAAGATAAAACTAGATTAAAACTTAGGCTTATTTTAGTTTACATTTTTACCTCCACAGGTTTTAGCAAAAATGCTGTCATTCAGAGCTTACTTCGACAAAGTACAAACAAAGCAAATACCAACTCAATAAATCAGACAAATTCAATAAATACATGCATACAGCTATCCAATAAATCAAACATAAATTCAATAAATACAAGCATACAGCTATCCACACACATGTAAAGCGCTCTCTCTCTCTCTCTCTCTCTGTGTGTGAGTGTGTGACACACACAGAGAAAATGGCCAAACTTGACTCCAAAGTAGATTATTTTTACAATTTTAGCCCACAATAATTCACCCTTCCCTAGTCTAACCAGTGACAGCTGCCTTCTCAACTGGCAGCTGCCTTGAGTTGGCAGTATTAGCTTTAACAGACCACAAACCTAAACCTTCTTGGTAACCTCTTTGATGATAGAGGCAAGAGGGTATAAACTGATTGTTCACAGTTCAAGTGTGGGACAGAAATTAATATATACATCCACAAAATTGGCCATGCTATAGAAGCAAACCCTATCACTTGTAACCTTTTTTTAATTGTTTTGAGGTCTGCCGGATGAATTACATAGCGTGTACGTTGAAATACACTGAGAAACAATTATTACAGATTGAGGCCAAGTAATCTTAGGCAGCTTTTATATGGGGCCAAAAACTATCTCTCCTATGTTAATCCAATCGATATAGTTTTGACAACATGACCCAATTTATTGTTCGGGTGGATCATAAACAGATTAGAGAGTAGAAATCTCAACAAATCACAGCTAAAAGACTGCATGAAACTAAATGCAGGAGTGCAGATCGAATCAATTGCAGGTTTACAAGTACCAGAAACTTATATTCCAGCCCAACCCTTCTCTCCAAACCTAGAGAGAGGACAGAGAGTGAAGAAAAACATGAAACTAATGGAAATTGTAAAAGTTGCATACATGTTAATGAGCAATGCACCTTTAAAAATATCTGTGTTGCTCGGTCTAGAACAGAGATAACTAGCTGACGTCCCATTTTAGATTCCAGGAATTCCACATATCGAATCCAGAATTCAGGATAATTAGCACAGGAAATCAAGCACCTCTCATACAATTTCACAGCCTGTACGGTTAGTGTTTAACTTTAGCATGCTGATGAAAAGGAAAACTCCAAATCCATGATGAGAGTCATACCCAGTCCAAATCCTCCTGCTTCTCAATGAAATCCAAATAACGATGCCAATTAGTAAGTTCATCGTCATCAAGGGGAGTCACTTGGAAATACCTCCTTCGAATATTAGTTTCAAAAGTTTTTATTTCTTCATCCAATAGGCGTGCTTCTTGATAGAATTGATTTCCAACAGATTTATATCTATCCAAGGCTTTGCACTTGATGGATCTATCAGAAGAATCCAACAAGTCTTTGACGATGAGAGAGACTTCATTTTTATTCTTTTTACTTGCACCGGTGGCAGCAGATTCTTTCTCTACATCAATGCTCCAACTGTTCTCATATCCCATTTCCTCTTCCAAATTGGCGACAAACTTCTTGAAACTGAAGATTCAACAGATCCAAACCATGTTTAGAGAATTAAGATTAATTGGACAGATAAAGCAAGTGAGGACATTTTAACAGGGTAAAAGTTATAGAGGCCAAGAACGAAGGATTCAGACCACAAATATAACAAATAAACTATACATACACAGTGTTACGGTGTATTCGAGATCTCTTTCCTTCAGATCCTGGTGATGGATTAGAGATAGACTACAAAACCATTGAGACATTAATCTGATTACCCTTAGTTATCTTCTTTACGCAATCTAATCAGGGGTCTGAAAAAGATGAAAGCAAAGGTCTTCTTGACATCAAATTTTAGGGAGTTACGTTTTATGTGAAAGATTGCTGGGACAAATTACAAAAAATAGGTGACCTTTTATCTTCATTTTTTTGGATAAAGAAGAAAATTATTACAAGAGAGAAAATTGAAGGAAAAAAAATAATAATAATAATAATAATAGAGAACAAAGAGGCCTCAGGCCAAATACGTAAAAGAGGGAAAAAAAAAAAAAGGAACCTAGTCCAGAGGACAGCTTTCAGACCACGAAGATACAAAAAACACAGCTCTATTCAATGAACTAAAAAAGGATCTTGTAAGAATTCTGAAAGATCCTAGCATTTCTCTGCAACTAACTTATCCCCAAATGAGCCACATCATAGGGATTCTTAGTAATTATGTTGGTCCTCTAATACTTGGAAGGATATTGATTCATAACTTTGAGTAAATACTCATATTACATTGTCATCCTACAAGACAGGTAGAAAGAGTCAATAGCTGAAGCTTTGTGGGAGGAAGTTTGAAGCAATAGTTATAAAGTTTTAGTTAAGGCTAAAAAATATGTGACCTTGCTGACCCTTCAAGGTGCATTGCGTGTGGATATGGTTTGTCTTCAGTAATTTTTATGCTTGTTACTTACCTGAAAAGGAAGAAAGGAACACAAATTTTGAAGATGGGGGAGAGCAGAACAGAACATAAACCTCATTCTGAAAATGAGTGTTTAAAGTAAATGCTAGAAGTTACACGTGCATGACAATTCATGGTGTAATAGAAACGAGAGTCCTCTGTAGGCATAGTGACCACAATGATTGAACAGGAAGGGAATTGGGGAAGAGAGAGAAATTGTTCAAACTAGAGGAATAGAATTCTGAATTTGTTCCAGACCAAAGTGAGGAAAAAAGAGGATTGAACTTGTTGTGCATGTGGCTCATATAGAGTGAAACACAGGTCCTGGATCAAATGGGGCGATGTCGGCGCGGAGCGCATTGAACGGAA
>NC_036252.1:14251390-14252571 GCF_002742605.1 Olea europaea var. sylvestris
TGATTTTGTTGTGCTCACTTCTTCCTTCGTACGACCATCTGGTGACCACGTTGACGTGGGATAAAGAGACTCTCGAATTGGAGAAAGTCACATCAGCCCTATTAGCCTACAACCAGCAGAAACTGCGTACCGGTGAAACTTTACAGGGTGAAGGGTTGATCGTAAAGGGCTACCAGGATGGTGGGAGAAGGAAGGACATGGGTGGTTCTTTTAGAGGGAACACAAAATCAAAATCTAGGAATCAGATGGGCCACTTTAAGAGAGACTGTCCCAATAAGAAGCAAGGTGATGAAAGGAAAGGTGATGGGTCCTCAAACTCAACTAATGTTGTAGAAGGAGACTCGGATTCTAGAGATGGAGACATGTTATCAGTCTCTGTAGGTAGTTTTGAAAAATTAAATGACAGTTGGGTACTTGATTCAGGTTGTTCATATCACATGTGTCCTCACCGGGATTGGTTTCATTCATATCGTTCTGGTAATTTTGGATCTGTTCTGATGGGTAATGATGTATCATGTAAGGTCATTGGAATGAGGTCCATAAAATTTAAAATGTTCGATGGTGTGATAAGAACCTTGGAAAATGTTAGGCATGTACCTAAGTTGAAAAAGAATCTAATTTCTTTAGGCACTTTAGACACAAATGATTACTCTTATAAGTCAGAGTGTGGGACCATAACAGTGAAGAAAGGGACTATGATTGTGATGAAGGGTCAGAAATTAACATAAAATATCAACAAACTACTCGGGGATACAGTTGTAGGTGGAGTTGCTACATCAGAATCTGAGCCAGATGATACTCTTCTATGGCATATGCGACTGGGGCATACAGGAGAATGTGGCATGATTGAGCTTCACAAGAGGAATTTGTTGAAGGGAGTAAAATCATGCAAATTGGATTTCTGCAAGTTCTGTGTACTTGGAAAACAATCCAGAATACACTTCAAGATGGGAAAGCACAAGACAGAGGGCATTTTTGATTATGTGCACTCATATGTTTGGGGACCAGTGAGGGAGTTGTCCAAAGGTGAATATCAGTATTTTATTATTTTCATTGATGACTTCTCTAGAAAAGTTTGGGTATATTTCATAAAGCACAAGTCTGAAGCCTTTGCCAAGTTCAAATTATGAAAAGCAGACGTAGAGAATTAGATGGGCAGAAAAATTAAGTATCTGAGGACA